>NC_059072.1:16809756-17148558 GCF_020497125.1 Mauremys mutica
TCTCCACAACCCGGGTTGTCTCCGAGCAAGTATTGCTGGATCACTCACGCGCCTGGATGTGTATTATTAAACCAGTGCCAGAGCTATTATTAGAAACAATTGTCTCTCCTGGAAATTTTGCATTAGATGCTCAAATCTACTTTTCTAATTCTCCCCCAGCAGCAAACAGGCTAACAATGCAGTCGAGAAAACAATCTTACATGTACCCAATTGCAGCGCACATAGATATATGCACAGAGAGATTAGAAACAGGGCCATTTATTTGCCATTTCTAGACTTCATATGTAGCAACTTTTCTGCTGTAATCTAGGAAGAAGTGAACATGTTTCTGGGGCTTTGCTTTTGCAACCCCCAGCTCTGCATTCAACTTGCTGCAGCCATTTGGAATGTAGAAAGAACAGTCCATCTTAGCAGTCAATGGAAGCATGCATCCAGATTTGTCTGAATTCAAACATCTCCACCTCCCAAATCCCTGCTCCCCACCCCCAATGAATTCACACTGCTAGCACCTCTGCTCCTTGAACGCAACATTTATTCATTTTTACAACTCCCCCAGCCACCCACCCGCATACATTTCTGTCTCTCCATTTAAAATCGGTGGGGGAGGGGAAGCCCTTGTATCTTATAGAGAGATTTGTTTTTAATTACACATGAGAAGAGATAAAAGATCTATTCTGAGCTGTTCTTCCAACAGCATTTTAAATATGCAGCACAAGCCATGGCCCCACCGAAGTCCCTATCTGAAAACAAAGGCACACGTTACCTTTCTTTTTTTTCACCTCAGCGGCAGCAGCAGCACTTCAGATTTCAACCAGATTGTCCACAGAAAAAAGCATCCCATTAAATCCAGATTAAGCAGGCCTATGGCCTAACAAGCAGCATCCATTTCCCTGTCCCTCCTCCTCTGTGTGGTTCGCTAGGAGGCAGGCACAGCCCTTTTCTCCTCTTCTCTCCCCTCCCTCTGTGTGTGTGTCTGCAAGGAGTTCCACAATGCTACCACATCCCATCTCCCGGCTAACGGTCTCCTAGATAGACACTGGCGGCTGTCCAGAGTGAACCACAGCAATCTCCATCCTCAGCAGCTTAGCGAGAGAGAGTGGGGGAGAAGAAAAAAATAAAACACAACCCAGACCGGCTTGCAACACTGCAAGATTTCACACATGCAGAACATGCCACCAGAAAAGCATGGGAGCAGCTGCAAACCAACAGCCCTTCTGCCGACTTTGCTTCTAGCGCTTTTCGGATGAATGGCTCACGTGCAGGCAAAAACACACTTTAAATGAAAGGAGGCTGGCTCGGGGGGGGGGGGAAGGTTGAGAGGGAGAGAGGGGGGAAGAGAGGTGGGGGGAAGCATCAGCAACTGACATTGGGTCATGTGAAACCTATGAACCCTTCCAAGCAGCGTGCGAGTATATTCATCTGGTGATCTGCTGAGCTCTGCCTTCTAACATCTGGGTTTATGACTAATGCCAAACCTGGGAAGGGAGATGAAAGATAGGCAGTATGGTCGGGGTGTGTGTGGATTTCCCTGTAATGCCTAACACACACACACACCTTTAAATAATAACAATCATGAGAAGAAGTGGGGGTGGGGGAAGCAGCCTGGACTTGTTAATCTTTCAATTTCCTTTCCGGCATATGCAGTCACGGCAAAGTTATGTCTTGAATTATGCTAGCAGCAGGAAGGAGCTATGCTGAGTCGGTGAAAATATTCCTAAGGAAAAGGAAAAGGAGTGAACAAATCAAGGAGCACAAGCCCAAAGAAATCCTTCGCTCCAGAGGCCCCGAGTCTGTTGGAAAAGCAGCACCAGCCTGATTCAAGGAGGCAGCAGTGTGGGGCTGTATCCTGTCTAAGGGATTGTCTACACATAGTTTTTGTACCACTTTAACTATCCCGGTATAAAAAGGTACAAGCTCCCTAGTGTGGCTGCAGTGCTTAGACCAGTCTAGCTATTCCTGTATGGGAAGAGGAATAAACTATAACAGGTAACGGCACCTTTATGCCAGTATAACTGTGCCCACACTAGGGGTTGTACCGGTATAACCATACCAGTATAAAATCACACCCCTAAGTGAAACAGTTAAATCAGTGCAGACACTGTACAGACCAGATCTAAGACAGGGTGACCAGGCAACAAGTGAGAAAAATCAGGATGGAGGGGGCGGAGATGAAGGGGATAATAGGGTCCTATATAAGACAAAACCCCAGTATTGGGATGTCTGGTCACCTTAATCTAGGCCGGAGGTGGGCAAACTACGGCCCGCGGGCCACATCTGGCCTGTGGGACCCTCTTGCCCGGCCCCTGAGCTCCTGCCCCAGGAGGCTAGCACCCAGCCCCTCCCCTGTTGTTCCCTCTCCCCCGCAGCCTTAGCTCGCTCCGCCGCTGGTGCAATGCTCTGGGCGGCGGGGCTGCGTGCTCCTGGGGCAGTGCAGCTGCAGAGCTGGGGCCTGATGACCCGGTGCTCTGTGCTGCGCAGTGGTGTGGCAGGCTCCAGCTGGGCAGCACGGCTGCCTGTCCCGGTGCTCTGGGTGGCGCGGCTGTAGCGCCGCCAGCCACTGGTGCACCAGGCAGCGCGGTAAGGGGGCAGGGAGCAGTGGGGGGAAGGTTGGATAGAGGGCAGGGGAGTTCGGGATGGTGGTCAGGGGTCAGGGCGGTCAGAGGGTGGGGAACAGGGGGGTTGAATGGGGGCAGGAGTCCCCAGGGGGCAGTCAGAAAGGAGAGGTGGGGTTGGATGGGGCAGCAGGAGGCAGTCAGGGGCAGGGGTTCCGGGGGCGGTCAGGGAACAGGGAACGGGGTGGGTTGGATGAGGCAGCAGGGGTTGGATGGGGCAGGAGTACCGGGGGGGCATCAGGGGGCAGAAGCGGGGGGGGGGGGTCAGATAAGGGGCGGGGGGCGGGCCACACCTGGCTGTTTGGGGAGGTGCAGCCTCTGCTAACCGGCCCTCCATACAATTTTGGAAACCCTATGCGGCCCTCAGGCCAAAAAGTTTGCCCGCCCCAATCTAAGCCCACGTGAAAAGTAGTCCAAGCCACTACAGTTTACCTGTAGCGTTTGGGGTGATTGCTGTAAAATACTGGAGGGTGTTTTTCCTTTTCTTAGTAAGGGAGTTTCCACATTTGTGTCTCACCATTTCCCTTTGAGGACTGGAGTTTCTCCTGCAAGGTAACCGCTGCGCTGTAGCTGTTGTCGAGCATTTCACAGCAGCTCTAGTGGGAAATGCTTTCCAGAAATAGCACTGTTTTGATGTGAGGAAAATATGAGAATCAGGCTTTTACAGAAATTGTCTATTTATTTTATATTACTGAGGTGCTACTTGCAGCTCAGGCTGAGTTCAGTTTTGCACTTAGAGCAGGGATTCAATTTTTGTTCTGTAGGAGAAAACACAGTGTCTCCTCTCCAGCATGACCGCCCTGGTCCTTTGAATAGTGACTGGGTTTGAACAAAGATTGATTCCTATAGAATCATTCTGATTCCTATAGTGGGACTAGCGAGGAGAACGTGGTTTTATTCCCACCTCTGCTGGGTGACCATGATCAAGTCATTTCACTGCTCTGTGCCTCAGTTTCCCCATCTGTCCAATGGCAAGAAGAGTGTTGGCCTCCTTTGTAAAGCACTGACAGATCAACGGATGAAGAGTGCTACTTAAGAGTATTATCAGAGGTGGCCCATTTTCCCGCTCAGGAGGTGCAGCTCAGAGTGGCCAGACTGGTCCCTGTTTCCAGGGCTTAGTGATCTGGGCTTTGTGAAATGGCGTAGCACATCTAGATGCAGCCATGCTTGCCCTGGTGTCTCCAAACCCTGCCCCAATCTCTCCGCCCCAGGCTGCTGCTGGCACTGTTTAAATAAGTAGAAAAGTGATTATGCCCTCTGAGTGCTAAGGGCCAACGTGAGGAAGAGGTGGGGGTGAGGAGCCGTAAGCTGCACGTGGGACTGACCTCCCTGCTTTGGACATGGCTCCAGAGGGCAGAGCCCAGGGCAGCAAGAGAGGGCAGGCAGGCGTCCGCAGCCTGGCCCCTTAACACTGCAGTGTGTGAGAGAGCCTTTCCGCTTCCTCCCCCATAAACTTCCTAGCCAGGAGACAGGAGGAGGAGGACACTGCAAGAAGGCGGAAAGCCACCCCCGACGAGAGGCAGGGGAAGACAGGCTCTCAGGGGCCAGTTCTTTCCCAGTTCAGCGTGTCCCCCCGGGTGCTCCAGCGTGTGTCGGACCTGCCTACCCAGGGGAATAGAAGCTGCTGCTGATCTCCCCAGGGAGATCACGCCGTTGAGCAGACTGAGAGGAGCAGCTGCAGGGCTTGCGGAACCAGGCACGCTGGCGTGTGGAGAGCCAGCGCAGGCAGAGTCTGAGGCAGAGCATCCGCAGCAGCACTGGCCACGTGTGGGCAACAGGAGCGGTATTTTCAGAACTGGTCACCTCCTGTTTTCTAAGAAGTGCAGCACCTGACCTGCTGGTGCCAACATGCTTTCTTGCTAGACGAGATGGACCTAAACGGTGGTGCCTATTAATACAGCGCAGCGGCTCTCAAACGTCACTGCACTTCGAACAACAAAAATTACTACATGACCCCGGGTGGGGGAAGGAGGAGCAGAGCCCGATCCCCGCTGCCCCGGGCTAAAGCACTCAACCTTCGGCTTCAGCCATGGGTCCCAGCGAGTCTAATACTGGCCCTGGCAACCCCACTAAAATGGGGTCATGACCCACTTTGGGGTCTCGACCCAGAGTTTGAGAACCACCGATACAGCATATAGCCCGGCTTTCTGTTTATGCGGCAACAGCACAAATGCCAGCTGATTTGGTCCCTTGTGCAATTGCTTTGGAAATGGATCTTCCCCATTTTATATTATTGTCTCCAAATTTAGATGAAGCTGGACCAGAACTTTAAACTCATCCTTTCAGGGACGGGTCAGATTCATATTCATCCTCCCACAGTTTTCACCCGGGTTGGATGAAAGGGAAGATCCTATTTTCTGGATTCTCATTGGCTGCAGCCCAAAATGGCTGAAATCTCACTAGAAAGCTGATCTCAAGAGATTTTTGGTATTTGTCGTAGGAGGGGAACAGAAATACAGGTGCTGGAAGTAGGGGCTTGGGGGTGCTCTGGCTTGAAGTTGTTTCAATCATATGCAGGGTTTACAGTTTGGTTCAATGGCTCTCAGCACCCCTACTATACAAATCGTTCCAGCGCCCCGACCAGAAATCTTGCCGGAATCGCTCAACCTCAGCCCTCAGTGGCCTTGAATCTGAATGCCATGCTAAATCTAGTCGAGCGCAGAATGGTAGCACAGCATCCGCAGTCCATCTCACCTCAAAAATCAGTAGTAAGGAAAGGTAAATCCGTCTCACGACATCACTCACCATGCAAGTGTCTGCTCAGGCTTGTTCCAGCACAGGAACGTGCCAGGCCAATGCCCTCAATTAGGCAGCTACTTAAATTAGAAAAGCCCCAAAGTAATATCCCTGACCCATCTCTCTGCATCTCAAACCAGCCTTTGACTGAAAGCCATCCTCTCCTGACACAGCCACCCTCCACGTACATACGGAACCACACCCTGGTGGTGCATTATTCTGTTCACAGTGGGAAGGCACGGCTTTTGTGTTAAAGAAACAGTAAGAGACAGTGGAAGCCTCTAATTGAAAAGTGATCCACTTCATGAACAGTAACAAAGCTTCACTGGAAGGTGAGGTTCAGTCTGCCCAGAAGTGCAATTCACACATTTCAGTGCAGCGTGGGGATTTTCATTATCCTGGGCTGCAAATGCCAACTCACATGGCCAAAATCCTCTCCCCTCTGCACAGGGCCCCAAGTAAATGGGCTGGGCACTGGCCAGGCATCAAGATGGGAAAGGATCTTTCCTCCTGGCCCACACCAGAAGCGCTTATCGCTAATGCAAGGCCATTTATCTAGCTTAGGTACTTACGTGGCCCCCATCTCCACAGCATCCGAGCACCTCCCAGACATTAATATCTCGATCCCCACACTGCCCCTCTGTGGTAGGACAGTGCTATTACCGCCATTCTACAGGTGGGGAACTAAGGCACGGAGAGACCAAGTGACTAGTCTGAGGCAGAGCAAGAAATTGAACCCAGGTCTCTTGAAACCCAGGCTAACAGAATTACCACGGAACATCCTTCTTCTCTGGAATACTCCTGCATCATTCCATGCAGGTGCAACGGCTAGCTAGTGCATCCACGTAGACGTGACTCTACTGGCCATGTCACTGCTATAACCTCAGCCCACCCTCTCCTTACAGACATAATACCCCCCCACAATCAGCTGAAGCCCAAACGCTGGGGAAAGTCACCTAAAAGAGGGACACAGCAAACACGAATGCAGGAAGTTTTAAGCAATGTGGGACTCACTTCTGAGCCATTTTCTGCATCCTCACTGTCATGATTCAGCATTTGTGCCCTTAAATAACTGTCTAGTCAGAGCAGAGATAACATCAGGTTTGTGCACAAAGGAGAGAACTTTGGGCCTGGAAATGGAGGCTGCTTCTTGCACTGCTGCAAAGGAAGGAACATGCATTGCCTCTGCCATGTGGCAATGAGGAAGGGGTGCAGACCCAGTTGCTTTTTCCGCTAACAATGGACACGGAACTCACTTAGACTAGGAGAGCAGCATTCTCCCCAAACCTTCTCTGCTTCACTGCAGAGCTGCTGCCTAGAACCTTCCCCAGCCTGGTCCCGTCTGGCTTCATGCTTCAGATTTAAAGAAACAGTCCATGTAACCTCAGAGCCTGCAGGACAGAAGATAGGTTCCCAAGGAAGAACCAGGACCAACGTTTTCACTCATTCTGTTGGCCACTGATTTTGGGTGCCTTGATATCGGCGTGTTATAGGACCCAGAAGCTGTGGATTCAGACCTCTAGAAGAACACTGTTGCGGGGATAGCGGTAAGTGGGAATGGTGGGGCATACAGAAAACAGTAAAGCAGTGGGAAATAATTTGTTTTGAGGGTCAGCGTTCTTTCCCGTTTCCCAGTCTCAGACAAATCAATCAGCAGGGATAGCAGAGAATGCTATATAGATTCCCTCACATAAACAGAAACAAGAGTTGTCATTTATGTAGTCCCTTTAATCCAAACACTGCAAAGCACTGCACAATATCAATTAACTACGCTTTGCAATACCCCTGAGGGGTAGGGAAGTATTATCCCCATGGGCCTAGAAACTTGCCTACCATTACCCCCTGAGCTAGCAGCAGAGCCAACAATGAAGCCAGGATTCATGATCCTTAATCCCAATGCTGAAACCACTTGTCTCCCCCTCTTCTCATGGACATATGTATTGAAATGCAGAATTACCTAACAATAATTCTTCCAAGTGTGACTATTTGCCTTATGCTCAAACCTCTTTAAACGGCCTAGTATAATTCAAAAGCAATAGCAACAATATTTTTCTACAAGAAGTTTCCACAGCTTCACAAGGTCTCTGGGGGCTGTCAGTACCCAAACAATGAAACTACGTAACAACCGTTTAGTCTGGACTCATCTAAGCTACAGTCACCGGGATGATTAGAAGCAGGCCGTAGCTCGTTCTTGCTCCAGCCAGTTTGTATCATGGCAGGACCTGAAAAGGGAACAGCAACCCAAATATTTAACTTTAAAATATGCAGAGGGAAGTATCTAGCAAGCAGATTCCCAGACTCAAAAACAACAACACACCAGTTGCTTGTTATTGCTTTCTGATAATAAAGTTACAAAAACACACAATGGCCTCATGAGAAAGAAAAAAAATGTTGACAATCATTTCCATTCTCGTTAGCAAAGATTAAAGCATTGCCATGCTTTGCATGGAACGTGATGCTAGGCCTGTGGGTGCTATCCAAATGTGAGAGCCTCTACATGAGCATTTCTAGTGTTTTCAGAAGTGTATTTCCAGCCTCATAAATATTGCATATGCCAGAACTGCATTAATTAGTACAAAGGGGGTTAGATGAAATGTCACATAATGAAATAATACTTAGAGTGCTTTGCATCCATAGACTTTAAAGGATTTTGCTAAAGAGAATGTCATTATCACCGTGTGACAGATGGTGACACTGAGGCACAAGGAGGTGACGTGTTACTAAGTGATTTAGGAGCCTGTCATTTTAAAAAGAGATGTAGGAATTTAGGAGCCTAAATCTCATTGAACGTCAATGCTCCCATGGCCCACATATGCTCAGATATTTAAGTGCCTAACTCCCTCTGAAATCAATGAGTTAGGCACCTAAATATCTTTGAGGATCTAAGTCACCAAGTTACTTTTGAAAATAGGACTTAGACACTTTCTGAAAAGGCCACAGAGTAAGTCATTGGCAGAGGTAGGAATGGAACTGGTTTCTGCACTGCCAGGTGTCCACTGGACAATGCTGCTGCTTACCGTTAATGAACGGAATCAGATAGACATCCCTGGAGAGCAAGGACCACGTTCAGCCCTGGTGTCAGTGGAAGCAGCTCCCATTGAAGTCAATGGACATTGCACATGGTTACAGCAGGGCTTAATGTGCTCCTCAGTGCTCGGTTCAAGAATGACAGAACAGGGGTAGTACGGGCAGAGGCAGTATGGGTAGAGACAGTTTCGTTTCATGCCCATATGCCTTGGCCTGTCCATTGAGACTGCCATCAAGTGTCATTGTCGCTACGTGGCAAACCATCCTTTACACTAGGAAACTAGGAACTGAACTGAGATGACCCACTCATTACATACATGCCACCAAGGAGTTCTCAGGTCTGAACTTCCATCAGCTGTCACTCTTGTGGGTCTGGATTTGAGCCAGCGACCAAGAGGTGAAAAGTTCCATACCCAGTTACCAAGCCAGCCCCCTCCTATCTCATTTGTGTTCCGTAATATCCTGGAATGAATGGTCTTTCTGACATGGTTAGATACTGAGAGCCCGAACCAACCACACAGAAACCACAGATGACTCATTCAGAAATGTGAAATGGAATCCGTCATAAACGGCACCTCATTCATGTAGCTGGATATGGGCTGGATGGGCCTGTAAATGATTCAGGAGATAGAAGCTATAAAATACTGAGTGCCACAGAGCAGCATATTTCAGGCTGGGACTATCTCCAAATTGGCTGCATTGCCCACAAGATGTTTCCAGTTAACTCTTACCCAGAAATGTTAAACTTCTGAGAAAACTATGCCTCTTTACTTCCATCCCATTCTTCCACTATTTTCCAGGACAATCCCTTAAGTCCTGGGAGTGCAAAGGAGGAAAGTGTGGGGAAGAGGGAGAGTTTGGCTTTGGACAAAATGTGCCTGCAGGGCATCAGATCAGTTTTCACACAGACTATAGAGAACGGATCCCGGGGAGCGAGAGGAGGAAGAAAGCAGAGCTTGACGTTTTCAGAAAGTCAGTGTAATGAACTCTCGGTTCATTGGACTACGAAAGTGTATGCCAGCAGGATGCTGAGCGATTACACAGACAAATAAAGCCGAGCTGGGGTAGTGCCCATAACTTAGGCTCTCTGTGCGGTAATGAGAGATGGACTATGGGCACAAGCCAGAATACCAGCTGCTCAGCACTGGGGCTTAAGACTCTAGTCCTGGTCTACGGCCTTGTGGGGTGCCCAGACCTCATGGTGGCTGGCTGTGTCCCAGACTGACCTACTACAGGTCAGTCTGGGCACCCAGGGGGAAATCAAAGCAAATAGCCCTGCGGCACAGTGGCACTAACAGAGCAGCATGGGAAATGTGGAGCCCATGCCAACAAACGTCCCACCCTCCTGTTGGGACACAATGGCAGTGGGAGTCACAGCAGTCCTGTGGGAAGAGATGGACCTTGCTTATTTTGAAACTTGATGTGAAGGGCTTGGGCCTGCTCCATCTCACTGGGAGTGAGCGATGGATGGCGAGCTTTGGCCCTAGCTTCCGCTCTCCATGATTGCTGTGTGGTGGAAGGAGTTTTTTTGGCCTCTAAAAGGTCCTTCTTCATGCTGAGCAAAGCTCAGGAGTGCTCCTTCAGGGAGGATTGTTCATAGGCCTCACAGCCCCATTAAAGACCTTTGCCAGTCAGCCAGGGTAGCCCCAGCCCCCCTCCCCAACCCCCAATCAGGACGCTGAGAGAAGCAAGGAGCATACTGTGCAGTTCCTCCACCATTAGAATTGGATTGCCTCTATGGCAGGGCTGGTGCAATATCTCTGACTCCACCCTGCGGGGGATGGGAAGGGCACAGAATCATAGCAATGAAGGGCTGGAAGGGACCTCGAGAGGTCTTCCACTCCAGCCCCTGCGCTGAGGCAGGACCAAGTAAACCATAGACTATCCCTGACACGTGTTTGTCTAACCTGGTCTTAAAAGCCTCCAATGATGGGGATTCCACAACCTCCCCTTGGAAGCCTATTCCAGAGCTTAACTATCCTTATAGTTTTTCCTAATATCTAACCTAAATCTCCCTTGCTGCAGATTAATCCCATTACTTCTTGTTCTACCTTCAGTGGGCATGGAGAACAATCAATCACCAGCCTCTTTATAACAGCCCTTAATATAGTTGAAGACTGGTATCAGGTCCCCCCTGGGTCTTCTCTTCTCAAGGCTAAACATGCCCAGGTTTTTAAGCCTTTCCTCATAGTTCGGGTTTTCTAAACCTTTTCTTGTTTTTGTTGTTTTCCTCTGGGCTCACTCCGATTTGTTCACATCTCTCCAAAGGTGTGGTATCCAGAACAGAACGCAGCACTCCAGCTAAGGCCTCATCCGTGCTGAGTACAGCAGGACAATTACCTCCTGTGTCTTACATATCACTCCTGTAAATACACCCCACAAGGACATTAGCTTTTTTCGCAACTGCATCCCATTGTTGACTCATATTCAATTTGTGATTCACTATAACCCCCAGATCCTTTTCGGTTGTACTACCGCCTAGCCAGCTATTTCTCATTACATGCACTTGATTTTTCCTTTCTAGGTGTCGCACTTCATACTTGTCTTTCTTGAATTTCATCTTGTTGATTTCAGGCCAACCCTACAATTTGTCAAGATTATTTTGATTTCTAATCCTGTCCTCCAAAATACTAGCAACCCCTTCCAGTTTGGTATCATCTGCAAATTTTATAAGTCTACTCTCCACTCCATTATCCGAGTTGTTAATGAAAATATTCAATAGTACCCGAGCCAGGACTGACCCCTGTGGGATGCCACAAGATACATCCTCCTTTTGATGGTGAACTGGGAGTGGGCTGCTGCCGCAGAAGACCTCAGGAGGTTGTATGCAAGGAAGAACTTCCCTTTCAGAAAACAGGTTCCTCAGTGGCAGAAGGGCACCTTAAGGATGAATAAAGCCATTGGAGGGGGCTTTAAACTATTCTTGATAGTTCATCAGTAGGCTGGGCACTTGTCTCCTTTGCTAAAGAAAAACTGTGTAGATAGCAAAGGCCTGAGGACAAGCTTTAGGCAACTAAGACTGTTGACCTCTTTATGAAGAATCTCAGGGATTACAATTAACCAGTCCCAGTACAGACCACTGAATAGTCTTCTCTGTTAAGGAAAGACAATTGTGAATGAAATAAAATTAACTAGTTGACTGCTCCTGGGTATAGAGTATTCTTCCTCCTAAGTGACACCCATATGGCACCAAACTGGTACCAGCACTCTGTAGGACTTGCCGCTACATTATTACTTAGGTCAGCAGTGACTAGGGTCACTATAATAATAGTCATTTTTGTTTGCGTTGCTTCTTTCTTCCAAAGTGCCCTATGTATTTTATAACAAACCAGAACAACAGTATTTTGTGTTTCAGCAGTGCCTTCTATCTCAAAATTAGCGTTGCTCAAAAAGCTTTTCCTGTCAAAAATGGTGTGATTTTAAAAACAAAAGTTTTTCACAAACAGCTCTGGGCCTTTCTTTTGATATTTTTTTTAAAAAATCTTGAAAACATAAAATGATATTGAAATAGTCATTGAAATTTTTTTCTGGTAAATAAAAAAATCTCAAAAGCCATTTTGATAATGTTTTAGACAATGTTTCAAAATATAAAGGTTTAAAGCAACTTTTAAAATTAAAAAAAGTTTTATGGCCCCAAACAAACAACAGGTGAGTTTGAAACACTTTGCAATGAAAACAACATCAGCAGTTCATATATTTTTGCAAAAGTAAGTTATTTTTCAAAACAGGTTACAAACACTAAAAGGGCACAATCGGCTTGAAATCTGGTCAGTTTAAAAAGTGAGTTATATTCAGGCTCAACTACTGTGGTACTCTCTGAGTCGTCTCACAAATTTCTGTTATTTTACAATCAAGTTTTTTCCATTGTTATATTTTTTCTTTGCCCTGTTGCAATAGGAAAAACCCATACAAACAACAGGGGAAAATGGCTGCGATGATACAGGCCAAATAGATTTATGGTTTTTAAATTGATGTTGTCCCTTTAATTAAGACTCATACTACCTCTATGAGGTGAGATTATTATCCAGATTGAACAGATGGGGAAAACTGAGGAACAAAGAGATTAATTTACCTGACTAAGGTCACGTACCAAATCAAAGGCAGATTGGGGAATAGAACCTGTTTCTCATGACTCTTAGCTAGTTCTTTGTTTTAATTCCAAAACCATTCTACCTCCTCACACTAATCAGTCAGTGTTTAACAAAGGCTACTTCACTTCTGATAGTTTCATCTCCAATTTCTACGTCACATCTGGTTTGTTTTTTGGAGTCTTACCAGGCAATCCTTGCACACAGAGCAAGTAAACAGCAAATAAACCTTCTCAGAATGGAAAGTTCAAGGGAAAGATCTTTCTCTGGAAAATACTTTTCTGACCTATCATGTTTGCATTTAGGCCCAGTCAATCGCTTTAGTTAGAAACACCCAAATTACACTTAAGCCAAAAGCATTTAAAGTGGTTTGGTATCTTATAAACAAACATTGCAACCGTCATAATACTGCCCTGCCAAAGCCAAGGGCTGAATGTTACTCAATTTGTTGTATAACATGAATTTAATTGTTGTGCGTCTTACATCTCCATGAGCATGTGCTACTAGTGCTGCTCTGAATACAATTTCCTGTTAATTAATAAAGCATGTATTTTGGGGAAAAAAGAGATGATGATGATGATGATAATGATGACGATAACACTCTTTTGAGTCCTCTAATATCTCTGCAGGCTGTTAAACAGCAGCTGCTAAAGTTAGAACTTCTTTAAAATCAGCAGGTCTAGAAAATTCGTATCCAAGAGTTTAAAAAAGAGCTGTCCGAGGAGCTTGCTTGACTGTTAATGTTGATTTTCAATAATTCTTGGAACACTGGGGAAGTTCCAGAAGACAGAAAAAAAGCGAATGTTGTGCTAATATTTAAAAAGGGTAAATGGGATGTCACGGGCAATTATAGGCCTGCCAGTCTGACAGGCAAGATAATGGAACAGCTAATACAGGATTTGTTTAATAAAGAATTAAAGGAGGGTAATATAATTAATGGCAATCAACCTGAGTTTATGAAAAATAGATCCTGTCAAACTAACTTGATATCTTTTTTTGATTAGATTACAAGTTTGGTTGATAAAGGTAATAGCGTTGATGTAATATACTTTGACTTGGTACCACATGACATTTTGGTTAAAAATCTAGAATGATATAAAATAAACCTGGCACAGATTAAATGGGTTAAACCCTCATTAACATGGGTCTCAAAATGTAACTGTAAGCAGGGAACCATCATCAAGTGGGTCTGTTTCCAGTGGGGTCCTGCAGGGGTCCGTGGTTGGCCCTACGCTACTTAACATTTTTATCAATGGCCTGGAAGAAAACATAAAAATCATCCCTGATGAAGTCTGCAGATGACACAAAACATTGGGGAGTGGGAAATAATGAAAACGACAACAGTACAGCACAATCTGGATCTCTTGGAAAATCGGGTGCAAGCAATTACTATGTGTTTTAACACAGCTAAATGTAAATGTAGACACTTAGGAATAAGGAATGTAGGCCATATTTTCAGAATGGGAGACTCTATCCTGCAAAGCAGTGACACTGGAAAAGATTTGGGCGATGGTGGTGGGTAATCAGCTGAACCTATGCTCCCAGGGCAACACTGGAAAGGGGAGCAATCCTGGGATGCACAAACAGGGGGATCTCAAGCAACAGCAGCAGGGAGGTTATTTTACTTCTGTATTGGGCACATGTGCAACCACTGTTGGAACAGTGTGTCCAGTTCTGGTGTCCATAGTTCAAGAAGGATGTTGAGAAATTGGAGAGAGAGTTCAGAAAAGAGCCACGAGAATGATTAAAGGGTTAGAAAACCTGCCTTAGAGTGACAGACTCAAAGAGCTCAATCCATTTAGCTTAACAAAGAGAAAGTTACGGGTGACTTGATTACAGTCCATAAGTACCTACTTGGGGAACAAATATTTAATAACAGGCTCTTCAATCTCGCAGAGAAAGGTGTAACATAACCCAATGGCTGGAAGTTAAAGCGAGACAAATTCAGACCGGACATAAGGCGTACATTTTTGACAGCGAGGACAATTAACCACTGGAACAATTTACCAAGGGTTGTGGTGGATTCTCCATCAGTGTCATTTTTAAATTGACACTGGATATTTTCCTACAAGATCTGCTCTAGGAATCATTATGGGGAAGTTCTATGGGCTGTGTTATACAGGAGATCAGACTAGATCATCAGCATGTTCCCTCCTGACCTTGGAATCTGTGAATCAAGCCAGGGATAGAATACAGGTCTCCTGATTCCCAGTCCAGTGAATTAACCATAAGACAATTATTCCTCAGCTATGGGAGGCTGAAGTACTCTACCGATTTATCTAATAAAAGCTTTCCCACCAATGTGCCTCAGTCCTATCTATCCATCTATGAAACTTACCATAGTATCTGAGTACCTTCCAGTCTTTAATGCATTTATCTTCACTACACACCTGTGAAATAGGGCGGTGCTATTATCCCCATTTTACAGATAGGGAGCTGAGGCACAGAGAGACTGACTTGCACAGGGTCACACAAGAATTGAACCCAGGGGAATTAAAACCAGGACTCACGTGTCCCAGCCTAGTGCCTTAATCACTGGACCATCCTTCCTTCAAAGATCACATTTAGGCAGAGCTTAAATTCTCAGAGATTATTCCCAGGAGACACCCCTCCCCATCTCCCCAATTCAGGGCTCTGGGCTTCAGTTGCATGGCAGAGGGTCTCAGGGCTTTAGCCCCACAAGGAGGGGCAGGGGCTTGGGGCTTCAGCCCCGTGGGCAGGTGTGCGGGGCTTTAGCCCTGCGGTGGGAGAGGCGCCAGGACTCAGGGCTTCAGTCCTGTGGGGTGTGCCAGGGCTCAGGGCTTCAGCTGCACAGCGGGTGTGTGTGTGTGTGTCCCCTCAGGGCTTTAGCCCCAGGATGTGTGTACATGAGCTGGGGTTTTAGCCCTGCAGGGTGTGGCACCAGGGTTTGGGGCTTCAGGCCCGTGGCAGGTGCTGGAGCTCCTGCAGGTTTGAAAATATTTACTGAAGGGCTCCAGCTGAACGTAAGCCCTGCTTTTAGGAACGAGGGGGTATTTTACTTTCTAAGACCTAACCTGCCACTTAAGGTATCTTTGCACTGCAATTAGACACCTCTGTCTGGCCCGTACCAGTTGTCTTGGGCTCGGGGGGTGTTTAATTGTGGCATAAACGCTTGGGCTAGATCCTAGGCTGTAGGACCCTGCAAGGTTGGAGGGTCCCAGAGCTTGGGCTGCAGCTCAAGCCTGAATGTCTGCACCACAATTAAACAGCCCCTTAGCCCAAGCCCCATGAGCCTGAGTCAGCTGGCACTGGCCAGCCGCGGGTTTCTAACTGCAGTGTAGACATACTTTTAGAGGCATTTACAGGGGTAGTTTCTTTGATCCAGACAGCTGTTCACTAAGAGCAGGCTGAGACGCTAGGACATTTTTCAGATCACCAAGCCACCATCTGATCATAATAGCTTTTGACCACTACCAACCTGAGCTTGGTTCACAGATATAATCTTTGAGTGAAAGGCTCCATTATCCCATAACCAGTCCCTGAGCCATCCAGTCCTACCAATGATAAAACTCTTGACATTGAATGGATTGACTGGAAAGCTGACCCAGTTGGATTCATAAAGTCTGATAACAGGGCAGACATTCATCACCAGATTTTAAAAATTAGGGACTAAATTCTGCCCTGAGTCAGCCTCGTGTCACTCCAGAGGAAATGTGCATTGTTTGTTCTGTAGATTAATAGAAAGACTTCAGCTTTCATGTCTGAGGAAAGACAGTCTGTGGTTGATGTTGGAGATCTGAGTTCTGTTCCCAATTCTGCTACTATGCCTTGTATGGCCTTGGGAAGTTATACAATTGCACATTGTTCTACAGATGGGGAAACTGAGGCAGACAGAACAGTTCTTCACTGCCTCCCGTGTGTTGTGACGCTTCATTCATTAAAGTCTGAGCGGGGAGCAAATACTTCAGTTATAATAAATAAATAAATCACCACTTGCTAGTCTGACACTTCCCACAAGCTGATCAATTTACAAAATGGAAATTATATTCAGACAAGCAATAACAGCCCATGCTAATGGGGATGTAAGATACACAGCAATTAAACTAAAGCTATACACACATCAAGTAATGTTCGGCCTTTGGCAGAGCAGTATTATGACTTTGCAATGTTTATTTATAAGATTCTGAGCACATTTAAAATGTTTTCAGAGTAAGTGTAATTTGGGTGTTTGTTATTAAAGCAATTAATTAGGCCTAAATGCACACATTGTTGGTCAGAAGAATATTTTCTGGCAAAACAGATCTTTTCATTGAACTTTTAATGGAATGCTGCATGGGCGTGAGTGTGGAAAAAAAATTGGTCCCTAATTTTTACTATGTAAACAGCCTGGGTGCACCCGTGCAAACAGCTGATTACATGCACACAGTATCTTTTGTACACACACAGATTGTAACTGAACAAACCAGTGCCATTTGGATCAACAACTCCCTCCTTTATATATATATATATATATATATATATATATATATATATATATATATATATACACACACACACACACACATATATATATAATGCACATTTGAACCACTCCCATGGATTTCAAGGGCTTTGGATTGGCTCCACTGTAAGATTCAAACTGGAAATTACACTATTTTGTGAGTGCAGTTTAGGCTTCTGTTTTTGAAAATGGGGCTCCTAATTTTTAAACAGCAGTTCATTCCTAGCCAGTCACATCTCTCTCTTCCTCAATTTACCAATCACTTATTCCCTTCCACGACAGTGACCTTGTGCTTTGAAAATGCAGTGTTGCCAACTCTCACAATTTTATTGCAAGTCTTATGATATTTTAGGTTTTTCTTAAAGTCACAGCTCCTGGAATCATACCAGGATGTGATAATCTCACCTTTCATTTTAATAAAGAAAGTTTCTTGCATTCATGGCTGCAGATAAAAAAAATTGAAAAACGTGAAACCTAAAGACTCAAACACCAGCTGGCAAATAATAAAAAATCTATTATTTTTTAAAAGCAATTGCATGATTTTGAACACCCGGGATGGACAGTAATCACAGATCATAGAACTGTAGAATCACAGGACTGGAAGGGACCTTGAGAGGTCATCTAGTCCAGTCCCCTGCACTTGTGGCAGGACTAAGTATTATCTAGACCATTCCTGACAGGTGTTTGTCTAAGCTTCTTTTAAACGTCTCCAACGATGGAGATTCCACGACCTCCCTAGGGAATTTATTCCAGTGCTTAACCACCCTGATAGTTAGGAAACTTTTCCTAATGTCCAACCAAAACTGCCTGTGCTGCAATTTAAGCCAATTGCTTCTTGTCCTGTCCTCAGAGAACAATTTTTCTCCCTCCTTCTTGTAACAACCTTTTCTGTACTTGAAAATGGTTATCACGTCCTCACTCTTCTCTTCTCCAGACTAAACACACACAAGTTTTCCAATCTTTCCTCATTGGATATGTTTTCTAGACCTTTCATCATTTTTGTTGCTCTTCTCTGGACTTTCTCCAACTTGTCCACATCTTTCCTGAAATGGGGCTCCCAGATCTGGACACAATATGCCAGTTAAGGCCTAATCAGTGCAGAGTAGAGTGGAAGAATTTACTTCTTGTGTCTTGCTGACAACACTCCTGCTAATACATCCCAGAATGTTTGTTTTTTGCAACAGAGTTACACTGACATGAAAATGGAGCATGTTTTCTTTGTCGCAGATGCTTTCAGGCTATTTATCATGCTGCTTTTTAAGCACCTTATTGCCTAGTGCAGTGGTCCCTGTAAAGGGCCGGTGTGGCTCCCCTCCTCCCCTGGGAGGGTGGAGCCCCGGAAACGGGAAGGGGCGGGGCTACAGAGCAGTGAGCCCGCCCCTCAGAGGGTCAGGCGGTGACCCGGAAGTATAAAAGCCGGCCATCCCAGCTCAGTCAGAGCCCAGCCACCGCCGGGAGCAGACGTGCCGGCGGGAGCTCCTGACTGGGAACCCTCCAGGACCCGAGGCAGCTGTCCTGACTGGCCGGAGCTTCCCCGCGCCCACTACGACGAGGAGCCGCCGGAGCTTCCCCGTGACAGGTACTGGGGGCAGCCGCTGGAACTCCCCCGCACCCCCTATGAAGAGGAGCTGCCGGAGCTTCCCCGCCCCTGCTGTTACCCAGAGGAGCTGCCTGAGCACGCCTGGCCGGACTTCCCCGAGGAGCTGCCAGACCTGCCACCAAGCCCCGGTCTGGAGGAGCCTATGCAGGTTGACTGGCCTGGAGCTGGTGCCCCGGACGAGGTAAGCCCTGAGGGGGAAAATGGAAGTAGCCCGGGGGTAGCCGACCCCTGTCAGGCTACAGATGCAGAGGTCCCGATGTCAGTGTGTTGCGGTCAGGACCCCACTGACCGGCAGCGGTGATAGCCGCTGCTAGGGCCCCGGGCTGGGACACAGTGGAGTGGGTGGGCCTGTGTCCCCCCTGCCACCCCACTCACGGGTGGCAGTTTTCCCCCTCGCTCAGCCCCTGCTCCAAAGGGCCTGAGCTCCTTATATACTGTTTGCTGCTCAGCCCCTGCACCAAAGGGCCTGAGCCACTTTGTACTGCCTGGCTGCCCAGCCCCTGCACCTAAGGGCCTGGGCCTTCCTAGACTTCGTACTGTTTGTAGCCCTTATATACAGTTTGCTGCTCAGCCCCTGCACCAAAGGGCCTGAGCTCCTTATATACTGTTTGCTGCTCAGCCTCTGCACCAAAGGGCCTGAACTCCTTATATACTGTTTGCTGCTCAGCCCCTGCACCAAAGGGCCTGAGCCACTTTGTACTGCCTGGCTGCCCAGCCCCTGCACCTAAGGGCCTGGGCCTTCCTAGACTTTGTACTGTTTGTAGCTCAGCCTTAAAGGGACCGCGCAGAACGCGCGTAAGAATGACGGGCTGGTGTGGCTCCCCTCCTCCCCTGGGAGGGTTGAGCCCCGGACCCACACGTTTACAGTCCCCAACCTTTTTGTGACCAGTAGCACATTCATGTTTTCAGAAGAGTGTGGCAGGCGCCAACAATTTTTCAAGGCTTATTTTGCATTTGTACATTAAATAATACAAAAAGCATCACATTTAATATTACATAATATATGAATCCATAAGATAAAAAAGGTAATTTTACATGTAAAAGGTATTCATTAAATTATTCGGCAATTACTCTTTCACCTTACCATGTGAATTTGCTCTTTTTTATCTACCTGTAAGAAAAATTAAGGAGTTTTTACAAAATAAATATCATAAACAGTTTTCATCTTATTTATTTAAAAAAAGTAAAACATTGTTGAACTGCTGGTCCAGATATATTTATTATTCTTACTTTAACATAGATAACCAGTTATGGTTAATTAAAAATATTCTTTGTATTGTTACTTGTATCTGGATTTCAATAAACAAACAAACAAATATGAAAAAAAGTTAAACACAAGTTAATCATATGCTCTCATCAGCACTTAATGGAAAATAGGTATCATTAATTCACGTGGTTTTTTCTAATAAAGTCAGTGTGATTTTTGGCACTGCATTTCTTCAGCCAATTTTTCGTAATTGGGAGAGTAGGATGATATTCCCGTTCGTAAGCAATCATCAAGATGGGGATCTGTAAGCCGAGATCTGTATTTTGATTTTATGATGTTCATTGTTGAAAACAGAACTTTGCATAGATAAGTGGAACCAAAATAAGATTTTATTTTGTATGCTACATTTTTTAAGGCAGGAAACTTTTTTCAGTCAACCAGATTCCAAAAGTTTTCATCTGTTGTGCAGGATTTTAGAACAATATCATTTTGAAGGTCCAAAATCTCCAGTTCCACTTCTTCTGTTCTTACTTGAATGAGACTCGCAATTGATGTAGCCATTTCTGTTACCTCTATTTGGCAAGTAAAAGGATTCACAAGAAAGGCAACTACAGGCTCAATGATGGTGAACTGCTGAAATCTCTTTTCAAATTGTTCCAGAAGTGATTGAATGTGGATAACAAATGGTGATGGGTTAAAATCACTGTCACATACCATTTTCTTCATACTTGAGAAATGTACGAGAGACTTCGTCTTCATATGTGACATCCACAAGATCAGTTTTGCTTTGGATGATTTTACAGAACCTATCATTTGAGCCACGTGTTTGTCTTTTCCCTGGAGCTCAAGATTTAAAATGTTCAATTTGTCAGCGATGTCAGCAAGAAAAGCCAAGTCCATTAACCAGCTGGAGTCTTCTAGTTGCTCAAAGTTTGGGGACTTCAGAAATTCTTTGATCTCTTCAATTAGGCTTAAAAAACGTGCAAGAACTTTACCTTTGCTCAGCCATCACACTTCTGTGTGCAAGATAAGATCAGATTGTTTATCCCCAACATCTTCCAACAGGGCCTTAAAAAGTTGGTGTTGCAAAGGTTTCACTTGAATAGAGTTAATTATTTTAATAACAACATTCATGACGTGTTGAAAGAACTTCGATGCACAAAGCTTCTTGGTGGATAATGCAATGATAAGACATAAAGTTTGGAAAGGATTCATTCTTCTTGCAGAGTGCAATGAATACATTGGCACTGCCCATCATTGCTGGTGCCCCATCAGTAGTGATCGCAGACAGCTTGTGTAGTGGCATACTAATTGATGTTGCGTATGATTTGAATAAATTATTGATGTCCTCACCCTTTGTTCACCCTTTCATAGGCAATACTTTTAGTAACTTTTCTTTTACGTTGAAGTCACTAAATACCATCCTCACCATAACTGCCAACAGCACTATATCCGATATATCTGTCGACTCATCGAACTGCAGTGAAAACCAGTCACATACTTCCAAGTCATGCTTTAGCTGAGTTTGCATGTCGCTTGAAATTGCACGTATCCTCCTCGTAACTGTGTTGTCTGATAACTGCAAGCGTTGTATCGCCGATAAAATCTCACGCTTAGGAAATCCTTGAAACAGGCAATCAGTACCAGTCAAAAATGCTTCCTTCAACAATTCACCATCTTGAAAGGGTCTTTACTTCTTTGCGAGCAGATGAGCAATTTTAAAGGAAGCAATAGTAGCACTTTTAGACTTTACCACTTGTCTAGCGAAAACAGATTGCTGGGCAGATAGAAGAAAATTAATCAACTCAAATCAAGCCTTTCTCAACTCAGATTTAAGTAGATGGCTAATGTCAAAAGAACCGTGATTAGTTTGGAAATGGCGTTTGACATTATGTTTTTTCGGCACTGCAACAGTACCACCGCACAATAAACAAACACATTTCCCTTTATTTTCAATAAAACAATAGGATTCTTCCCACTCTGCATTGAAATAATACGTACGTTGTCTTTTATTTGAACCACTCATTTTCGGGCAAAATGTTAAAAAAATAATAAATCGCAAAGCATAAGAAAACAGCAGTATCAGTGCAGCGGAAGAATACTCACATAATATACAGAAACACAGGTCATGACATCCCACTGCGTGCGCAGGAAAAAGCAAAAAAAAAGAGCGGCGATACACGAGTGATGAGAGGTTGGAACCAACAGCACGCGCATGAGACAGCCTACATCTGCACTACCATGATACTACTAAACCTGGTAGGTCATTCTGGCGAACGAAAATGAGACCAGTTTGCGCTGCGGAGAGAAACCGGAGAGAAGTTGTGGCCCCGCGCCTGCCAGGGACAGAGAACATCTGTCCCCAGCAGGCGCGGGGCCGCGGCACTACTTTTCACACCTTGTCACTAGGCAGGCGCACATACATGCCCCGGCGGGTGCCATGCCACCCGCGGGTACCGCGTTGGGGACCACTGGCCTAGTGTATAATAATCCAATTTAGAAAGCCCCATGCCAGTATTCAGCGTTTTCAAAAGACCATTTTATACTAATAGCAATCAGTGCTCAGGTGGTTTTCACAAGTCATAGTTTCATGACGCACTAGTGGGTTCAGAAAGTTCAGCTGCCTGACTTTATTTAAAGTGGAGACGGAAAGAAATGGGAAACAAACAAAAGGGAGGTTGATAAAGTCAGCAGTTAATGAGGTGAAAGAGACAGTGGCTGCTTCTCCGCCGGAGAAAAGAGTTGTTAAGTAATGCTCTCCCTCCAGATTTTGCCTTGTAAACACAGAAAAAATGATTTCCAGATTGAGAAGCTGACCTGGGTGGTCCAGTTTCAAAGTGGGACAACAATGCTATAGAAGAAAGGTATGTGGTTTTTGCAGGGGTTTTGAAGGAGGAAGAGATGAGGATTGTTCCAGACATACGGGGTGGCATGGAATGAAATGTGAAAACCAGTGGTAGGAGACAAAGGGGTGGCTAGGCAGAGCGACAGAAACATGAAGTGAATTCTCTACAGCTTTGGTTCTACAAATCAGCAGTACTGATATCAATTAGGAGAAGAAGTGGAAAGGCAGCAGGTACACATGGTATGGAGGCAAATTTAGATCTGAAGTGATGGGCAATCCTAATGAGGGACAGCGGAGAGGTATATGTGTCTCCAATGCTAACGATCCTACACACGGGCTGAGATCAGTAACAGCACTGTTGTCTGTTGATTAAATTTATAGCATAAGTGCCTTTTTGCAGCATTTTGAACAGCAGCAGCAGCAACATATTACACTTGTAAAGCACTATTCATGCCAAGCGTCCCAAAGCACTTCACCAACTAATATAATTACAACGCCAATAAATTAATGGGAGCAGCCTGGGGATAAGACGAGAGCAGCGGCGGTTTGCAGTTCTTATTCTGGCACCGTCTGGCCATTAGGACCAGATAACAAAGTATGTGTTGTGTCCCACCAGCATCGATGCTCCCAGCCCAGAGAACAAGCCACCCGTAAACACAAACACAACCCAAGCTGAGATTTAAAACAAAAAAAAGGTAATTTCCCAGAGTAGCACAGCCAGGGAGCTCCAGATTGAAGGACTTTAGCAATAGCTCTGCCTCCAAAGCGGTGATTCAGATTAGAGAATTAAGAATACCTGCCTAGATACCCAGCTGGTGTAAAGTCACATAACTCTGAGGTGAACTGAACTGAGTAAACGCTTTGTGCATTAAAATAAAAGCGTTTTAAACACAAGGCAAAATGTAAAGGCCCCGATAACTTGGGACATCCTATTTACATACAATTCTTCCTGTAAGTCACAACTGCTGTTTTTCCCCTTTTGTCTTTTAAAAAATATATATTTTATGAGATATTTGCATGCTAATAGGGTCTATTTCAACATTAAATAATAAGTTCCAGTTTCATCATCAGATGGCAGCATAGCTTATTGCACACTCGGTGTTTGTCTACACTATACTTTTGGGTCATGTTGTCACTCTAGGTAATGGATTTCCAATTCAGTGGAGCTAATGAACACGACTGTAAATCTAACGCAGGCGTCCAGTGGTCGCCATTAAAAAGTCATCTTCCAACAGATGCCACATTGTTGTTATGGGGGAAACGCAGAGTTGCCCTAGACTTAAAGCAGGAAATACCTGTGGTGTCTCTAGTGCCCTGGTCGGAGGACTGTTGGCTAATGACTACTTTTTCAATGGTGAGCACTGTACGTGGTGTCTGTGCGTGTTTATTTCCAGCCAGCGGGATTCCAGATACAACAGGCTGTTCTGTAAGGCTTTGTCCGCTTCCCCCCTCAGAGATCTCACTCCCGTTCATGACCTGTGGAAGTTATGTCACAAACAAAACATCCACTAAGAGCAAATGGGGCCAGATTCTCAGCTGGTGTATATCGGCGGGGCTCCATCTAAGTCAATGGAGTTATGCTGATTTACACCAGCTGAAAATCTGACCCTTTCGGTTTTTATTGATCAGGCAAAGACACTTTTCCTCTATAACTTGAGCTCTCAAGGCACAATAAAGAATCATACTTACTGCCCATACTGGTATGTGGTACCTTCCATCCATCTCAAACTACTTTGTACATTGACGAATTAAACCTTACCCCCGCTCCCTGAGGGGCCATAAAGTATTCATGTCCCTATTTTATAAAGAGGAAAAGTGAGGCACTGAGAGATAAGTGACTTGCCCAAGGTCATACAAGAAGTGAATGGGGTTGCTTGGGCTAGAATCCAGCTGTCCTGACACCCATTCACCTGCTGTAACCTAAGCCATCCATATGGCATATGTCACTAGTAATGCAGAAGCAGGTGAAGCGAAAGACCGATACTAAGAGTTTCTGCAGAGCAGCAATGAGGTTTTCATTTGGGGATCAGCGCAAGGACTGTAGAATGGGTATCAGCGAAGAATTCACTGTGCCGTGGTGCATCCTGTGAGCGGGCCAACATGCAGCAATGCAGCGTTCTGGGTCCTGCTTCAGAAGCACTGGAGGCCAGGCCACACTCAGTGCCAGCAGGGTGATTTGGGAAGAGGACCAGGCCTATTGGCTGCACCTGCCTCTGCTCCTCAGAAACCCACACTGGAAGGGGAGAACATCTATCGCTCATCTCCTAGAGATGCAGAAGAGGGGCAGAGGGCAGCTGGGATCCACCTTAGGAGGCCATAAAAGATAAGGTGGGAAGCTAGGTTTTTGAGAGGGGAGCAGAGGAACGGAGGATTGCAGAGCTAGAGGTTGAAAGCTCTAGATATTCCAGATGAGCCTCAAATGAGCATCCAGTGCTGACCAGCATGCAATGAACAGCCCTAAAATAAACTGCTATATACATATGATAGAGGGTAAACTATGCACCAAGGAAGCAGATTTCAGTGTCAGGCTTCCAAGAAACTATTTGTTAGGGCTGTGCTGTGAAATCTAAACATCTAGGAATTCAGGTTGATGCTTTTTTGTTGGTAATTTACTAAGGTTTTCAGGAAAATGAACAAAAACAACCAACCAACAACCTCCCTCCCCCACACCTCTGCCACAAACCCTGTGAAACATCCCCAATGTATTGGGCCCAATTTCCAGACACTTTTTATTCCCTTCTAAACAAAACGATGAAGATCAACTTTGTAAAAAGCAGAAATGTGACTGTTCCACAGACTGTGGGGCAAAATGGATTATTCTAGGAAGCTACTGAAGAAAACTCATTTCTGAGCTGCCAAGTGACTCAGCACAAAGTTATATAAATCGTGGTGAAATGTTTTAAATGTCCGTTTGACTCACTCACTAGCAGCAGCAGCAGTGAATAAGAAGGGCTTTTTAACAAAAGAGTCATTTAACCCTCCATTTGACTGCTACAAGAGCATCGTATTAGCTCAGAGTGCCACATACACAAATATGGTTATGTACATTATTTTTGTTGGGACGGGAGAAGTAGCTTGCTGGAGTGCACTCCGAGAGTGACAGCTCTTTGAATGCTAATGCTAAGGGAGACGTTATGCATTTGTGTATGCAGCACTTGCTCCTAGACCAATTAAAATGTCCGTTGGACATTTTAAAATGATCTTAATGAGCAGTTATGTTTCAAAATGTTCTTTAAAGCAGAAGTGAAAGAGAGCCTGCCAGCCAGCTGTAGGAGAATGCATTTTCAATGAGTTGGTTTACTAGGGACTTTGTTTATATTACAGCAGAGTATCATTTTACTTGTGTGGCTGTTCATACATCCTTGTGCTAATGAGGTAATGAGTAACTAGGTGCCTGTATATTATAAGGTGCAGGCCCTGCTTTATTTCCTGACAATGCAAGCTAAACAAATTGAAAAGCAGGTTCTATAAATAAACGTCAACAAACAGGAGATGGGGTGGAAATAGCGATAGGTGAACAAGGCTGGGTACCAGGAAAGACACTGCAAACTTCGCTATAATAAACCTCCCAGCACCCCTAGGTTAGGAGGTCAGCATCGCTGTGCCGACAAGGGAACAGACACAGAGGAAGTGTGGCAAGGGAGTGACTTTCCAGTTTAGGGTTGCCAGGTGTCCAGTTTTCAACTGGAAATTCTGATCGAAAAGGGGACCTGACAGTGTCTGGTCAGATCTACTGACCGGACACCCAAAGTCCGGTTACTGTGGGTTGGGGAGGAGGGGAGGTGCTGAGTCATCACGCCGTGGCAGCCCCTACTCAGCTGGGGCCACCTTCCACCTGCATCAGGCAGCTCCCAGCCCCAGCTTCCCGGGTGGGGTGGGAGAGGGGAAAAGCAGTGAGTGACAGTGAGAGGAGTGAACAGGGGTGAGGCCTTGGGGAGGGGAAGATGTGGGGCGGGGGAGGTTCCAGCACTCCTGCTGGAATGTCCGTTTTTTAAATATTAGGAAGTTGGCAACCCTAAATGTGCTGGGTGCCTGCAACTCTGGCTGTCTTCAGATGGATTTGTGGGTGTTCAGCCCTTCTGAAAATCAGGCTGCAAGTTCCTTCCTTCCTGCAACAAGTCAACAACAGAAGCAGGAGGAGGACTGGGGAGTCCTGAATGCCAATCTTTGACCACTAACCCATGCTGCGTGGCCCTGGAAACAAAAGCAAGTAAGCTCTATTTACTCCTATTGTCTGCACCTGCACAGAGCCGCAGAGACTGCAGAGGTACACCTGCAGGATCGGGGCTAAAAAACCGCCAAGCCCCAATGACTGAGAGTAGGATGGATCCACAAACAGTGCCTGGTTTGAGGGGAAGGGTCAGGTTTGGTACAGTGGGCATGAAATGTTAAATAGTTCCAGCGCACTCATTTGTTCATGACTTCATCAGTCTAGAGTAACGACTAGCAATAAGTGGATTGCACTCTGCATAGCAGGATTGATTTGCTATTTAATAATAAGGCTAATGCTGAGCAGGTCCTCCCTTGGTAATGGCATGCCTAGATACGAGCAGGTCGGATGAAAAATGCACTCAGTACAATGATAACTGAGAGTAGTCACGCTAGAGGTCCCCTATAAGAAATCTAACCCTCACCAGATGTAAATTTTGTGCTAGCAAATATTAAAACACATGCTCCATGGTCTTTTGGACCTCAGAGTATTTACCGTACTTGGCAGGGCTATTACTTAACATGATGACAAAGCGCAGCGAATGTCCCTGTTTTTCCACACACACTATTTTTCTGAAGGTCGTGGCTAACCCGCAGTACAGTCTGAAAAGGCCTTTGGTTGCCTGCAAGTGAAGTGTGGCATTTATATTTAATTACAGATCATTGCAAGGAAGCAAGGGAACCCAAACTCCCTTCCTCTCCTGAAGACAGCAGAGCCCAAAGCAATCGAAATACCACAAATATAAAACATCCCCTGTGAAACACTCTGCAGCCATTCAAATGGATGGGTCTGTTTCTCCAAGTTACCTCTTGCCCGAGATGCAAGGCATCTCACTAGCAGCTCAGGCTGCAAATTGAGCTCATTTACTGTTACCCTGATGCTCAGACACTGAGTAAGGCACCCTGATTCTAGCAGTGACATTTCAGGACATCAGTCTGTGGGCTGGAACGGTGGCCACAGCTCCTCTGATTTACTTGGACAAGGCAGTAGGGCCCCTGTATGGACATACATAATAGTAGATCCCATGGCTCTGCCCCACGACTGTTCTCCATGTGGGGCTCTGCCTCCGTTTGGCTAACTCTGAGGGGCGTGCTGTGGAGAGTGATGACCCTGTGGAGAGCCTCTGCTGGTGGAGTCCTGCACAGCGCCAGCACAGTGCTTCAGCAGTGCTGAGACAATACAGACCTGTGGGCATCTTGCACTGGGCACCAGGGCCTTGGACACTTTCACCCTGGAGCAGAATTTCAGACCAAGGCTTGGTGGTGAGGTGTGTTCGACTGTGGAATGATATCCCAGCGTTGGAGTCATCTAACAAAGCACAAACGGCTGAAGAGAATCTGGCACTGGCAAGGGGTAGCAGGGATAACCCCCTGGGCCTCTGATTCTTGGAGTAATACTGAGGCAACACACAAACATAGTAAAGGCAAGTCCACTCCAGCTCCACAGCAAGCAGCCAGCAGCAAAGGACTGTTCAAATGCCAGGCCAAAACTAGGGGGGAGGGATAGCTCAGTGGTTTGAGCATTGGCCTACTAAACCCAAGGCTCTGAGTTCAATCCTTGAGGGGGCCACTTAGGGATCTGGGGCAAAAGCAGTACTTTGTCCTGCTAGTGAAGGCAGCAGGCTGGACTGGATGACCTTTTGGGGTCCCTTCTAGCTCTATGAGATAGGTAGATCTCCATATCAAAATACACAGTGTAAAGAATCTCCAGCCACAACATTCAGAGCTTTAAAACAAAAGGGCTCAAACCCTTGAAGTCAGAGGCGGGATGTGGCTCACTGAGATGTGCCTTCTCCTCTCTGCTTATCTACCTTTCTGCCCTTGCAAATCTGAGTCATCTCTGGACTATGCAGAAAAAGTGGGCGGGGCCAGAAGGAGGAAAGGAACCACACTAAGCAGCGCTCCCTACCAAAAACTACAGAATGCTCCGTAGGGAGCGATGTCCACAGAGGCAGCGTTAGCTCTCTGCTCACAGAGCACAGCGTGGGGCAGCCGTCCAAAGGCAGTATGGCTACTGGGGCACTGCATGGAAGGCAGGGACTGAAAACCAGCTCAGAGCAGGAAATACTTCTGCAGGGTTCCCTCAGTTTGCATCCCCCTTTTTTTGCCTCTCCCTCCCACTGCTCTGTCTGCCCATAGACTGTTTCAACCTGCACGGAGCTTGGAAGGAAGGAACAGAGGTTTCAGGATGGAAGGGTTTGGGGAGGCACTGGGAAGGCAGTCTGTGTGCACATGGCTGGAATGCTAGCTGCAGTTGCAGGATCTCTGTAAGTTGTTCTCTTGATGAAGAGCCCATTTACTTTCACAAGCACGGAGTCCTCTCATTCTATTACCCAGCATCCAGTACATGAAACACAGACCAAGAGGTGGATCGGGGAGGTGGGGTCCGCTGTGAGCCCTTCATAAGGTGGGATCTGATAGACCAATATCAGGCATGTCAGCCCTGCTAGGCCAGGTGTTGGAAGAGCTGCTTCACACGAAGGTCGTTAACAAAGTCTGCTTTGAGAGGCCACTTCCCATTGAAGGATTGTCTGACTTGGATGTACGAATAAGAAAAAAGCCCAGCAGTTGGGGGTTTGCATGCTAAGAGAGCCACAGCAGGATGGGCATGCGAACACTGCCTACCTCACTGAGCAGTTTTTATAGCAGCAGCCTGCTGCTCTGGGAAGAATAAAGCGAGAGTCAGTGTAAGAGCCCTCTCCTCTGAAATCTGCGGTGTGTTTACTACGCTCCATCTTTCCTCACCCAAAGAATACACTGAGCTGATCCAATTTCCTTCGTAATGCGTTAGCCTCACGGGAGGGGAAAATACGGTTGTATTGTTTACCCCTGTTAGCCACGTTTCAAACAAACTATTTCAAAGCATCTGTTATCAAATAATGTGCCGGCGGCCAACAGTAATGGTCCAAACATTACAGCTTATAGGAGGGTTCGTTACTACAGCGGTCAGAGCTTTTGCTGTTGGACACTGTTGGCATAAGGGATGCAGTCAGAATAATACTGCAGAAGTGACAGCTAATGGAACATTGACACTTTTTTCGATGATGCTTTTTTTTTTTTTAAGGCACCACCGCACCAGCCTCTAGAGACTAGAGATTTATAATTTTCCACAGAACAGTCAGCGAGAGTGTAAAGTAAGACTCCCACTATCTTTGCTGGGCTTTGCATCAGACATAAGGAAGTAAGCTCAATATGCTCTCATTGTAGATTCACTTCTTGGAGTACTCACACACCTTAAGAGCCGTATTGAATATGTACAGGGTCTAATCCTACAGTCAGTTACACTGGTATATTGACTGGCAACCATGTTTACAGGTTCTAACAGTTTGATTCACTCTTAAAATCTGGAATTTTGTGTCTATCCCTTCTGAATGAAATCAAAATCCATAATAATTCTGAATCTAATAATGACTGGCCGTGTGACCTTTGCTTGCCTAGCTCTGTTACAATGTGCCAGCAAACTATAAATCCCAGTCAATGAGAAATCAACCCCTTTAGTTCAAATATTTGAATTGGCACCTTTTCCACTAGGAAAGGGAATTTACTTCTTGGCATAAAACCAAATGTCCTAAATAACAACATTCCTTCCCCCTGCACCCTCCCCCAAACCCCCTGCCCCCGACATATCAAATAAAAGTAAAGTCTACTGCAAGGAGATTGGCAGTTAGTTCCTCTTTTATAGAAACCTTGTAGGTTTTTTGTTTTGTGGGGTTTTTTTTACATAGCACGTATGGCTAGGGAACATATTTTCCTCTAATGGTGCATGTGATTTCAACAAGAACTGGTGCACGGAGGCTGTTTTGAAGTACTTTTTTTTAGGTAATCTCGAAGCTGCCATGTATTACGTGCCACCCCGATTTAACTGGAGCTGATGCTTATGGGACAGCTGGAGTTGTTCAGCTGTAACAGATTGTTTTCTCTTTGTTTGAAGTCATGGTTTTCCCATCCTCACTTTGTTCTTAGAGTTATATGTAAGAGAATAATGAAAAGCATGAAGGAATAGGGGAGAAATAGTCCCTGTCTAGTGCCATGTGGAATCTGTAATTCAGGACATTTACATCAAAATGAAATGAAGCAGCTCAAGTATCAGAATTTAGTTCCAAAGAGAATTTAGCAAGACACAGGGAGCCTGATTCTACTCTCACACCAGTTTCAATCTGGAGTTACTCCACTGGCTTCGATGGAGTTACACTAGTGAGAGAAGAGAAGGTGGCCAGACTCTGGTCTTTCTTATACCAGTGTGACTCCATTAGATTCAGCTGAATTATTCCTGATTTGCACCAGAATAAGTGCCAGTGGATTCTTGTCACTGGACTGGATTCTGGTCTTGGGTATGCTGGGGTATATTTAGAGAAACCCCCGTTTAAATCAGTTAGGCTAGATGCACATCAGTGTAGCAGAGTTCAGAGGCTTTGATTCATGACTGCATTATTCCAGCTCTCCGCTACCGGAGCCTCACTGATTTCAGCGGCATCACACTGATGTAAAACTGAAGTAACACAGTAGTGAATCAGGCCCAGAATCCAGCTCATAGGTTTCTCTCTAAAGGCCTGATTCAAAACTCATTGACCACCTCCCTCTCCCACACCCTTCTCATACTGTCTTCAGCAGGGTTTGGATCAGGTCCTACCTGCCAGCCCCTGACTCTTTGGGTCTCATTGTCCATTCACTTATGTTCATGTAAGTGCTGAAATCAGTGGAGTCCCACCAACGTCAGATAGGGCTAACAGAGCAGTCCATCAGGCCCTGTGTTTTACTTGATTAGGGAGAGAGGCGGCTGAGAGGGAAACTACAAATTATTCACAGAGCGACAGCGTGTAGCCAAATAAATAAATAACAACAGGAAAACCAGGTAGTGCTTGACAACCCTAATGCAAATCCCCCTCCAGCACTGACAGCCCTCATGTTTCACAATTTGCTCCCTCAGTTCACTTTCCATATGGAATAATTAGCAGGCAGTCTGGAAGACTTCCTACTGGGCTGCCTTGTCTGCGTTCTCCCCTCAAGGTTACCCTGCACACCAATTACAGGCATCCTGTCCGCACTCGGTGGGACCCTCACAAGGGGAAGGGTAACCATGATGACTTAGGGATGGTCTGTAGAGGATCGTATGTTCCAGCCCCCTTATTTTGGAGGAGGTGGATCATATAAGCACAATGTGTAGACGCAGAGCGAGGATAATGGCAGAAGCAGGGTTAAGACTGCTCCCCAAGGAAAGGGATCCTTCCTTTGAAGGGAGGGGCAATGGGTAGCAGGCACCCAGGAATCTAGTGTGCCAGGAGAGAAGCACTCAGCATTTTTTGTTTGGTTGGCTCACCAGCACCCAGCTCAGGCTCCTGGAAACATTTAATACCCACTGGTGTTAATACCCAAAGGTGCCAGCATAGTTTCACCCATATTAACATGACATAATCTTGTTTGCAGAGGCGTTCCCATGCAAGTCACACAATAAAGCTCTGGTGTCTAGCTAGCTAGGGGCCCATCAGCACAATGTGTGGTGCTCACAATCTTTTTTATCCTGTGAGGTAGGGGAAACGTTATTGCCCCCATTTTAAAGTGGGGGAACTGAGGCACAGAGACACAAAAGTCCAACAGGAAGTGGGTGGCAGTGCGGAGGACTGAACCCACGTCTCATGAATCCTGGCCCCACCTACTTCCCTTCTTTCCGCAAACTCATTAGCGTGAAGGATTCAGATTTATGACTGAGACACCATCCTTAGCTCGCAGCTTTGAAATTACAGGCCTTTCACTTTAAAAAATGAGATCTCCGGCCACGCAAAGAGCAAGCTCCCACACAGAGATGAAGAAACTCATTTGTGTAAATCTAATCTAATCTCTTTATTTGGGTATTTTTAACACATCCATCATTGTGGTAAAAGATTCAGCCCCACGTTTTCCCCTCCTCGATCAACAGTTTATATTTAAGGCTGTCAATATGGCCAGCTGTTGCGAGGAGCCATTATTGGAGCTGCAAAATCTCCGGCTGAACATTTTTCTGTCAGAAAATGCCTTCATTCGAAATCAAAACACGTCCTGAAACTGGGTCAATTTTGCGAAAATTTTGTTTTGGAGTAGGGGAAAAAAAGGGAAAAAGGTTTCGCTGGTGTTGAATCGCCCTGGTGGAGCTGGTTGGAAAAATCCCAAAGAAACATTTCTCCTTGGAATTGACCAGTTCCTCAGAATAGAAACATTTCCCAGAGACAGGTCGATCCCGACGGAGTTCCGATGGATTCCCATTAGTGTTCTGGTTGGTTTCCTGCCAGCTCAGTTCCTCGACAGCTTGCCCGGTGGGCAGTTGTGGAGCCCAGAGGTCAAGGCTCCTTGCCGGCCCACATGCGCTGACGGGGAGCCTGAGTCAGGGGAGTGTCTACACTGCAGCTGGGAGCCAGCCTGAGTAGACAGGCAGGCACTCGCAGACAGTGCTATCTAGATCAACTCCAGCCACCATGTTCACACAAACATAGACCTGAGAGATGGAAAAGACCTTTCAGATGACTGACAACCCTTGAATCATAGAATATCAGGGTTGGAAGGGACCTCAGGAGGTCATTTAGTCCAACCCTCTGCTCAAAGCAGGACCAACCCCAACTAAATCATCCCAGCTTGTCAAGCCTGACCTTAAAAACCTCTAAGGAAGGAGATTCCACCACCTCCCTAGGTAACCCATTCCAGCTTCACCACCCTCCTAGCGAAAAAGATTTTCCTAATATCCAACCTAAACTTCCCTCACTGCAACTTGAGACCATTACTCCTTGTTCTGTCATCTGCTACCACTGAGAACAGTCTAGATCCATCCTCTTTGGAACCCCCTTTCAGGTAGTTGAAAGCAGCTATCAAATCCCACCCTCACACTTCTCTTCTGCAGACTAAACAATCCCAGTTCCCTCAGCCTGTCCTCGGAAGTCATGTGCTCCAGCCCTCTAATGATTGAAGGATTATTATAACAGGGGTTCTCAAACTTCATTGCACCACGACCACCTTTTGACAACACAAATGACTACACGACCCCAGGATGGGGGACCGAAGCCTGAGCCCCAGTGCCCTGGGCAGGGAGGCCAAAGCCAAAACCCGAGCCCCATCATCCAGGCAATGGGGCTCGAACTTTGACTTCGGCCCTGGGCCCCAGCAAGTCTAATGCCAGCCCCACTCTGGGGTCCCAACCTATAGTTTGAGAACTGCTGATTTATAATCTAGTTTCCAAGGATTTGTCTGCTCTGACTTTAAATGTCTCAAAGACTGAGGCTTCCATAGTTTAATTGCTCTCACTTTGAAGCTGCTGACTTCATACCTCTTTGTACCATGCTCAGTAATTTCCCTCCTTCCTTAGAGTTTACTTCCTTCAACGATTTAGAGACAGTTAATGTTCTCTCTCTCAGTTCACCAACATATGTTCAGGGCCAAATGCTGCTCTCATTTAACTCCACTACCTCAGTGGAATCACTCTGGATTCATATTGGTGTAACTCAGAACAGAATTCAGTTTTCAGATCTTTCCTCAAGTTAGTCCCTGCATCCTTCCTCTGATCTGACTTCACTTTGCTTCTATCTTTCTCCTAGTGTGGTTGCAAGAAGGTTGGCAACCCCACTCTGCTCTGTATACACTTACTGGGCTGGCTCCACACTTAGCACCTTACCAAGGTTTCCCTTCATTTTTAATTTAACAGCAAAAACAGAACATAAACCTCCGGCCTCTGTTGAGGTTGGCTCTTCCTAGTGTTTTTCCCTGCAGGATCTCTCTGTCTCTGATCCTAGTTTCCTCTGCCTGAGAGACTGACACTCAGATGTTTGGGTGGAAGAATCCAGGGAACACAAAGTTCATTCTGTTCCTCTGCAAAATACAGAAGTGGAGGAACTATGAGTTGGGGCCGCTATGGGTAAGGGAGTTTAAACTGGTGTAACTCACATGCCAAAGGTCCAGAAGAGAGGAATGTAGCAGGGAGAGCAACTAGCAGGAGGGTGTATAAAAGTGTAAGTTAAAGTAAGTCACACTCAACTTTAAACATTCATGTTGAGGGGTCAGGAGAGTGCACGTTACATAAGCACAGGGACAGTTAGATTCCATTATCCCTCAGTCAATGTCTAACTCCCCAAAGCTCTTGACATCGGTGCAGGTGGCTTGCCTGACTGTCCTTTCACTCCAGTGTAAATCAGGAACAATTCCACAGGGGTCACAGGAGTAACACCAGTGTCAAACCAGTGACTAGCCCGGAACATTCAGCCTATGCTGAACAATCACTAGAAGGGAATGCCAAATCTCTCTCAGCAGATTACGGGCTCTCCCAAGATGATTAAACAACAGAGTGGATGGTTCCCAAAGAGAGCCCTGTTCAGTCCCCTTTGCCGGGAGAGATACCAGCTGCTATGGTGAAGTCTTGAGCTTTGGGGTGGCAGTATAACAGAAAAAAGGAAGAGGAGATTCTTCTGAGCTCCATCTAGGAGACTGAAGGCCTGTCTATCGGGAACACTATTCTTCAGTGCCCTTTTATGAAAAGGCCCTTTGTTATGCCACATTCAAGCTGTACTTTTCTAGTGCAAGAGAGGGACACGCCTGGTAAAGATATTATTGTGTCCATTCTCAATAGTTGGCCTTTATCTTGTTTAGATTTTCTTGTGACTATATTGCAAGAGTCCTATTCAGTAAAGCTGTGTTTACCCAGCTGTCTGAACTTCTCATGGACAGGTGCGCAGCGTAGATAGGATGCAGCACCAGGGACTGTGGGATATCTGTAAGGAGCAAGACATTTTTTTTTAATAAAGACTTAGTAAATTGGGTGGATCAAGGGAGAGCAGTAAATGGATCATATATGGGCCTGATCCTAGCTGGCGTAAGTTGGAGTAGCTGCACTGAAGTCTGTGGAACTATGCCAATTTACAACAGCGGAGAAATGCTCCAAAGTTGCTGGGATACAAATATTGCCACAAGTATCGAATACGAGCTCGTAAGGATAAATGACAATGCATCAGTTTGAGAGATGTTAAAGCACCCCAGGAAGCATTGCACAGATATCCTGTAGCAAAGGAGACCGGGCACTGGATAGGGTATAGGTTAAGTAGGCTTTTATAACAAGATACAATAAAAAAGGCCAGTGCAGATTTCTGCTGCATCTATTGAGATAACACAGAGTGGGAAGGGAGCGAAAACTGTGGGAGGCAATGTGGATAAGACACAGTCTTAGGAGACCTGGGTTCTACTCCTGGTTTTGTCATTGACCTGCAGTGCGACCTTGCTCAAATCACTTCACCTTTCTGTGCCTCTGTTTCCCCTGGTGCCTTTTGTCTGTCTGCTCTAGTTAGGGTGTAAGCTGTCTGTGGCAGGAACTGTCTCATTTTTTGCATTTGTACAATGTGCAGCACAACCGGGCCCTGGTCTGTTGTGGCCTCTAAAGGCTACAATACTAGTAATGTTTGCAGTGCTGTTATAGCCATGTCAGTCCCAGGATATGACAGAGACAAGGCGAAGCTCGAAAGCCTGTCTCTCTCCCCAACAGAAGTTGGTCCAAAAAAAGATATTGCCTCCCCCACAACATTAGTAAGGCTGTGTGAGACTCTATGCAGAACACTACCGTCAGCTTTGCTTGTCTCTTTAGAAGGGTGTCAGGTTCCAGGCCCGGCAGAGAGAAGCAGAATTATTTCTACAGACTCTCCCCCATAGCCAGACAAGGGGAGTCATCTGAACTCTGACCCAAGAGTTTGCCAGAGTAGTATAAAGCAGCCTTACCGCAAGGAACAGTCAAACCCAGAGAGTGTCAACTGCCCACATTTGGAAGTGTGGTGTGAATGGGTGCTAGTGTTTGTGCTGCAATATGGTGGAAATCACATAGAGATTCCTCCCATTTGAACTCTTAGGGCTCATCTACCCTTAGAAAGCTACCATGGCACCGCTGCAGCTGTGCTGTTTTAGCGCTTCAGCATCGACATTGCCTTTGCCAATGGTAGGGGTTCTCCTGTCGGCGTAGGTAATCCATCACCCTGAGAGGCGGTAGCTAGGTCGACAGAAGAATTCTTCCATCCACCTACCACTGTCTATACAGGGACTTAGGTCGGCTTAACGACGCCACTCGGGGGGGGGGGGAGAGGGTGTGTGTGGATTTTTCGTACTTTGGACCAACATAATTTAACTGGCCTAATTTTTTAGTGTAGACCAGGCCTTAGCTTAAAGGCACTTCACTTAACCTCACCTTCAGCCAGAGTTCTGACTAGAATCCAGCCTGAATCCCCCACATCAGTGCAAAGTGCTATTTGGCCAAACCAAAAATGTGTCCTTTGCATGGCACCCATTTCTCTGTTTAAAAAGTCAGAAAGAAAGAGGCATAGTGAAAATAATAATAAAAAGGACAAAGACACACTCAGCTTCCAGCGCATATAAACACACAATTTAGTCTTCAATAGGCAGTTCTTTGGAAAGAAATTAGTGGTAAAGGTTACAAGCTTTCACTTGAACAGAGCTCCATCAGAATGCTCTTTGGCATTATTCACACAAATGGAACATGCCCGTGGTATTTTGTTTCACTTAAGATGCCCTCTGAGGGTATATTACTCACTGGACCTTGTGTTTTTCCTTTTCCTTTCTGCACAATGCACTGAGAAATTCCAGGCATATGACTCAGTGGGTGGTTTGTGCAGGAAGCAACCTGCAGCCTGAGTGTAATAAACACATTGCTGCAGAAATACACCCATGATCAGATATTCCTTCTGCTTTGGCACGACTCAGCAATAAAACTATGTATCTTGACTTGAGCATGGAAGAGAAAATACAGCCCGAGAAAGAGCCAATACTTGTAAGATTACACTGTTGCCGAATACGCTAGACAAACATAGTACTACACACGACACAGCTGGGAACGAGGATTGTAGATCACACAGGCAAACAGTTACCACATTGTAGTAATGACTGCTTAAGGTGGAATTGGCCATCGTACTGTAGCTGCACTCTGTCACTAGGTGGTACTGTGTATTACATCTTCATGGCTTGGAAATCTACTTCATTCTAATCCCTCGCTTCTTCTTAAGTGAGTTTGTTGATCACAATGAGTTCTGTTATTGTGGGATATTTTACTTCTCTATAAAGAATATAGCCCCCAGCTCAACAAGGTACTTCAGCACATGCCTAACTTTAAGCATGTGAGGAACCAAGGCCATAAAATCCTTCTATACTAGCTGCTGCTGAGCACTGATGCTTGCTTTATATCCCTGCTATTAAAATATAAAACATATGAAATAGTGGGTAGCTGAGGGAATTGGTTGTAGTCTTTTCACTCTAGACAACAGAACTGTTAAAGAAAAAAATGGTTAAAAATTTCACAGGAAGTTCTCCCCCCCTTTTTTTAAAAAAAGCTTTTGATTGTCAAATAGTTTCAACCAGTTCTATAGGTGGTTGTGAATTTTTTATCAAAAATTCCAAGCTTTTCAGGGTTTTCTGGGGTGTGTGTGATAAAAATCAAACGTTGGATGCAAAATTTGATGAAAAAGTCAACATTTGGGTAATTTTGACCAGCTCTAGACAGCTAGTATGAAATCGATCAGTTCATTAGTCATCACATTTATTACTGGATGGGATCTGTTTGGGAGCTTATGGTGGTCATTGTAGGTCCTGAGCCTGTGTCCATTGAAGTCAGTGCCAAACCGTCCATCCATTTCTCTGGTTCAAGATCTGGGCCTTAGTCCAGGTCACGGTGCCTGGCCTGCACCCATCCTGCTCAGTGACACTTTTGCCATTGAGTTCAAAGGCTGCAGGATGGACCCCTAACCATGCAAATGTCAGCACCACTGAAAGCCATTACAGGTGGACCCCTCATCTTAGCACAGAGGCAAAGGGTTGACTGAGCATGAAGACTAAGCTACCCTCTCAACCCAGGGGAAAGCTTTTGCTGTCAGTGCTCAGGTTGTACATGTTTTATGTATGAAAAATGTCAGTCTCCAAGCCTGATTCCTAGGCATCACAGTCACTTAACAAAGACATACAAACTAACCCCTCTGCAGCAACTTCACTTTTAGTCTATGACATAGACAGTGCAATTATTCTGCATAAATTAGTGGACTGCACAATGTCCCATTCAGAAATCTACTCAGTCTGTACATTACGGAAGCACCTAGAGACTCTTACTGAGATCAGCTCCCTATTGTGCTAGAAGAACGAGGAGTACTTGTGGCACCTTAGAGACTAACAAATTTATTTGAGCATAAGCTTTCGTGGGCTAAAGTCCACTTCATCAGATGCATGCAGTGCAAAATACAGTAGGAAGATATATATACACACACAGATAACATGAAAAAATGGGTGTTGCCATACCAACGCTAATGAGACTAATTGATTAAGGTGGGCTAGTGCATAGACAAGAGACAATACCCCCGAAAAGAGCTTTCAGTCTAAATAGACAAAACATGGCAGGGGAAACAGAGGCAGAGAAAGGTGAAGTGACTTGCCCTAGGTCACACAGCAGGTCAGTGACAAAGCTGGGAATAGACCTCAGATCTCCTGAACCCCCATCCAGTGCACCACCCTCTGGCCTACACTACTCCTCTTATGCAACAAACCAGTGGTGTTGATTTCCTCCCACAAGCACCCCAAATGAAATAGCTTGCCCAGCACCTCACTTTGAGCTAAGCTGTCGTAAAAAATGTTCAGGCTATGAACATCAGCTTCAGAATAGAATACGCTGACATCGTAGATCCATAGATCTGTTCAGAGGTCTATCTTTGTCCAAAACATATGCAATTGCTATTCAACTTAGTATTTTAAAACTATGTTCTCTTTACAGTTATAAAACTGTCAAACCCATCAGTGGCCCATGGATTGCTCAAACGTACAAACAGCAAATCAAGTCATTTCTGGTTTTTTAAATGCAGAGCTCCCAGGCAGTTTAATGCAAAAAGAAAGACACAGATTGGTGGGCAATCAAAGTTAAATCTGCGGTGGTGACTAAGATAGGAGGCTTCTCCAAATAAATGGCTTCCCACTACCCAGCTGCCAATCTACAATACTCAATCAGTCCGCAGTCATTCACTCACTGTGTGCATGAACCTGCACTGTTCTGCCGAATTCTGAGCAGCATTTGGATTTTGCTTCAGATGAGTTAGAAGCGGAATCATCTGCAAGCACTTTAAAAATGAAATTTGCTTTTGAACGGAAGACAGCGTGGAGCCAAGCACAATTCACAGCCTGTGAAGGAGAGAGTCGAATCCCAGGCAAAATGCAAGAAAATCAAGAGAACAAAGAGCAAATGTGGGGGAGGAATGTTTCTGCACATGCTGTGCTGAATCTGCAAGAGAGAGAGACCCTAATCGTACAATATCATTCACTTTTTAAATAGCACCATTCATAAAAGAGTATCCTAGCACAGGAGTTGAGTTGTTCTTTCTGGTATCTTGGCCAAGTCTCAATGTGATTAATCATTTTCTGTCTACCTCAATTTCCCCCTGCAGTTTGCATTGGATATGGTCATATTCTTCACTTCCTGTCCTAAGTTGTTCGGTGGTGTTGCTAGAACTTGAGCTATTGGAAAGGGAATGCTGGAGAGACAGAGATACCAGACTTCCCAGGTTGGGGTGGAGAACGTTTGCACAGTAAGAACAATATGGGTTGAACGTGCCCTGGGAAAAGAGGTCTGACGTTAGCAGAAAGCTTTTGATGCAACCTTTCCTTTGAAAACCTTTTGGGGAAAAATCTCTAGAATGCGTCCACACAAACACACACAAAATTCTCTAGAATGCAGCAAGCTTTCAGACCACACCGAAGCAAATGCTTCATTGAGAAATACTATGTGTATCGCATATTAACAACAATTAATTTCTAGGGAACAACAACAAGGTGTCTGTAGTGTTATTACAGGAACTCGCATTAGTCGTACGACTATTACAGTCTCGTGAACTGCTTCTGATGTAATTAGTTCTACTGAGAATATGGTTTAAGAAATGAAAAGCAGTAACGTAAACTAGCAATTAACAGGTAAGATAAAATTAGCTTCCATCCCCCTGTGGGAATACTGAACTCATTTCCAACAGCATAGCATACATATTCTCTACTGAATTTGGATGATCAGGTTTCATCTACCTCCCGGTCTCTCAAGGCTGATTAAAGAGAGACAGCAAATTTTAGGAGTTACCCATAGACTTTGATTGGGGAGGTGCTAACTAAACACAGGAGGCATGGCACCACTAAGTGATTTAACTGAGCCTAATCCAAAGCCCATTAAAGTCAATGGGAGTCTTTCAATGCACTTCAGTTGGCTTCGGACCAGTCCTCTAGAGCAGCAGAAAAGAACCCACCAAAGTTTGGTGTTGGTCAGATGTGGGATTTGGGTTGGGTCAAGGGACAGTGCTGCATGAAAGCAGACCATAGTACTTTTAGAAGGCAGCAGAGAGAGACGAGGGCCTCAGGCAATGGGCTGATCCTGCAATCCCCAGTTCATATAAGCAATCCTTACCGACATGAGGGATCCCAGGGAAGACAATGAGGCTACATGTGTCTGAAGGGGTTAACAGGATTAGACCTCAAGAAACAATGGCTGAAATCTTGGCTCCATTGATGGTCAATGGGAGTTTTGCCACTGACTTCAGTAGCTTCTTCAGCTCTTTCACATTTTACCCGTACATAAAGCCCTTCACTGGATGTTGTGGGGGGATGAATTAGTTAGCTTGTGTTAAGTACTTTGAGTTTAACAAGTGATCAGTTTTACTGTCACTGTTATAAAATTGGGAGCCAGGGGCTTCTCTGTAGAGCCCATAATGAGAATGCTACTCCTTGGATAGCACAGTACATCTGTGGTATCCTTCAAGTCAAGGTTTATGACTTCCTTTTAGTTAGAGGTTTAGTGAGTTATATATACTTATGCTACATGATTGGGTGGTGCAGCGTTCAATTAAAGCACTCAGCAGGGTTTGCTTCTATGGCCTTCCATACCAAAGTGCAGACCACTACCACTTGAGCCCAAGGACCTAGGCACTGAGCCAGAAGTGCACTGAAGTCAGCGGAAAGGCTCTCAGTGCCTTTACTGGGTTTTGGATGAGGTCAAAGATCCATTAGCTGGAAGCAGGAGCAGGTGGTGGTCCTCTATGGAGCAACCACAGAGAGAGAATGCTTACCATATTTACCAAAGGGATTACAATGGGATAGGACATTTCATTAGATGCATGAGCATCTCACCACTTTCTGTCGCACTGCTTCACCCTGGCCATCGCTTACGGAAACACATATCACTTCATAACAATTAAAACAAATCCATATACTATTTTTCCTACTGGGAAGACGAGAAGATTCACTAGAGCACCCTACATGACAGATGCCAGGAAGGCATTCAGATACAGTGGTGATAGACATGGTATAAGAACCTAAATAAAACAACAACAACAAAAATATCACCACCTATGGTATTTTAACTTTAAGGCTCTATTAACAATTGATTGAGAGAGATATTATTGATCAAAATTATTTTACCAAAAAGGTATTTTTACAGGGAAACATAGTGGACTGGCTAACGTGTTTGAGTACTATTTCCCTCTAGTGGACAGAATCAGAACTACACCAGTGTGTCCTAGCCCCCGAACTGGTAACCTCTAAGGAGGGTCTCCTTTAGCTGAAGTAGTAGGGACCTTGCAGCTTTTGAAGTGGGAGGAGAATTGCTAGCACCAGGATGGTCCCAGTGGCCATTGTATGCATAGTACATTGTATGCACCAATTACATCTTAGGTGGCCCTTTAATTGTGACAACAGACAGTTTTACTTCACTTCCTTCCCCACTCTCTCTTGTTGCCACCACCTTAGACCTTGGTTTTGTGACATGGGAAATCAGTTCAGTGGGATATTCAGTGGTGGTGTTTCTAAGCAAGGAGGTGAGGTAACAAGGCACCCTTTCTATTCAGATGGAATGGCTAGGCAGCAGTTCTGAAGAAAGGGATCTAGGGGTTACAGTGGATGAGAGGCTGAATATGAATCAACATTGTGCCCTTGTTGCCAAGAAGGCTAATGGCATTTTGGGCTGTATAAGTAGGGGCATTGCCATCAGATCGAGGGATGTGATCATTCCCCTCTATTCAGCATTGGTGAGGCCTCATCTGGAGTACTGTGTCCAGTTTTGGGCCCCACACTACAAGAAGGATGTGGAAAAATTGGAAAGAGTCCAGCAGAGGAAAACAAAAATGATTAGGGGGCTGGAGCACATGACTTATGAGGAGAGGCTGAGGGAACTGGGATTGTTTAGTCTGCAGAAGAGAAGAATGAGGGGGGATTTTATAGCTGCTTTCAACTACCTGAAGGGGGAGGTCCAGAGAGGATGGATCTAGACTGTTCTCAGTGGTACCAGATGACAGAACAAGGAGTAATGGTCTCAAGTTGAAGTGGGGGAGGTTTAGGTTGGATATTAGGAACAACTTTTTCACTAGGAGGGTGGTGAAGCACTGGAATGGGTTACCTAGGGAGGTGGTGGAATCTCCTTCCTTACAGGTTTTTAAGGTCAGGCTTGACAAAGCCCTGGCTGGGATGATTTAGTTGGGGATTGGTCCTGCTTTGAGCAGGGGGCTGGACTAGATGACCTCCTCAGGTCCCTTCCAACCCTGATATTCTATGATTCTATGATAGAGCTGCCTATAGCACATCACTTCCCACAGCCAGGTGGCAGCGTGCGCTACTGAATAAGACGCTGCGTCAGAAGACTTGTGCTCTGGGCCCAACTCTGCCACCGACTTACTTGTGTGAGTTTGGGCAAGTCACCTCATCTCTGTTTTCCCTTCCCCTTACCTATTTAGGGCCAGACGGTGAACCCATCACTGGGGAGCAGTTACACAGCAGTCAGTAGGACACCTGCAAATAATGGCTCAGCAGTGGGAGTGAGGATTTTAAAATGTAGCCTTTAGATTGCAAGCTCATTGGGTCAGGGACTATTTCTCTCTCAGTGTGTATATATAGTGCCTAGCACAAGGGGGCCCCAATCTCAGCTGAGGGTCTATGAGCTTCTGTAGCAGAAATAATTAATAAAAGATCTCAAGCTGAAAAATCCCCCTCTTCAGTTCCATAGATTATTGTTTACATTAGCTCCCTTGCAGGAATTCAAGATTTTGGCTGGGCACTATATTTAGCCTGATAAACTGCAGATATTTTTAGGTCATTCGCCCTTTGACATACCAGTATATTTCTCTGAGGAGAAAATTTCAGCTCTCACATAAATGGTGGGAAAATACAACTCCCAGAAACTCTAATGGTTCTAAAATTGGAACCAGGAGTTAAGACCCGACAAGGATAGTTTATAGTATAAATACATTGTGTGTGTTATGCCAAATGCTTAAGGCATCGTGTCAGGGACCCTCCGGTTGAGTTAACTGGGCTCAACTGTTTTCTGACAGTTAAGACCTCCCACTTATTTACAGTTTAGCTTTTACCATAAGAGGAAAAGCAGTTGCTGAGAACTGATCATCTCAAACAGAACAGAACATGCTGAAAATGTCACATACTTACTTAGTGAAACATTTGCTGAAAAGCAATATCCAGAGTGTTGTGTGTGTGTTTTTTTAAAAGCCCCTTAAGTTCCCAGATCTGAGTCAAGTTACAGGGCTACAATCCAAAAGGAGAATATTTCTCCAAAAAGGGTTTTACATTAAAAAACAAAACACTTTTTAAGAGGATATGATTGAGGAATTACTGGAATATGTATGAATGAGATAATGGTGGCAATTAAGGAACTTTTCAACTGAGGAATGCTTGACAATACGATGAACTGCTCCAGACCTCTCTCCCAGCGTGAATAGATTCCCAGAATGACCCTCTTCTGACTTGAATTCAAGGCCAGCCCAAGCCATGCTATTTATCCAAATCTCTTATCACCTCCAAATTGCAATGGGTGATCTGATATAGTGGCACCTGGACCCAAACCATCCCTGATTTTGTTTTGTGACACCTCAGCTTGACTTACAGAGATTTTGCAGAACCAAACCTCACCACCAGTCCTGTCCATACTCTATGTTGTTATGTCAGCTGTGGATTTTTAAAGGATTATCCATTTGACTGGGTAGGCACCTATGCCTGAAAGCCTCTCAGAATTCTTACATGACTATTAAAAAATAAATCAGTCAATCCAAGTACAGTAACATGCTTATAAAAATTCCAAGTACCAGCAAACAATCCCTACTCCAGCAAGAGGAGTACTAGCATGGGACTGGCCATACAAATATCTTAAGCCTTCGGGTGTGCATGGTTTGAACTAAGCGCTTCCGCAGGCCTGAGCAGACCTCATGCAAGTTAAGCAATGTTAGCTTATAGTTGCAATAGATGGTATATTTGCCACAACTCAAGCTTTTACAAGATCTGCCAGCCTAGGCTATGAAACTCACAGTGCCCATCAGCTCTGATGGCAATACCACCACAGGGTTGCATTCACTAACTCTTTGAAAACTCAGCTTTGCAGGGGTTATACATTTATTGTTTGTGACAGAGTTTACAAGTTAAGCAACCAAACAGACATCTTGTAACTTTTGCCAGGTGTCTGCCAGAAGTTAATCCTCCACTGGGGTACCAGATGGGCGTTTACAACACGACGTAATTTGACCTTGGAGAACTTTTCAAATTTGAAATGAAGCATTGTGAAATTGTCCTGATGCACGAGTTCTCCTTGAGGGCTGGTTACCAAGACCAGTTTGAACTATGTAGAGCCAGCTGTTTTGGAGTTACGAGTGGACAAAATGCAGTTAACAGACTTCTCCAAAACAGAAGAAACAACTAAGCCCCTCACCAAAAAACCGAAAAGCAAATGTTAAAATCATATGACAAAAACAAGTGTTGCCGAATAATCTTCAAACTCAGAAAAAATAAACTTTTCTGCCTTGAATTTCATCATGAGAAATTTCAGTGTGTCTGGTCGATGTGTTAAAAAATGAGAGGAAGGTCAAAAACAGGGTTGAGATTAAAAAAAAATTATCCTATAACTTTAATTACTAATGTAATGTGGGTGGGACTCACAGGAGTGCTGGTAAAAGACTGGGCTGTATTTCTGGCCACAGTCACGTTGCATGGGTCAGGGTTACAAAGGGTTAACTCCCTTGTCACATGACAGCGGGTCAAGTGTTCCTCAACGGTAGTGGCTATCGTTATAACTACCATGACTGCCACCCCCAACCCGAGTCCCCTCTCTCCCCTTTCACTCCCTCTATCAGAAGACTTGATTTTAAGTGTCTAATTTGGGTTTGTTTTGCCCAATACCCCAGAGCAAGCTATTTTTCTCCTAACAGTTGGGTGCTGTCTTTTGAATGTGAAGAGCGCTTCTGCACAGCAGATGATTCATCCTAACATTTCGGATCTAGCCACAAATAAAATTAGGGAAGGATCTCACTAAAGACACTAATCAGCTCTACCTTTGTTCCTAGGCATCATCACATCACCACCCACTCCATGGAGTGCCTCTTCACTGCAGAAGAACATTGGATGGCTTCTTTCGCAGAGAGGAAAGCACATTTTCCTATGGATGTTGTCTTTTACGAGGCAAAAGAAACTGATGAGAGCACTCCCGGTTTGGAGGCATCTCGAACCATAGTATTAGCCTAGAGATTAGTGTGCATTTATCTTTTGTGAAGAGGAAACCCACCAAGGGCCAAATCGTGCAATACTTACTCAGGCAAAATTCCCCACTGGGTTCAAAAACTTCCAGAATACTGTGCCCCATGCAAGAACATCACTGGGGACAGGCACAGTTTCTTTACCAGGAATGGGCTGCTGGGTGAAGCCACACTGATCTTTTTATTACAACTTATAAGACCAAGTTATGTGAATTTGAACAGTTGAAGTGAGTGGGTGTTCTGTCTGAGTATGGAGTGCAGGATCTGGTCCTAGGTAGTCTACCTATCGGGGAGCTTGGAGTTGGTTTCTACCAATCATGGGGTTTAACAGTATTCCCCTTGGGGTTTAAGTGACTGTATTTCTGTTATGCACAGGTCAGAACCCAGGGTGTTCGTCATTTTTGAGGTGGATGTTATTTCTCATTGGGATCATGTGGGCAGAAGCAAAGAGCAGGCATTGGACAGCCCAGGGATTGGGCAATGGAATTCAGAACCTTTAAATTCTGTCATGATTCCAAATTCATTCCAGTCTCGTGTCAACTGAAAGTTATTAGTATTTGCTGTCTGGTTGGTGACCCAAGCTGATGTTCTCACTTGACTTCCTACTGGTCAGGAGTTGACAGAGTAAGAGATTACCGCCCCCCCCCCACATCCAAAGCCTGTACCAGCCACCTCTACTCCACAGGAAAGAATGGACCTGAAGGATCCTTTTACCCGCAGAGGAGGTCCTTGCAAATCTAGGTTTTAACAGGGCAGTGTGGAAGAAGCTTCCATGGCTGTAAACCAGGCTTTGTTTCTTCTGTAGATAAACCCTGCAAAGGGACTCAGTCTCCACACCTGACCATCTGATCCCTTTCCACCAGCACTTAAAAGGTACAGGTAGGACAATGTGGTTTTTGTTTTAGTTTTTGCTTCCCATGAGAGTTGGGCAATTTGTCACATGACTGTGTGAGTCCTGCAAGGCTGGGTGTGCAAGGAGTTAGTGAACACAGCCCTGTGGTCGTCCTACGTGGTTCTTTATTGGCTCACTCAAGCTGGCGGTAAACCAGCTGGTGGTACAACTTACAGGATCAACTTCAACAAACTTGAGCCTCCAAATGGAGTCCCCCAAGGCAGTCCATTCTCCTCCACTTCCCCACTCCCTACTACTAGCAAGCCCTTAAGCCTCTGGTCCCATCCCAAAGCCTCCTGAAGGTAAGAGGGGTTGTGGGGGTTTGGGGGCCAATGAGGGAGCCATTTGATGGGAGGGAGAGTCCCTTCTCTCTCAGCTGTGCAAACAACCTCCGCTCATATTCACCGAACTTCAGCAAGTGTGGGCTCTTCACCACATTGAAACTCGAACCCAAGGTTCAGTCCCAGCTGGCCTGGGGTGCAGCGTAACATTCCCCACATCTCTCTTGTGCTAGCTTTCCCTGGAACGAGCCCCTATTCCCCCATGGAGAGGCTCGGCTGGATGGCAAGGGAGGCCAACAAGCTCCAGTCTGCGCATGCCAATTTGGCATCCTGTGCAGGACGATTAGCACTTGACTTTATTTGAATATTTCATGTTATTAAAGTTTCGTCTTCTTTCCTGCTGGTACCGCTCTGCGGCCGCGTTATGGAGGAAGCAGACTGCGGTGGTGGTGGGGTCTTGCCAAACTGCTGACGACCTTGACAGCTCTAGAAAGGCAGGGAAAGTGATCAGGGAAACTGGGCCGTGAGGAGGAAATATCATACAGGGTGAACTTTCTTTTTAAAATGTCTAGTGAAAATACCTCAGGCCAGGAGCTTATTGAACACCTCTTGTATTGTCTCCAGCCACGCTGCGAACAGGCAGCCAGGTGCAGTCACCGCTCTTTCCCAGTCTGGTTTTATTGCCCACTCAGATTAGTTTTCTGGCAAGGATGAATTTGTAACATGTTTGCTTTTTCTCCCCTCCCCTTCCCACCTCTAATGAGAAGAGGGGGGTGAAGCTTAAAAACTAGAAATGTCTCGAGTGCTTTATGAAACATGTGGGGATAATTATCCCTTTCTGGGATTCTAGCGTTTTAAGGAAAGCAGTTCAAATCTCATAAATGCTTCAATATGTAGCAGTAAAGGTCTGAGGAGTCTCAGGGGCGGGTAGGGAGTCTGCTGACTTGCTGGGCGAAAGCGCTGGGGAAAAAGCACCGTGAGCGCCTCATAGCTGGGAATTACATGAGCTGCCTCCCTCTGAAGTGCCTGACCCATTTACAATACCGCAGGAGACAGCTCCTCTAGGGCCTGATCCTGGGCACCTTCAGTTCCCACTGATGTCAGCACCTGACAGGACTGGGCCCTGGCTGAAGATAGGTTTGTTCATAGAGCCATTGCACAAGGTCTAGGGGCCTGACTCTGATCCCTCTTACCCCGGAATCAGATACATTTAAATCACAAAACAAAAAGAACAAATATTGTAGCAATGTCATGATGCTGGCTGCCATCACGTTGTTCATTCCTTCATTCCCCCCCCACCCCGGATCTGGCTTGTCTGTTTAGACTGTAAGTTTTCTGGGGCCAGGACTGTCCCTCATTCTGTGTTTGTGCGGTGCCTGGCACAATGGGACCCGTTCTCGATGGGACCCCTGCGCACTACTGTAATAAACACAGTAAGTAAGTGTTGCATAAGTGAAACTCACTAGTGGACAGCTTCCACCCTCACACCATTGCAAATCAGGAGTATCAATGGAGTTAAACTGGCACAAAACTCAGCATGAGAGCAGCATTAGGCTCATTGACTTCAGAGGAGTCACTCCTGATTTACACTGCTCTGAGAGATCTCAATTAGGCCCCTGATCTCTCTTCAGCTAGTTAAATGAGGAACTTATCTGGCTCTATTTTCTTGCTCACCCCACACTCCCACACCCCTAATCCCTTGTTTCCTCAGACCGCCTAGCTCCAGAGCTGACTAGATTAATGTGAAATGCTAATACACCAGACGAGAAAGGAAAGCAAAGAGCTGACTTGCTTGAATTCCACATTAATCTAGTCAGCTACGAAGCTTTAAATCAAGAGCCCCAAGTTTTACCAGTTTGAAATGATAGGTTTAACATTTCAGCCCTCTCCTTCCTGCCTGCCACATGCGCCCTGGCTCATCTGGCTGTGTACAGCCGTATGGCAGGCCCAGGAAAGGCAGAACGCCTCATTGTGGTTACACATAATAAAATGTTTTCAGAGAGACTGGAATGCGAAATGACTAAGATGAGGATGGATCTTTCCCATATGCCTCTTGGGGGGTGAAATCCATGTTACCCACATATAGTGCCTGAATGCCTGGACGTCACGTGCAGGAATGCCAAGTCCTCATCTCCCTCAGGCTGAGGACAGGGAGTTGGGTGGAGACACAGCCTCACCATAGCTGGTTTCCAAGTCAAAAACTGCAGTGATGGCTGCAGTCCCACTGCCACGTGTGGAGGGTGTTAGGGCCGATGCGACTGATGGGCTTGTGGGTCCAGCATCATCTCCTACGGGCCATCCCCAGTGGTCACGCCTCATTATTCAGTGAACAGAGTCTGGCTGCTTTGCTCTTGCCTTCACACCGGGGCTTAAGTGGCTCACAGAGCTCTGTGTGAGCCTTTTATGCATAGGTGCTGGAACTAGGGGTGCTGCCACGCCCCCTGGCTTGAAGTGGTTTCTATTATATACAAGGTTTACAGTTTGGTTCAATGGTTCTCAGCAGAACCCCCACTATACAAATTGTTCCAGCACCCCTGCTTCTACATCTGGATGAATGCCACCCAAAGCCCAGAAATCCTTGACTCTGCTACATAGGCACCAATCCCTTTCCTTTGCAGGTGGGGTAACTGGGTCACAGAGAGGTGGAGTGGCAAGAAAGGGTCTCGAAGCTCTTTGCCAGCGCCATGACACTCATTGTAAGAATTAACCTATTTGAACTAAAATCAACTACTTTGTACAAAGCGCCCGTGACATGCTAAGTCCCAGGCAGAAAACACACTGTAGGTGGATTCCTATCCTAAGGGGCTTACAATTTCAGTGCTGCACTTGACAGACAAATGAGGATAAAACATGCACAAAGGAGTAATGGAGGATGAGGGTTACAGAGATAATATTTGGTTACTCAGTTGAGCACGTTCATTTAGGGGAGCTGCAGATTTTATTTTCTCTTGTCAAAGCAGAACCCATTCAGATCGTGTCGGTAGCGCCACAGAGGCAGTGTGCTTGTTAGGACATGCCTGTGAGGTACGTAAGTTTTATGCCCATTTCACAAATGGTCAGTGGAGGCACAGAAAAGCCAAGTGACTTGCTCAGGAGTCCTGGCTCACGGAAGCTTTGAAAGACAGAAGCCACGAATCAGTCTTGTGGTCAAAGCACAGGACTGCACTTTCTCTCAACCCAGCTGCAGTCTGTTCTAAGACTACATACAGCAAGACAGATTTCAGCCTGCATGCACAAAAGGATCCCTGTCTCCAGAGTGAAACTTTCTCTGCTAGAAAACACTGTTAGGTGATGAGTAGAGCTCTTGGTTTTATCAGCTGAGAGCTCTGCGGAATAAAGGAAAAGTCTGGGTTTATTATCATAGAATATCAGGGCTGGAAGGGACCTCAGGAGTTCATCTAGTCCAACCCCCTGCTCAAAGCAGGACAAATCCCCAGACAGTTTTTTTTTTAAATACCCCGGTTCCCTAAATGGCCCCCTCAAGGATTGACCTCACAACGTTGGGTTTAGCAGGCCAATGCTCAAACCACTGAGCTATCCCTCCTCCCTTTATTGTTATTACTGAAGCCTTTCAAATGGATCTAGAAGTCTATGGGCTGGCTCAGGGCAGGCCATTCAGGAGTCACTGTAGCGTCTTACAAGCTGTGCCAAGCATTTTCATGTACAAGGGTGTGCTGAGACTTAGGGCTCAATCCTGCCCCACACATGTCAATGGGAGTTTTGCCTTTGACTTCAATGGGAGCAGGATCTGGGGTCTGGAGTCACCAAAACCACAGAACCCTACAGAAATCACTGGAGCCTGCCTGCAGAAATTCTTCCGCCTAGCTCACATTGCCTTTATCCTCCTCCCGCAGCATCCCAAGAGGACTCTTCCTCCCTGCTAATCCCCCCCCCCACTTGAACTCCTTCCCCACCCCCATCTTACTTCTTTTTCTCTATTTTTGTTTTTACAACCTGTCTTCCTCTCCTTCCCCTCCTCTGGATTTCCTTCAGCCTCCCTTTGCTCTTTCCCAGCCTGCCAACCAGACAAAGGGCCAAAACTCAGCCCTGTGCAACTCCTTCCTTTTCAAAGGGCATTGAAGTTCACTCACACAAGGTTAGCGTCCGACCCTTGGAGTCTTACAGGCTATAGCCTGGGTCTTTCCCCATGTGTCCATATGTAGACAGACCTGGATTAAGGAAAAGTGAGATCTAGTATATAGGGTATTAGACAAAATACTGAGACCTTGTTTTTATTCCTGGCTCTGCCACTGACTCACTCTGAGGCTTTGGGCAAGTCACGTCACCTTTTTGTGCCTCAGTTTCCCCAGCAGTAAAATAAAGATGATGGTAATCTCCTTTGTAAAGTGCTTTGCGATCTAGGGACAAAAAGTCCTGTGTAAATGCTAATGCTACTGCTATATACTGTCTGTGAGCAACTAAATGTCTGCAAGGTTTGATAGCACAGCTCCACCCAAAACTGCTCTCTGTCCAATCTCCAGCTTCAGACATGCTAAGAACAGTCGGTTGGATTTTAAACAGACTGTAACCCAAACAGACTGTTACTAACATTATCCCCCTGTCTGCTGAACATTCTGACACTGCACAGACATGGCGAGGAAACTAAAAAAATTGCCTATAGACTGTGAGATTGAATAAATAGTGAAGGAACTTTGAGAGGTAAATGTATATGCTGGAGTGGTTTAGAACTGTATTTACCAAAATCCCATTTAATTGCTGGTCAACCCCTCCCCCTTGATTTGTGACTATTTCCAGAAATAAATGCACTGTGTTTATTTCAGTATGGTTCACGGGGGTCACATTAGCGATTCATGGTATTCAGACAGCTTCTGGGCATTTGTGAAAATGCCCCAGATCCCGACAGTTCCATGAATTCTAGCACAAGCAAATGTTTGTCTCAAAGCTCTGGAAGTACATTATTTGCTGTTTTCCTTTTTAAATGCGTTTCTGCCATCCAGTCTGGGAGCTTACCATGTAATTTAGGTGACCAGTTACAGGATATGAACACAACATAGCAAACAGTAGAAGTGAACAGTTTTGCAAACAACGCATCGGCAAAGAAGTTATTTCATAGATTCGTAGGATTGGAAGGGACTCGAGAGGTCATCTAGTAGCCCAGTCCCCTGCAAACTATTGTCCAAATGATCCAGACAAGTGCGTTCCAGCAGTTGGCTCCCAAACTGATTCCAGGTGGAAAAAAGGGCCTGAGGTCTACGATTTCAAGGATGGCCTCTGAATTCGGGTGCCTTTCATTTGGAGGTGCCTATCTTCCCAATGAGCACCCATGGGACCACTCGAAGTCAATTGGTGCTGCAGGTGCTCAGCACCGCCGCTTACTGGTCCAGTTTCGACACACAAAATCAGAGGGCACTTCCAATAATTTCACCCTAAATTTGTAACAAATATTACACGTAACAAACAGCCTGAACCACTCCAGCCACATTTGCTTGCTAGTTTAGTTCCAGCTTTAAAGCTAGAGACTGCAATATCTAATGGAAAGGTGCAATTTCTAGCTCAGGCCATAGTGCCCAGCATAACTCTGTAGAAACGCTGCTATTCCATCTGAGCTCTGCTAATTCATTGCTGCTATTATAAACACAAGGCTGATGGTATTTAATTTGCTTTCTCAGATCTCACACCAATTGTTGAAAATAAAGGCGGCTACATTGATTATATTGAGGCCTGCAGTGTCTTTGCTTTGGGCAAACCCATCAAGCTGGCCTTGGCTAGCATTCCTGTGTCAATCTTGGAACGATGCCCTTCAGCATAGTGTCAGCTGCAATTCAGCATACACGGGCTTAGCAGAGAATAGTACGAGGGGTTGCATTTCGTGGCTGTGCAGACAATATTTAGATGTGGCTTAAGAAGGAAAAACAAACAAACCTGAAGATTATTTGGCCAAGACCCACAAATTATTTTCAGGGTTTGTGTGGTGGAAACGGCACCGTAACCTCTAAGAAAAAAGGAATAAGCAAACAAAAAAAAAACTTGCCCTGACCCATCAGTCGAGAACAAAACCAGAGCAAATGCACATCGGTGTTTGCAGGCAAGACTGCCCAAACATTTGGCTATTGCATGCACAGTGCATAGAGTTAGACAGAGAAATACCAGTTGGATTGTTGCATTGCTACACACACACACATTTTTATTCATCCTTGGCCTTAGGAATCAGATGGTAACGCAGTTCACTCACTGTTAGATTCAAACTGTGATCTAGAGGTGAAAGATCTACTGTATTGCCAGTCCCCTAAGCCATTCAGTCCCCATAGAACCACATCCTCTGAACAAACAGAAAATCCTGCCCTAATGTTTTCCTTCCCATCCGATGAGTTGTAGCTCTGACACTGGATAGGAGGCTCCGTGGAGCAATGGATCCTTCAGCTCCATGCACAGCCTGCCCCAGTCCTGCATACGGCCATGGAAGAGATGCCCAGAGCCCATAGCTCCATTTCACAAAAGGGTCTGCATCACACACAGCTCTCGGAGACCCTACACTCCCCTTATCTTGCACAGTGGAGCTGCATTGCTTCTGCTGTGGCAGGGGCAGCATGAAACCCCATAGTGCGCTACCAGTGTTCCTAGGGCACTAAGGAGAAAAGAACTCTGATCTTTTCCAGATTCCCCTGGATGTGCTGCCGAGATGGGGCATTTCTAAGCCTAGCCCCCACTCCGGCAGAACAATTTGGAAATATTCTTACATATCCCCATGTAGGACTTTCCCCTCACTCCTGAGCACCCCACATGGACACAAGGAGTGCCCTGCCAGGGAAGAACAATGGTCCTTCGAATCCAGTATCCTGACTCCAGCAGCAGATAATGCTGGATACTTCAGAAGAAGACGTAAGAACTCCAGCTTCAGAACATAAGAATGGCCCTACTGGGTCAGACCAAGGGACCATCTAGCCCAGTATCCTGTCCTCCGACAGTGGCCAGTGACAGGTGCCCCAGAGGGAATGAACAGAACAGGTAATCATCAAGTGATCCATCCCACATTGCCCATTCCAAGCTCCAGGCAAACAGAGGCTACGGACACCATTCCTGCCCATCCTGGCTAATATCCATTGATGGACCTATCATCTATGCACTATCCTCCATGAATTTATCTAGTTCTTTTTTGAACACTGTTATGGTCTTGGCTTTCACAGCATCCTCTGGCAAGGAGTTCCACAGGTTAACTGTGCGTTGTGTGAAGAAATACTTCCTTTTATTTGTTTTAAACCTGCTGCCTATTCATTTGGTGACCCCTAGTTCTTGTGTTATGAGAAGTAGTAAACAACACTTCCTTATCTACTTTCTCTACACCAGTCATGATTTTATAGACCTCTATCATATCTCCCCTTAGCAGTCTCTTTTCCAAGCTGAAAGGTCCCAGTCTTATTAATCTCTCCTCATATGGAAGCTGTTCCATACCCCTAATCATTTTTGTTGCCCTTTTCTGAACCTTTTCCAATTCCAATACATCTTTTTTGAGATGGGGTGACCACATCTGCACACAGTATTCAAGATGTGGGCATAGCATGGATTTATATAGAGGCAACATGATATTTTCTATCCTATTATCTATCCCTTTCTTAATTATTCCCAGAATTCTGTTTGCTTTTTTTGACTGCCGTTGCACATTGAGTGGACGTTTTCAGAGAACTATCCACAATGACTCCAAGATCTCTTTATTGAGTGGTAACACCTAATTTAGACCCTGTCATTTTATATGTATAGTTGGGATTATGCTGTCCATATGCATTACTTCGCATTTATCAACATTAAATTTCATCTGCCATTTTGTTGCCCAGTCACCCAGTTTTGAGAGATCCTTTTGTAGTGCTTCGTAGTCTGCCTGGGTGTTAACTATCTTTAGTAATTTTGTATCATCTGCAAATTTTGCCACCTCACTATTTACCCCTTTTTCCAGATCATTTATGAATATGTTGAATAGGACTGGTCCCAGAACAGACCCCTGGGGGACACTACTATTTACCCCTTCCACTCTGAAACTTACCCTTTGTTTCCTATCTTTTAACCAGTTACCAATCCATGAAAGCACCTTCCCTCTTATCCCGTGGCAGAGAGCCTTTGGGGAGGGACCTTGTCAAAAACTTTCTGAAAATCTAAGTACACTATATCCACTGGATTCCCTTGATCCACATGCTTGTTGACCCCCTCAAAGAATTCTAGTAGATTGGTGAGGCGTGATTTCCCTTTACTAAAACCATGTTGACTCTTCCTCAACAAATTATGTTCATCTATATGTCTGACAATATCGTTCTTTAGTATAGTTTCAACCAGAAGTCAGTCTTACAGGCCTGTAATTACCGGGATCACCTCTGGAGCCCTTTTTAAAAATTGGCATCACATTAGCTATCCTCCAGTCATCTGGTACAGAAGCTGATTTAAATGATAGGTTACAGACTACAGTTAGTAGTTCTGCAATTTCACATTTGAGTTCCTTCAGAACTCCTGGGTGAATACCATCCGGTCCTGGTGACTTATTACTGTTTAATTTACCCAATTTGTTCCAAAACCTCCTCTAATGATACCTCAATCTGGGACAGTTCCTCAGATCTGTCACCTAAAAAGAATGGCTTGGGTTTGGGAATCTCCCTAATGCATTCACTGTGCCATATTAGATAATGGAAGGGTGATTTCTTTCAAAGCCCTCAGTAAAACTCTCCCCTTCTCATAATATCTTTAAAAACCTGGACAGTGGGTAGCAGCTGGTTGTGCTCTGACCACAGTTTATTGTGTTGACCATAATCACCTCATGGTTTCCTTGTGCTTCCTGGTCCACTGTCTCTTGTCTTAGACATAGATAGTAAGCTCTGTGGGACAGGGGCTGTCTTTTTCTGTGCTTGGACAGTGCAATCACTCTTCATGCTACTATAATTCAAATAATTCATTTCTTCCTGACCTCAGCTGGTATTCACCTTATGCCCTGCAGCATGAAGATTGATAGACCTCAGGACTGGGTCCTGCAGTTTGAAGTGGCCCTAGTGTAGCAGTGATCCACGGAGCAGCAAGCAGGATGCCGCACAGATGGCTGCTCCTTGCTGCTGGGTCAGGATACAGGGAGAAGAACCATTTGGGCCCAGGCAGTGGCTGGGAGGAACAAGACGGATTCCTTTCACGGAGCTGGGTGGTAGCCAGGGGCGGCTCTACGTTTTTGGCCGCCCCAAGCAGTCATGCGCGGGAGGCGCCCCGGAGCCGCGGGAGCAGCGGACCTCCCGCGGGCATGACTGCGGAGGGTCCGCTGGTCGCGCGGCTCGGCTGGACCTCCCGCAGCTGCGGACGGTTCGCTGGTCCGGCGGCTCCGGTTGAGCTGCCGCAGGCATGCCTGCGGGAGGTCCAGCCGAGCCGCGGGACCAGCGAACCGTCCGCAGTCATGCCTGCGGCAGGTCCGGTCCTCCCGGGGCTCCGGTGGACCTCCCGCAGGCATGACTGCGGCAGATCCACCGGCCCAGCCTGCCGCCCCCGCCCCCCCCTCGGCGGCAGGGAACGCCCCCTACATTTTGCCACCCTAGGCACCAGCTTGTTTTGCTGGTGCCTAGAGCCGCCCCTGGTGGTAGCATTCTGGAGGCATTAATCCCACTCTAACCTTATTTCATCCTGATAGTCCTTTATGGCTTTTATAAATGATCTGTAAATGCCACATCTGTTGTAGCCACCATCAGCATAAAGAGCTAGATGGGTGCAGTGAGTGCAGGCAGTAGCCCTTCGCCCTCCGGAGAGCACAGCTCACCAGTGAAATAGTTTAGGTGGTTTCCCACCAGTACCTCTCAAAGCCACCCACATACAGTAATTCTGCACCATTGGCACGCTGTAGCCAGGAGACAGCTGCTACTTGAATGGATTGGGCTGCAGATCAGGAGTGTGTGGGGGCCAGGGTGCACTGACAGAGCCATATCTGGAAACGTAGGGTATGTCTACACTACAAAATAACACTTGCGTCTGGGCCGGTTCAGCTAACTCGAGTTTGTGGGGCTGGGGCTGTGGGGCAGTTTCATTGTTGTGTAGACCTCCAGGCTGGCTCTGGGACCCTCACAACCCGCAACACCTACCTAAGCGTAGCCCGGTGCTCTCAATCTGCGAATGCCCTAGACATTGAAATCTAGCCTCCAGAAATCACACACATATTTTCCTTCTCCTCTTCCATTCGCACCCACTCTCCAAAACATGATGTGACTCAAGCAGGAAATGCTTCAAACTCTGGCACCCTCAAGCCAATCTCATGATAGGTGAACTGGTAAGTCTCCCACAGCAAGTGCAGTGGTGCCTCTGGGTTATTAGCTCTGCTTTGTAACAAAAGGAAGGGAGATTTGAGTGCTGGGCAGAATGTTGTCCCTAATTTGCACAGAGCTGTATAATCCTCCTTTTTAAGGACAGTTTAGTCCTGGGAAGAGGCAGAGATCCCGTGGCTGGTGTGCACAATGCTTTCAAGATGAACTACCAGCAGGGAATTAATATTCTCCAGGCCGACAAAACTAGGGTAATTGAGGCATTATTTAGATCAGCTCAATAACAAGCAGCTGGAAAAGTCTCAGTCTCAAAGTAGGAAATGATTATGCAGGGAGGCTCTCTGGCTAGTCACAATGTTATTAAAATATCATGTCAATGTTTAGAGATGGTCGGATACCGGGGAAAATTATTCATAGAATACATAAAAGCACCGTGTTATGTGTCAGTAAAGGTCAGCCTGTTGTAATACAGCTTAACAGAAAACCTAAGAAGCAAGACAATCAGTATTACATACCCTCTCCTCCTCCACCCAGCGGAACTCATCTACCACCAGCATAACCACAGAGAACACCCCACAACCTTAACTCTGGCCAAGGATGGATGCATGCCTTTCAGCACCTCTTCCCCCCAGATTCCAATATTCTCCTCAACTGAAATGCACCGGATTTGCCCCCCACAAAGTTCTTGAAATCTACACACACTCAGGTTTAGGGAAGATCAAGTGGTTTTGTGGCCATTTTACAGATAGGGAAATCGAGGCACTAATGTGCAGAGCCTTTCCCAAAGTGAAGCGACTTTCCCAAGGCTACAGAATGTGTCATTGCCAGGATTGGGATTGGCCGTGAGGCCTGTTTCCTAAAATCACACGTTTATCTGTACCTGACTTGAACCCTTGATTGTGAAACTAGGCTAGAAATCCCATGAGAACAGACTACTTCACGAGATTTCTGGTACTTTCAGTTCCGGAAATCTTGAGGGCCCAATTCTGTGAAATGCTGAGCTCCCTCAAGCTCCCACTTGAAGTCAGTGGAGTTGAGGATGCTCAGCACCTCACCAAATTTACCTCCCCTGGTGCAGTCTCTCTGTCAGCATTTTGGCACTTCTGCTTCCATTCCTTTCTCCAACCAGGCGGTGCAGAAGAGCTTGAAAGTAAGATGTGGTTGAGAGCAACAAAATAAGGAGGTGTGGATTGTATTGAAGCTCCGGAAAGGTTCCCAGGTTCAGTCTGAAGAATGGGCAAAGGTCCAGGCCGGTTCTAAATCTATCCAGCCCTGGACAGTCATTCCTAATCAATGTCAGTTTTTAGCATGCAGGCACCAATGTTTGGCCATGTGATTTCTCTGGCTGTTCTGATGAATGAATGGGGTCCCTGCAATCACTGTACAGTAGAGTTACTGTTTGTGCACATTGTAGAAAAAGCTATTTAGTCGAACATGGTGAGCCAGGTTCACCTCTGACTGCAGGGCAAATCCTGCAGTAAAACCATTGACTTCAAAGGAGTTACACCAGGGTTAGATTGGTGGCTTGGATTAAGGACCCATGCAAGGAGCCAGTATAGCTGAGTCAGCATGAGGGGGAACAGCTGGTATAGGCCAGCGGCTAATTACTAGCAACTCCCCACCTCCAGGGCTAGGGGTAAGCAAGAAGGGAACTTGCACAATTCCTTCCCTGTGTTGCCTCTGGGGTCCTGCAGCCACATTCTACCCCATACACAGAGCATGTGTCAGACTCCATTCTAGAACTGGGGATTTACACTGGTATAAGGGAGACCAGAACACAGCCAGAGTGTTTGGCTTTATTCACATGGAGCATGCATCAGTTCATTGCAATAACGTCATGCAGCTTTCAGAAGCGGTCTCTGACACAAATACAACCAGCAACTACCGGGAGGAGCGGGGTAAGAGGGACTGGGGATTCATTTAGTTATGACTATTCATTGATACCTTCCAGGGCAAATTGATATTTTAAAAAACCAGCTGCCTGTGCCTGCTGAATTCCAAACAATATGCAAATCTGTTGATAAAGTTAGGGGAACCAAAGCATTCAAGATTGTTCATAGTGGGAATGAACCAAAGGTTGCTGAAACCCATGGAAAGAATTCCAGTGATTTCAATGGGCTTTAAATCAGATCCATTACGCACAACTATGCTGAACATGGTGACTTCCAACGAGCAGAGAAGGCACATACTAAGCAAACTAGTTTAGCAAAAAATGCCTTTTCCAAACACAGGTGTGGAGCCGTCAAACCAAGCTCTGATGTTATCTCAGTTATTCAGTCCAAACTGTGACCATCCTAAATGTCCTGACTCAGCTGGTTAGCATTTCCCTTCGTTAAGGAGTACAACCTTGCAAAATTGTCAGGAACATTCACTAGCTCAGGCACAAAATCTATTTGCCCACCCTTACTATAACGATGAGAAAAAACTCAAATGGTATTTTACACACCAATCCAATTAAAACCACTATTATTTCAGAGTTTTGTAAGGCTGGATTAGTATATAGGACTTCCACCGTTTAGTATTGTTACGTTTTAAAACCCACTTTTAATCATTTTCTGCATGCAAATTATAGCTCTTCAGGGCTAGATTCAGCATGAGTGGCACCCTACTCCTTGTGGAGCCAGTGGGAATACTCAAGGAGTAAGGTGCTACTCAGCACGAGTAATGGTGGCAGAGTCCAGCCCCTGGTGAATAGAGAAAGTTTCACAAGGAGAATTTATGCAGTCGAGTGCAGTCCTGTGATCCCTACTCCCGGTCAGAATTTGCCTCCCTTACGTATACAATAGGGTATCTTAGGGCTCGCAGAACCTGGCCCTCAGTTTTGACTCAGGCAGAACTCCCCTGGATCGCAAACTGTTTTTGTCTGTCCCCACATCTCTTCCTATTTCTGCTGAGTAACCTCAATTCCCATTGACTTTAATGGGGAGCTCCCGGTGTTCAGCATTCTGCAGGACTGGGTCTCATCTGACTCGAGTGGGAATTTTCCCAAGCAGGGACTGAATCAAGGCCTCGAGATTTGGCCCAGGGTTTTAAAACCATTGCTCCCTACCTGGTAAACCGCTCTGGAAATGCACCATGGCTTCAGCATCAGCTGCAGGACCCGCAGATTTCCAAACCGGCACGTCCTCAGAGCCCGTGAAGTCAAGTTCCACACCAGGCTGTCCCAACTGTAGAGCAGATCCTCAAAGCCAAAGAGTACGGCAGCCATGCCAGCTAGTTTCATGAAAGACACAGCACCCCCTATCAAAGGCAGTTAGCTAATTCCTAGACTCCTTATGAAATGCAAGGTTCAAGTGTCACAACGATTTCCATCAAAGGAGAAACAGCTGCAGCCAAAATAAGCCGGTTGGGATGTTTCTGTCCCCTCCTTAAGGAAATTATTTCTTTCAGAGATCCATATGTATCTTCTCAAATCAAATTCCGCTGCCCCCAGGAATCACTAGAGACAAGGTAAAAATATCCGTCCCGGGGTAGGCAGGGAATCAGACATCCCTCGCAAAGGGCTTCTTGGTTACTTTGCATCTCACTTCCCAGCTCTCTGCAGTGGAACCAGGAAACATACTTAGATCCAAAGTCATCACTTAGCTTTCAAAGTGCTGGGATTCCATCCAGGGAAAAAAAAAAAAAAAAAAAAGCAGCTCTCACTCCTCTCTGCCAACATTCCCAAGACATTCCGGTTTTAGGCTTAACTCTTTCAAATGCTACAAAAAACAGCCGAGAGGATGGCTTTGCAACATGCAAAATCTTATCCTTTATTTTAACACACTGAATATCTGCACCAGAGTCTTTTTACTACAGTGCTGGAGTCTTTATGGTTTTGAGACACATAATGATACTTAGCACTTATATAACACATATAACATAGTCATTAGTTGAGGGCTTGTGCCTCCATTAGAAAAGTTGTACGGGTTAAACCAAACTGATTTCAAATCAGTCTTGTCAAATTTGTGTAAACCCTTAATGTAGACATATTTAACCCAGTTTGAGAGAGGATTAGCCTGGGTCCATGTATTACCTGTTTAAGTGAGGGTGAAACTGACTTAAGTGCGTTTACATTAGGGGTCTGCACTGGTTTAACTAACTCAGTTTAAAATCCAGTTAATTCAACTGGTGCACCTAATCTAGAACCAGTCTAACTAAACCTCCTAACACCTGTGGGAGGTAGATAGGTAAGTATTAATATCCACATTTTACAGATAGGGACGCTAAGGCAGAGTTAAAGTGTCTTGCCCAAGGCTACACAGCAAACCGGGGCAAAGCTAGAATTAGACCTCAGGCCACTTGCCTCTCTCTCCATGCTGCTTTCATCCTTCCATTCCACACTGCTTCCTGTAAGGAAAAACCGTAAAAGGAAAACTAACAGGGCCTGATCTTGCAGCTAATGGGTGTTGATAGGTGAGCCCCACACAGGATCCGGCCCAGGGGTAGTTGAGCCCACTCAGCACCCGTAGGAGACAATTTTCGGAGATGCTAACCACCCATAACTCCAGCTAAAGTCAATGGGAGCTGCAGGTGCTCAGCACCTATGAAAATCAGACACTGGGACCTCGCAGGACTGACCCACAGGACGATGAAAACTGAGCATTCAGAGGTTCTAGAAGAAGTCTTGACACCCCAGCTGGTATCAAGAGAGAGAAGAGTGGGGAGGGGATGTTAATTGTCAATTGATCTTCCAGAGTTTATAGAACAGTTACTTTGATCTGTGAGGACTGGAAAGAATAATACAACTGGCACATAATGACAACAGTACAGCTCTGTGTCAGCTCATTCACTAGTTCCGTGTAATGTTAGGACAATACAGCTGCAAAATTTATGTTCTCAGCCTAATTGCTTCTTCAGGTTTTACAGCAGCATCATAAAAATCATAATATTTCCTTCTGACTTATTAGCTGCTATTCATTCGGTAGCACATCATTTTCTCTCTCTCTTTCTGTAGGTCTGTCTTTCTCTCCTCCTCTCTGTCTCTGAATCTGTCTGCCTGTTTCTGAACCTTCCCATCCCTCCTTATGTCAACGTATCTCTCTCTCTCTCTCTCTAACACTCTCCCTGTTCTCAGCAATACAGACAAAGCATTAGTAGCATTTCCATTAGAAAGCTCCATTTGGAGGAGGTTTTTATAACTTGACTAGAAAACATTTGCTCCGGGCTACAGTTGGCATACAAGATCTCCGTCTGGGAGTACTAAAGAGGAAGAAAAAGAAATGTGTTTGATTAAACAACAATGAGGAGGAAAGAATTGGAGAAACCGATTGCCCCATGACGTGATCTAACTGCTCTGGTATTCTGAAAAATGGGGGAGAGAAAAACAGATATGCCGCCATTTTTTAAATTAGCTACTACACATGGGCATCGAGCCTGTCCATATGGCTATGAACACTCCCATCCCAAGTATATAATTACACAGTAGATGGGAATGGTGCTAAAGGAGCCCTTCCGTGTATTGATTACATAATATGACTTTCCAAAAACCATCTAGCTCTATATTTATTTAATAGATAGACCGGGTCAGACTCTGCAGCAGGCATTTGAATCTACTGGCTACGTAATGAGCATTTTAACGTGCAGATTTATTGGCTCAATTAGAACAACGTGTTCAATCTCCTATGGACCCTTTCTGGCCAATTAGACACAGAATATTATTTTTGGGAGGGGTGGGAAGTTTCCTGAATACAGATTTACCAGAGGAAACCAGCTTACAATGAAATTCAAACCATGTGCATTGCTCAGGCGAATATAAGGTAGACCAGGGGGTCTCAACCTTTTTCTTTGGGAGGCCCCGTGCCATGCTATAAAAACTCCACGGCCCACCTATGTCACAACAACTGTTTTTCTGCATATAAAAGCCAGGGCCGGCATTGGGGAGCACCAAGCAGGACAATTTCTCATGGGCCCCAAGCCAGGGGGAACCCCCGCAAAGCTACATTGCTCAGGCTTCGGCTTCCACACTGGGTGACAGGGCTCAGAGCCCCAGGCTTCAGCGCCATGCAGTGGGGGGTTGGCTTTCTGCCCTGAGCCACAGCGAGTCTAATGCTGGCCCTGCTTGGTGGACCACCTGAAACCTGCTTACGGCCTCCCAAGAGGCCCCGGGCCCCTGGTTCAGAACCCCTGAGGTAGATCATGCTCTCCTAGCTCTGAGTGGGGTCTTTCTGTGCGTGGATCTTCCCCTTCCTGCTTGGGCAGCCACTTCTGTGGTACCACATCCCCTTTTCATGGATTCACACAGGACTCCACACATGGGGAGGGGCCCACCCCTGTAGCATAAACATATCCGCTCCCAGAATTCCAGCCCTGTGGGTGGTCTGGGTTTACAGTCTGCCTTTTCAGGGCCACATGAGCATGAAAGTCAACAGACACACAGAGAGACGTGGCACGGGGTTCTAAACACGGTTTACCCTTTGCTTGGCAGCATGAGAACTATACAGATTGAGATGAAATATTGAACACACCTCTCCGCCTTTCCCTGCCTCAGTTTCCTCACCACTCTGGAGAGTTCTTTGGGGTTGGGCAGAGCCCCCGTTGTGGTACCCAGGATCCTTCCCCTTTCAGCATGTGGTGTCGCTTCAGAATCATGGAGCTGCTTTAGATCAGCTAGCTTTCTCTGACTTTGGCTGGTTTCCCCTACCATTAAACCGGACCCCCTTGCGGTGAAAGCCTGCCCATCTTCTCCTCTCTTGTGCCCAAACCGTCTGTGTGTCTCTAGAGTTTCTATGTTCCGCTGCTGATGATTTCCTACTCTCCATGTCACATGCACTCTGCAGAGAAACTTGGTCTCCTTGCTCAGGCAATCTCCTTAGCGTAACCGTTGTTTGGTCAGAGGGCAGTTGTTAATGTTAATGACTGACTATTATCCCTGGTCCGGTAGAGACCCTGTCAGCAGTGGTGGATTCCACATCCACATAGTGGCAGTCAATCCATGAAACAGCCATTTCATAATAACTCCATAACATCAACCAGAAATTCATAAGTTGTACAGAGACAGACACTCTGCCCCTCCCAAGTTGTCACATCCCCATAACTCACACCAACAGAGTATTTGCTTTTTGTCTCACTCTAGTGGATAGACGTTGTCTGGAAGTCTATACTCCGGCCTCTGAGCCAATGGAGCTGGTCCTTTAGCACAAGCAGCAGACACTCATGCTTTTAGATCCAGAGGTGCCAGGGTCAGTCCCATGAGATGACCCCTCCCAGTGTGTTGTTACTGGAGATGGGGGAAGAGAGGAACTTGGCAGTGGCACAGCAGGACAGATTCCCTTCATGTGTAAATATAAAATAATTCTTACCGAAAGAAGCCTATTAAATTCTATAAGAAACAAGCCGTTCATACTGTATATAAATCTATCGATATTTACAGATCTGTCCAAAATAGCATCTCTAATTATTGTGCTGATTATTTCCTGCCGCCTCTGAGAAAATGTCAGGCAAAACATTTACTATAAAGCCTCCCATGTTTTACTGACAGGCTAAAGGTTGTTACTAGGATATAAAAATAGCCAGTCACTTTCCACACAAAAATCAAACAAACAAAAGAAAACAAAAACAAACCCACCCATTGTGCCACTGGGTTGCTTCATTTGAATGTCAATGAGCGCTGAAGGTGAAGGGCAGGCTTTCAAACCTGAGCTAAAACAGCAATAAAACTCAGTCCTGTTCAGCACGATGCTGGGAAAGCTGAACTGACAATGCTCTGAACTGCACTAATGTAAGCAGATATTGTCTGCATTCAGGAACTAGAAGTGATGGGGCATCTTTTCATGTTTTCAGGTCACTCACATTTTCTTGTCCTCGGAAGAACAAACTCTAGCACTTTGGAGCAGTGCTAGGGTGACTAGACAGCAAGTGTGAAAAATTGGGATGGGCGTAGGGGGTAAGAGGAGCCTATATAAGAAAAAGACCCAAAAATCGGGACCGTCCCTATAAAATTGGGACATCTGGTCACCCTACAAAGTGCACTCAAGTAATTCTCCATGGACAGAGATTTTTGTGTGTGTGTCATGGTCAGAGTTTTTGTGTGTGTGTCATGGTCAGAGGGTGTGTGTGTGTGTGTGAGAGAGAGAGATTGATTGATTTTGGGTGAAAGTTAGCAGCTTTCCTTTGAATTTACTGTGATGTACCAGACATCCTGTGTCTGCTCTCCATATGGTCCCAATGGTCTTTCAATTTAAAGTCACTGATATGTTTAAAACCTACACTTCATTGCAAATCTCTCACTCTTCTTGACCTTCATTTTTCTATAATGTCAAGTGAATGAATGTTATTAGATCTTTGGGTCTAATGGTTCATTTCATGCGGTAGCTTCATGTGTTGCTCTTTTGGAAAGGACTGCCTGAGATCATTCACTATTCTTATCCACACCTCCTGCCCCCACTTTAACAGCTCTTCCTTTTTTAAGCTGACCACATTATGAAGGGGACATAGATTTTGAAGGACCTGCTCCCAAGGAGTTGCTACAGTTTTGTATATTCTCTGTCTCTCTTGATAAGGGCCAGTGATGCATTTTTTGTGTGCATATGGAATATGGAATCCATGGCACCAAAAAGCAGAAGCCTTGATTCATAAAGGGATGTAGCATTGCAACACTCAACAATGCAACACCTAGCTTTTAAGCCACCTGAAAAATCACGGGACTCTACAAAGCCTGGGTTAGGCATCTAGGCTCCCTAAACAATGCACGCAGAGAGATGGACATCTGAGAATGAGATCCACAAAAGCCAGCATGCTAGGTGGGAAGCTATCCAAGCTAGCCAATGGGAGAGGTGTGTTGTAACTCCTACTCCTCACAGAACTGGGCACCTATCTCTGCTGGCAACCCACAGCTGGGGACCCTTCTCTTGTGTCTTGAGAGGCTGGTTTAGGAAACTGCCTAACTCCACACAAAATACCTAGGTGGTAGGGGAGGAGGACCTCCCTGAAAACCTTTGGCTCTGTGGTCAGGGAACTCACCTGGGACGTGGGAGACTCTGGGAGTTCCTCTGTCTGCCTGAGGAGAAGGGATCTGAACAGAGGTTCACCACCTCATGAGTGAATGCCTGCACCACTAGACTATAGAGTGATTCTCACACTCTGGCCCAATTCATATTTAATAGAAAGTGGAACGGCTTCAACAAAAGAGATGTAAAAAGCCCCACATCAGAATATCCCATCATCCCGTGGTTAGGGCATTCGCCTGTAAAGTGGGAAACCCTGTTCAAATCCCTTCTCATCCAGCGGAGGGGTCTCCCACATCCTGGGTAAGTACCCTAACCTGGACTAAAGGTTATAAGGGAGGCCTCCTCCGCCATCTTGTGTAGTGGTAAGCAGGCTCCACAGGCAAGGTAGCTGGAGGAACACCGATTTCCAGCTGGTTTGAGGATTGCACTGGGACTTAGGTGGGAGGTAGGTGCCCAGATACCTGTGTGAGGAAGCAGGGCACATGCCAGGAGGCACAGAGAAAATTCAAGCACCAAGTAAGGTTAGGTACCTACAGGGTTAGATGGCAGCCGATCGGGAGGTTTATGGATCACAACGGTGCCTAAAACTGGGATTTATGCAATTAAAAGCCCAGATTTAGGAGATTAAGTCCCTTTGTGAATCTGGCCCTGAGTTCCTTTACTCAGTCTACAAGTACCTACATGGGGAAGAGGGTTCTGTATGAAGATGGCTCTTCAATTTAGGAGAAAAAGGCATAATGGGATCCAATAGATAGAAAAGATGTAAGACTAGAAGTAAGATGCAAATTTTGACTAGTGAATGTAATTAACCATTGGAACCATTTGCCAGGGATGTGTTGGATTCTTTAAATCATGACTGGCTGTGCTTCTAAAAGGTGTGCAGTCGCTCAAACAGAAATTACAGACATGATGCAGGAATTTCCAGGGGAGGTTCTACAGACTGTTATGCAGGAATTCAAATGAGATGATCATAATGGAGCCTTCTGGCCCTAAAATATATCATTATGAATCATCTTTTCAGCACAATACCCCCAGAAAGCATCAGGTACCAGAATGTGACGATCTATCCAGCCGGTTTCCATTTCAGTGTCCATGGGCATAATGTACAGAAACAGTATTGGACAAGCAGAGTGTGTCCCGACCAAATGCTTTGAGAAGGAGCCAGAACCTTCTGTCTTTCTGTTTTACACACACAGTCTCAGACCTTAGAGGGTGTCCTGAATACTGGATCTGAGCCAGAACATGAAAAGTTGTTGCTCAGTTCATTGAAATAAATTGGAACTTAAAGACTGAGTCAAATCCTGAGTGGAGCTTCCTCAGGGCTGGGTCTCTCACAATGTGGTAAAAACTGCTGGATGGGGCAGAGTGGGAGGAAATTTCCAGAAGGCTCCTCTCATAGGTTGCTCCCCAGTTGTCATCAGGGGAGGGAGTTGCTCTGTGAGCAGGCCCAGTCTCAAAACCTGGTGGAGCCCCCACAAGGCTGATGTGTACTTCAGTGGATCAGCAGGAAGCCAGAGCTTTTTGCCCCAGCACCCCTTCCCTCCTGGAAGTGCACCTCCAATGAAGCCAAGTTACCAGAGACTTGCTTGCTCCCAGCTGCCCAAAGTGACCACCATAAAGGGGAGGGGCAATCATGGAGGGATAGCCTAGGGAAAGATAACAGTGCTCCATAAGGCTGTGTTACCTTTCCCGGGTACTCTGCACAGGGCCATTGGAGAGGACTATGTGAATATACCCATTCCTGCCCAATGCAGTCCCCCAAATGCAACCCATTCTGCCTTCTCCTACTCCCTCCAATGGGTCTTGGGAAGGGAGAAATACTGCTGTGGAGGTGACTGACCTCCCCTTCCGTTTTCGAGGGGGATAATACATGCATGGATGGTCCCCATGTGCATGCAGATCTTGGGAGAACAATATGGAGGTCAATAGAAATTTACCAGAACTGAGTAAGGCCCGAATAAAGACCTCAGCATTTGGCCCATTCAGAGTTTGGATCACGTAAGGTCTGAGGGCCAGTTTCTGATCTCCATTACACCAATGTAAATCTAGAGTAACTCTACCAACATCAGTGGAATTACTCCAGATTTATACTGGTTCAAGATCAAAATCTAGCTGGGCATAATGGCCATAGGATCTGGCTCATAACCCTTATGTTTGTCTCTTAGTGGAGCCAGAATGTTTGCAAATATTCTTGGATTACTGTGTATAAAAGTACAAAGCAGGCACTGACCCTTCTGATTAATCTCTCCAGAATAACAGGCAAAACAACCATTCCAAGAAACATTTCCCCAAAGATCTGCCAGCCATTATCCAAACTACCCATAATCGCTTAACTATTATGCTATAGATCTTAACTCAGAATTCCTGGTCAATTTCACTGAGGAGTTCTTAAAAATTGATGGCACAACATGGCCCAATATATTCCATAGTGGCCTGACATACCACATTACAATAATACTGAATGAAAATGTATTACTATTTGTGTCCTCTATATTGATCAGCCTTGAAAAATGCAAAGTACTATAGAAGTGCTATGTATTATCATAGCTATGTGAACCTCAGCTATTTGTGTGCAGGTTTATAAATGCCCATAACTCTTCCTCTTCTACAGGGACATTTGCCTTGTTCTTTGGGACAATACATCATATCCTTAAACTGTATTTTGTTTGCTGAATTAAACTGTGTTAGTAAGTTAGCATGATTTAAAGCTGGGTGGAATGCAAAGCAAGGTGAATCCTGAAAAGATATTTCTGTATTGGTTCAACTATTCTAATTGTTCACGTGAATTTGCTTCCACTATGTAGGTTTGGTATAAAAAAAAAAAAAAGAGTTTTGATGGTGACCTTCCAGCAAACTCTACTTGTCTGTGAACATTTTAATGACAGAGGATACTGTCAGTGATCTAGCTTGAAACAGCACATCTTAAGTGTCAATTGGAGAATATTAATGGAAAATGAATGGTGAGTTCTTAATTGCAAGTATTCACTTTGGAAACCTGATGTTGAGTTACTCCTATCCAGTCTGGGAATGGAAACAAGGTCATGTGACATGGATGCCCAGTAAAAAAAGGACACTTTTTCAAATATCTCATATGAATATTCTACACGCAAAAATTATTTGCGAAATCATTTGGCAAATAATCTTGAATGACAAATGAAACTGAGAAATTCATGATCTGCTCGCAGGTTATTTGTGAACAGAAAGAGAGGCAAAATTAATGCGATAACTTATTCCCTACATAATATTCAGTCACTTCATATAGCATGGTCTCTGGCCACACTCAGCATTGTTATCACTGTGCTACAAAACTGTGTTTGGACCTCACCAGTCATGTAGTTCTTATGCTTATAATTAGTCCCACTGAAATCTATCCACTTATGTATTTATACTGTGCTCATCCCCATACCAGAGTGTCTTACATAAACCATCAAAAATCAATGGAGCTACCCACATAAATAAGGCTTGTAGGATTGATCCTGCATTTATATTGCAGGTATCTTTGAGCTGGCACTACCATATGGTATGGAAAACAAATCTGCTAGCTTATAAAAAAAAGTCTACATTTTTGCCCCATGGCAGGATGGATAATTTAGTGAACAGCTTTCTAGAAGTCTAGATAACACAAGCTTGCATACAGCTTGAAGAGCCTGCTTCAATACAGATATTTCTTGTAACTCATCCTGTAACTATTTTTAAGTATTCTGACAGAATGTGACCCACTCATAACAGTCACTGCATTCAGGGACCAATACAAAGCTCTTTCTGTTCCCAGAAGAAGGTTGAGCAGTACATTCAAAGATATTTTAGAAAATCAACTGATCAGATTTCTCATGCGTTTGATCTTGTTCATGTGTTAGCCCCTGTTGGAAAGTCCATTCTTACTTATGCAAAGTTGACACATTTCATTTTTATGAGGTTCCTTATAAACGGTCATTAAAAATATCCTCATTGTGCTGATCAGGACTTACATTTTCACAGGAAAGAATGAATGATATAGTGGCTTAATTTTTCCCTTATCATAGAAAGGAAGGAAGGACTTATTAAGAACCCGGGTAGAAAGTCATGGGATCGGAGTTCTATTCCCAGTTGCACCCCAGGTTTCTGGAGTGACCTTGGACAAGTCACTTAAACTTTCTGTGCCTCAATTTCCCCCTCTAGAAAACAAGGATAATGATATTCACCTACCTGACTGGATTCATTCATTAATGTTTGTGGAGTGCTATGAAATCCTTGGTGCAAAGACTTTATAGTGTAAGGGATATTAAATGGAGGATACATTTAAGCGTTCATCATGTTAGAAAAGCCTAATGGTAAAAGCCCATAATGTAATTGTAATTAGCATTAAATGGGTGTGTTTCTAGTGGGGTCCCATAGGGATCCATTCTTGACCTTATGCTATTTAACATTGTTATTGATGGCTTTGAAGAAAACAAAGTCATCACAGACAAAGTTTGCAGGTGACAACATTTGGAGTGGTAAATAGTGAAGGGGACAGGATCCTGCTACAGAGTGGTCTGGATTGCTTGGTAAATTGGGATAAATGTAAACATATCTCTAGGAATAAAAAAAGTCGGCCGTACTTCCAGGATGGAGGACTCTGTCATGGGAAGCAGTGACTCTGACAGAGATTTGGGAGTTGTGGTGAATAATCAGCTGAACATGAGCTCCCAGTGCAATGCTGTGGCCAAAAGGGCTAACGAGATCCTTAGATGCATAAACAGAGGAATCTCGAGTAGGAGAAGAGAGGTTTTTTTACCCCTGCATTTGGACTCAATAAGGATGCTGATAAATTGGAGACGAGTCAGAGAAGAGCCATGAGAACGATGAAAGGATTAGAAAACATACCTTATAGCAATAGACTCAAGGAGCTTAATCTATTTGGCTTAACAAAGAGAAGGTTAAGAGGTGACTTGATTACAGTTTTTAAGTAACTACATGTGGAATAAGTATTTAATAACAGGCTCTTCAATCTAGCAAAGGAAGGCATAATACAATCCAATGGCTGGAAATTGCAGCTAGACAAATTCAGACTGACCACAAGGCATATATTTTTAATGGTGAGAGTAATTAACCAGTGGAACAATTTACCAAGGGTCATGGTGGGTTCTCCATCACTGACAATTTTTAAATAAAGATTGAATGCTTTTCTAAAGATCTGCTCTAGGAATTATTTTGGGGAAGTTCTCTGGCTCGTGTTATACAGGAGGTCAGACTAGACGATGGTCCCTTCTGGCCTTGAAATCCATTAATTGCTCTCTTAGAATCATATAGTAAACAGCTGTAGTACTAAATATAGCTCACATTGACATAGCATTTTTTAAACTGAAGGATCCCAAACTGAGGGCAGGTCAACACTACAGCCAGGATCAACACTCTGAGATCGATCCACCAGCGGTTGATTTAGTGGGTCTAATAAAGACCCGCCAAATCAACAGCAGATCGCTCTCCAGTCGACCCCTGTACTCTACCACCGATCAGAAGAGTAAGGTAAGTCGATGAGAGATTTTCTCCTGTCGCCCCCCCGTGGTAACTAAGGTACGTTGATGCCAGCTACATTATTCACGTAGCGGGAGTTGCGTAGTGTAGGTCGACTTACCATTGTAGTGTAGACATAGCTTGATTTACAAATTGTATATGTAAGGCCCTACTGAATTTATGGTCCATTTTGATAAATTTCATGGTCATAGGATTTAAAAAATCTAAAATTTCATAGAGTCAGATATTTAAATCTGAAACTTCACAGTGTTGTAAGCTCCCAACCCAAAAGCAGGTCCCGGGGGGGTTGGAAGGCTATTTGGGAGGGGGTCATGGTATTGGCACCCTTACTTCCACACTGCTGTTGACTCCCCCTCCATCACATAATATTTGCACAATGTATTGAGTTTCAAGAAGAAGTATAAATAGCAGGAAAGAATCAATTGTGGAGGTGGAGTGAAGTTACTACACTCCCTTGTGCTCAGCCTTAGAACCTGCTGATTTGCAATGTGATTCTGCAGTGAAACTCAAAGTCATTTGCTAGGTTGGCTGTGAATACATTCTGAAAAGAGGGGAAAACAAATTGAAAGCAGCCAGACTGAACCCGTGATTCAGTTGCTTCATTGTCTTCACAGACAGCAGATGGAAGCTGTTCAGAAGGTTAAAACCCATAGCCAACAGACAGGATTTATGCCCATGATTTAGAAATGTATGACTCATTCCCATTTTGGTCGTTGTCTCAAAACGGCTGCCATTTCCCTTCCCTCAACCCCATCCATACCATTCACTCTCCTTTTATCTTGATGCACAAAGAATTCAAATGTTTGCTTCTGCTATCTGGAACCTGACTTCCTGCTATTAAGAAGGACATCCTCATATTTAGCAGCACACAACTTTTTTTTTTCCTTTTTTCAAACCAAGCAGAATGTCTAATGATTCTGGGGTTCGCTTCCTGCTTGTAATTAAGTAGGTCACAGCTGTGAAACAAGAGAACAAGAAAATATTCAGATCACACAAAGCCAAGAGTGATCAAATCATTTGCAGCTGAAGGATATGGCAGTGTTTTTAAAGTACTGCAGGAGTCTAGAGTCTAAGAAAAACAAATGTTGGAAAATTGGAGCGTTTTAATTCTGCCCGAACACAGAGGTAATATGAAAAGAAGAGTGCTCGTAGGCTGGCTAACTGTTAGCCAGTTGAATAGCTTTGTGTAACACAAATCAGTTGAAATAAAAAAACCTTCCTCATTTGTTGCTAAGGGGCCATATATTCCATCCATGCAATTCCTACTGCACCATGAAGAGTATTGCCCTCGCACCTCCATCCATGCAATTCCCATCTGCCATACATGGCACTAACCTCACTACCCTCTTCTGTAGCTCATATACTTCTTCAGTCCAGGAGCACAAATCCCATTGGACCATATCTTTTTCTGACTTCATATGCCTGACTCCAATAAGGTCATAGCACAGCCTCGTTCTAAGCATGAAACGCCCACTGGGCCACATACTTCATTGATCCATGCTTGTAACTCACAGTGTTATGTTGTCACTATTCTATTATGAATACATTTCCCAATGGCCCACTGGCTGCTCTTGATCACATACAACTGTCTTCAATCCACACATGGAACTCCCCCGGACATCAGCATACAGATCTTGGCAGTGCATGGTCCACTGACCTTAACAAGGGACATGCACACGGGTTGAGGGCATCATGCTGAACAGCCCAACAAGTGTGGTTTTAACCAGTGATGGGCGAACTTCAAGAGATCAGGAGTTTGGGTCTGGTTCAACAATGCACTGCCATCAGCAAAATAATCTATTCAACAATGCTGCGAGCTGGGGAAAGCGAAGCATAGAGGATAATTGGCTTGACCAAGGCTACACTGAAGTCAGTGGCAAAGCCAGAATTAGAACTCAGGATCCCCTGGTTCCCAGCCCTATGCTCAGTCACTAGACCAAGCTCTCCAATTTGCTAAGACTAATTGACTCTCTTCTTCTATAGAGAATTATCCACATTATCCCATTATCCCACACTTCTGTCCCAAAATGCCTTGTGTCACAGTGACCTTCCTTCAAGCACAGAAAAGCTAGATGGATTCCCTGGTAACCCACCAACACTCTTGTTAGATTGTCCAGAATGGCTAACTGCAGAGCCACACCAAGCATTCCCTTCCCAACTCCTACCATCGGGAGGGCATGCAGTCTGTATGCTATTCCTGGCATGGGAAATAAAAACCTGCATCTGTAGGTCAAACTCATGCCTCTCACAGGTTAGTGCAGAGCTTTCACCACAAGGGTGGCTCCTATCTGTACATCTGACTACACCAAAAGATATAGTGCTTTCCTACCGGAGACTTCTTCGTTATAAGATCTGTTCTGTAATATGATCTGCAAAACTTCAAACATGCCGAATTTCAAGTGCCCGTGGTAGGATATAATCTATATGTGGCAGGTCGGGTGCAGTGCACAGGCTGCATGGTCTGTCAATGGCTATTTGTCGGCATTCTGGCTCAGTGGTAAAACTCCTGTAACAAAAGCAGGACATACATGCAGGTCCTCTTGTTTCAGGAATCACTACAAACCTGTACCGCAACCTGAGTTTCTCTGGGGACCTGAGCTCTGTTTTGTGGGAACCTGGGATGACTTATGGTTTCAGGTGGCAAACTTGGAAATGTTGGTTAAATTTGCCTAATATTTTGAGGTTCACAAACCAGAAACCCAACGGGGTGTGAACCAAAACAAGATCACTACATTTGTTATTTGTATGGTGGCAGTGACCCAAAGCCCCAGTCCCAGAACAGGACCCAACTGTGCTAGGAGCTGTACAATTACAGAACAAGATAACGATCCCTCTGCTCCAAATAGCTTACAATCTAATATCAGTTTGTACCAACCCCGGGACTAAAACCACACAGATTTTGACACAGCTGCAATTTATCACGTGGTCCCTGATTCTCTGTCCTGCCCCAGTTCTGCTTAATGCAGGAATGGAGGGGTGGGACCAAAGGTGGCTTTCCACTGTCTTTGTGGCTCCTTGTATTCTGGGGTGTGTGGGAGCTTGCCTGGCTCTGGGCATAAATTACAGCAGGAACAGTTCCCCTACGAGTCACTGTATTGGCCAAGAATAGCTGGAGCACAATGGCACTCTGGCCACCCCATACCTCACAGGCTTGGTCTCCATGCCAGCTCTGTGCCACCTGGGAAAGCCCATAGGCTAGGCTGATTACACCGTGGAGAGGAGATCTGCTACTTTACAGCTCCTTCACACTGCTAAAGTGGCCTAAGGGATTGTAGGGCAACTGAAATCCGACGCAAAGGGTTTCTAACTGTGGCTATAAGGATCTCGCCCATTTTTTTGCATGGCGTGAGAGAACAGTGACAGCCATAACGCTGGCTGAGTGGATTTACACGTAGAGTACAGAAAACCTGACGTCGTCCAGGACAGGCATCTAGTTGGACAAGAGACGATGTTCTGACGGGTACGTTCCCCCGGGAACCCAGTTGATTGCACGTCTGGCTCTGTGCTTGGGTTTGTCAAAATAGTGGTTAAAGTGCGCCCGGAAGAAAAACATTGGCATTCTCAAAAAAAATCTGATTAGAGAAGAGATTAGTTTAAATTATTATACATTGGTAGTGACTTCATGTTCACTCAAGCCCAGTTTGGGAAAGTGTCATGGGAAAAAAACAAATGCAAGTACATTACATTTTGCTCTTTGTCCTCATCTGACCAGGCTTGATTAGCTCACTCCAGGACAAGAGGTTAAGGACAAGAGTCCTCTCTATGCTAGGGCTTCTTGGCCTTGCCTGCTAGAGATCAGGAAAAACAGACACTACATGAACAGTCAGTACGGAACCAGAGCAACAAAAGATCTTCCCAACGTAGCACGACTTCAGGGCCAATCCTGCAGTCCTGGATTGGGCAAAACTCCCATTGACCTCAGTCGGCATTTATGAGTATGTCTACATGAGAGTTGGACGGTGTAATTTCCAGCTCAAGCAGACATGCTCATGCTGGAGTTGATTGAGCTAGCGTGCTACAAATACACATTTTGCTGCAGCGACGTGATCGGGTGGGACAGGCTAGTTGCCTATGTACATACTTATGGTCTTGGGCAGAATTGCACTTGGGGTGCCTAGCCTGACCTGCCGCTCACACCGCAGCAGCACTTCTCGTTTTAGCAAGATAGAGTGTGCATGTCTTCTCCAGCTGGAAATGACATCTTCCAGCTCCAGTGTTAGACATACCTAAAGCAAAGATTACAGGCTGAGGACCTGGGGCCTAATGTGGTCACCCCATCTCAAAAAAAGATGAATTGGAAAAAATTCAGAAAAGGGCAACACAAATGATTAGGGGTATGGAACAGCTTCCGTAGGAGGAGAGACTAATAAGACTGGGACTTTTCAGCTTGGAAAAGAGACGACTAAGGGGGGATATGATAAAGGTCTATAAAATCATGACAAGTGTGGAGAAAATAAATAAGGAAGTGTTATTTACTCCTTCTCATAACACAAGAACTAGGGGTAACCAAACGAAATTAATAGGCAGAAGGTTTAAAACAAACAAAATGAAGTATTTTTTCACACAACGCATAGTCAACCTGTGGAACTCCTTGCCAGAAGATGTTGTGAAGGCCAAGACTATAACAGGGTTCAAAAAAGAACTAGATACATTCATGGAGGATAGGTCCATCAATGGCTGTGGCCAGGGTGGGCAGGGATGGTGTCCCTAGCCTCTGTTTGCCAGAAGCTGGGAATGGGCGACAGGGGATGGATCACTTGATGATTACCTGTTCTGTTCATTCCCTTTGGGTACCTGGCACTGGCCACTGTCGGGAGACAGGATACTGGGCTAGATGGACCTTTGGTCTGACCCAGTAAGGCTGTTCTTATGTTCTTATGACTAGTGATTTGGGGTACCTCTATTTCTTGGTGCTCAGCTTGAGTCACTTGAACAGGTCCTGATTTTTTCAGAAAGGGCTGAGCACCCCCCTTCTCAAAACAAGGTCCCGTTGGGGCATCTCAGGAAGGCTGCACAAAATTATGCCTATGGATATGGACTTTGCTCACAGAATTCTGGTGGGAGGGAAAGCAGCTGCAATGGATGCTTTTTAGATAGCAAAGAAATAATAGGTGATGTACGGAGAGTTCAGAGGTCTCATTAGATTCTCTCCGCCTCTCTTTATTTACAGGTAAAATGGATACAGACTGTCTACATTACTGATTTTAATTTTTTTGCTCTTTCCCTTCAGACTAACATCAGAAAATAGGCCACAGTAAATGTCTTAGGTGATTATTTGCATCACAAAAAGAGAAGTCAAGATGCTCGGGAATGGAAAGGATTCAGAGGTTAGTGCCTGCTGCAACACAATGCCTGGCCAGCAGATATTGTGATGCTTTTAAGGAGGTGGAGTCAGATCTGCTGCTCATGCGCCATTCAGTTTATCCTACCACTGATTTCAACGGAGTTACACCAGTTTAGGGTCTGGCTCAAGACAGTTTAAAAACGCACTCGAAAACAATTGACTGAATCCACAGGAACCGGGCTACGGATCCAAAATAACATCTTTAAAAATAAAAGAAATAAATGAAAATAAATCAATGTCCTCTGTCTTTATTGCTGTTCTTGGCAAGGATCCCTCTGCTTGCAACAGCAGCAAATCATTTCCCCAGGAAGCTGCTGTCACTGGCACATTGGAAAGTTTACAGGAGGACACAGGAATGGCAGGATTACAGCAGAGGCCCCTGGTAAAAGGGGAGGTTTCCAACCATTCTGGTAGAAATACTGAAAAACAGAAACCCTCCCAATCCCAAGTGTCGTTTGCATCAGGAGCCAGGTGGGGAGGCATTCAAGGGGAGGCACTGTGGGGTAGGAGAACAATCCCAGCCCTGGGGAGCCCTGAATTTTAATCCTGGCTCTGACATGCATAGGCTGTGTGGCCATGGGCAGCTCTCCACGGGACTATCCCTTGCCTGCCAAATGGGAATGATGATATTTCCTGACTGTCCCTCCCAGGAGTGCGGTGAGGATTAGTGTCTGCAGAGCCCCTCAAACGCAGGAATCTCGATGTATTAGGAGGAACCATTTTTCAGTTGTGACCTAGAATTGAAAAGCCTCCCTCCTGCAATGGCCTGTCAATCATTAGGCCAAGAGAGATTTTCTTTAAAAAAATTGTTCACTCCAGTCCTTGCCTGCTAACACCAGGAGTTGCTCTGAGCCAGGGTGCTCCACAGGTCTGGTAAGAAGATGCTGCTTTTGAAATGCTTGCAACTTGATTTCCCTTATGGGAAAAAAAATGCATTACACTTCCAAGTGGTGCAAATGCACAAAGATAGGGCCCTCCTGATCAATCTGATCTCTCCGGGTTGTTTTACCTTCCCACGATCCGTTAATGGAAGACTGGGGAGAAAGCAGCGTGTGATTTTTCTCATCTAACTTCCCAAGTCATCGCAATGCCTGTGTGTATAATACTGTGAGCCTCCACAACTCTCACGGGGACAACACACAACCTCACAGTTAGAGTAGAGACAACACAGCTAAGACGTGCAGAAGGAAGGCCACCCAATGAAAGATGTTGGGGAATTTGCTCAAGGCGACATGGAAATGAGAAGAAAATCTGCCAACTTCTCCACTCCGAAGGGAATGTTCTGAACTTGTGCTGTTTGTCCGAGCCACTCAAAACACTTACAAGTGAATCAGATCCCACAACATCTGTTTGAGGTGGGAGTCAGTAGGGAATCGTTATGTCTGTTTTGTTGCTATAATATACACAGAGAGTTTGAGGCTCCAACAGCCACTAATTTGGGGGGCCCAATTCAGGACAGGTCTTGTCCTGATTTTCAGAGGGGCTGAGCACCCAGATCTCCAATGGGAACAGCAAGCTCTCAGCACCTCTAAAAATCAGGCACCCAAAACTGGAGGCATCCCAAAGTAGTGGCCACTTTATAAAAACGCTGGCCAGAGATCACATAGTGGGAAAGAGAACGCAAGTTCCTTACTCAGATTCTCTGTTGCTCCATACCTGGCCTAGTTCTTCTCAGCAGTGCAAAATGAGGGCAATGCACTTGGCACTGTGATCTGGCAGCCTTCGACATTCACTTTGCATCGATGTAAATGCCACTACAAGGTGCCAGGCAACCTAGAATTAGTTCCCTTGCACCCTGTTCTCTCCATTAGAGACACATTCTCCAGGCCATGCTACATTTTACTAGCCCGATAAGCTATAACCTATACGGGATGGGGCACAGAACGCAGCAGGGGTGGTCAGAGAGCTGAACAACGGCTGCATTCACTCCCTTGGTTAAAATGATTTGTAGCCTGAGTAGAAATAAAGCCCTGTTGCTGTTAAATCAAGAAACTACACTACAAGGTCACCTTTGGCAGCCATGTGCATTGAGTGGTTCTGAAAGGGGGGCCCTCACTGAGGTATTAATATGAGGCGCTGCTTTGGGGAACGCTGACCTAGCAAGGATATAAACTACAACACCCTTCCTAGCAGAGTTTCTCTTTGCAAAAGTGTAGCTCGTTCTGTATCCCATCAGTGGGCAGGAGGCAGGGAGGGCACTCCCAAACGCTGCAGTCAAGCTGGCAGGAGACAAGAACGTACTTACGTAGCAACCACCTGTTCTAAAGAAGATTACACCTGGTACAAAGTGAAAAGAGTCCTGTGGCACCTTACAGACTAAAAGACGTATTGGAGCATAAGCTTTTGTGGGTGAATACCCACTTCGTCAGATGCAAGTGGGTATTCACCCACGAAAGCTTATGCTCCAATATGTCTGTTAGTCTGTAACATGCCACAGGACTCTGTCACTTTTTACAGATCCAGACGAACACGGCTACCCTTCTGATACTCTATACCTGGTACTTGTGCTGTATGGAAATCTCAAAAGGTCAGACACTTCCTCCATATCATAACTGCATGAATTGCAGGGTCCCTGCCCTTCTGTATTGCTTCACAGGGAGTTTACCTAATATACGATAATGCAAATATCTGCCTTTCCCGGACCGAATGAAGCCCGAGTTTGCTTTTACAGAATGGCTGCTGGAAACTAAGACAAGGTTAAACTTCATTTAAGAGACTTGCTTACATATTTCAAATCTGGCACAACCCTAATTACACCTTCTAAATATACTCCAAAAGTACAGCTGGGTTGCAGAGTGTGTTTGCGTGACTAAATAACATCATCTGTAGCCCATTATCTTTTCACAAGCTTTTCATCCAATGTCTTTGGGATGCAGAGACTAATTGCATTCTTTGCCTGGTGTAAATTAGACAGTTTGATACACACAGAGGAGGTACAAGCAAGCAGTGGCGGCTCCAGGCACCAGCGCTCCAAGCGCGTGCCTGGGGTGGCAAGCTGCGGGGGGCGCCCTGCTGGTCCCTGCGAGGGCGGCAGTCAGGCAGCCTTCGGCGGCGCGCCTGCGGGAGGTCCACCGGTCCCGTGGATTCGGCAGCAATTCGGCGGCGGGTACGCCGAAGCTGCAGGTCTGGCGGACCTCCCGCAGGCAAGCTGCCAAATCCACGGGACAAGGGACCTCCCGCAGGCAAGCCGCCGAAGGCAGTCTGCCTGCCGTGCTTGGGGCGGCAAAAAAGCTAGAGCTGCCCCTGCAAGCAAGACAAAATATGGTACAAAAGTTGCAGGTTTCCATCTGCCAATGCAATGTAAAGACCCTCACCATTTCATTATCTGTGTGTTCAGATCCATGGCCCATTACAGACGTTTAGACTAGCACGTAACAGGATGGGTGCACTGATTGCATGGTATTATATTTTTGAACGTCCAAAATATATCACTTGGGGACTTGTTTAAATGTATCTCCAGGTAAATTTCAGTCACAGACATCGATATTCTTAAAACTAACTAGCCAACAAACAAGCAAAGCAAAACAAAATAAAAAACACCAGATGAAAGAAGAGGCCAAATCTCAGATACCAATGGAAATTGATGAGCTATCTAGCCAGCACAGCCTCTCTCATGGCATCGCTTCTGCTTCTGAGGCCAAAACCAGAGTTGGTGCAAATATCACTAATATAATGAAAGTGCCTCCACTTACACCAGTCCTGTACTTGGCCAGCAATGCATAAAGATGAAAAATAATGGAGGTGGAAATAATTAGCCAGACCTTTTTATACCTCAAAAAAAGGCTGAGTGACGTTTTGGTTTCAGTCCTTATTTTATCCAAGCCTGTATGCCCCTCCTTGGATGCTCATTTAAAAAGACAGGCTATACAGTATCCCGACACGAAGGGAGAAGGATTATCCAAGAAAATAAGTAGAAAAACACTCAGTCACACTTGGTTCCTAAATACTACTCATACATTCAAGAACCATGAAAATCTCTCTCCTATAATGTTTGAAGGTCAGTGGGAATTAGAGTGATCCAGGTGGGGGCTTTCAAAACCCGTTGTGGGTTTATGTAATGCATTCACTACAGATGGACTAGGCCTGGTTCTGAATTCAGAGTAAAATATAGAGCAGTCTGAAGGCTTGTGAGTAAGTCAGATCTTTTAAATACACAACCCAAAGCACCTCTGTATTGCTCTTCACAATCAACCACTATCCCTACAGGAAGTACAGTCTTCATATGAAAGAGGACCTCTGGGTGACTTCCTTGACATGTTAGTTTATGTCTCTGGGGCTCAGGGTGGTACCTGATGGTAGCCAGGTAACGTGCTTTGTGCTGGTATTGGAGATGTATAAGGAACATGCCTGGTAGTATCATATTGATAGCTAGCACTATGAGCCTTTTCATTAGGCTTATTAGCAGGGATAAACAATTAAGTGCATAAAAAGAAAGAACCATCCCCTGGCTCCTTCCTTTGCCCTTTTTTAGAACTGAATTTTTACCAAATCTTTCTTCAGGACATGAAGTATTCAGATAATTTTTCACCCCAAACTCTAACCTACTACATGTCTTGGACTCCTGGATTCCAGCCAAGACTGGGACCAGAAGTACCAAATTGCAATGAGAAAGGCTTTTCATTTGCTGGTCAAGATGGAAGTCCCAGAAATTGCACAGAAAAGCCTCTTGTCATGAGGTCTCCAGCCCTGAAAGATTTGGATAATTCAGTTAAACATCATTGTGGGGAGGCCTATCTGAGCAGAACCCCGATACTGATCTCTGTGCGGTTCACCCATCACTATTTATTAGCTGATGCTGTTCTCTAACCTCCTGCGTTATTAACTTGCCTACCTTTTAGGAGGGAAAAAAAAATCAGGAACAGTTCCTGATCTCTTTCACAGAGAAGCCTATTTTGATTTGTTACAGCTCTTGGAAGTGTCACAAAATATAAAGTCTTCCAGCTAACCATGAGTGATCCACTCACTTGGATATCTAGGCATAGGTCGAATTAAACCAGTTCTCATGCACAAGTCAGAAAAAATAAACGTCAGATTAAACAGATACAACTGATGCTTCAGCAATCATAAGCGGTGTTCATATCAGTGCACAATACAGGCGACAGTTTTAATAGACTAATCCTCCCCCTCAGCCTCCTTTGATGCACAATTATTTGTTGTCTAATGTTAGTGAATAATTCATTGCAAATAATGCATATCAGAAAATACTGCATTTTTTTGTCTATCCAGGTATTTATACCATACTCCGCACCTTCAGATCTGAGCACCTTGCAAGAAAAGACTACTGAAGTTCATGGCCACAAGATTTTCTCTTTTCTTCCAGGCAGCTCCTCCACTGAATTACCCCAAAAAAGTATAGAATATCAGGGTTGGAAGGGACCTCAGGAGATCATCTACTCCAACGCCCTGCTCAAAGCAGGACCAATCCCCGGGCAGATTTTTGCCTCAGCTCCCTAAGTGGCCCCCTCAAGGATTGAATTTACAACCCTGAGTTTAGCAAGCCAATGCTCAAACCACTGAGCTGTCCCTCCCCTAATCATTCATCCTCCCCATTATCTGAGTAGCTCTATTGCCAAGCGGTACCATTGTCACCCAGGCAGTCTACTGAAGTGGTGAAAATCACAAGAGGCGCATTTTCAACACACTTCACAGGAGACACTCGGGCAAAGCCCACTAAATAAGCAAAGGGCTTGATGCGCGATGTTTTGAAAGTTTGCGTTTTAGTGACTTCAGCTGTGACCTGGAAGGATCAGCTTCTCTCTAGGGGAACTTGCTTTGTGGTGGGACCTGCTCAGTTGCTGACATCATGGCTCACCTATACCGTATGAAAGAGTTTTACAACTGAGCAGCATGGCCCAGCAGGAATTCCACAAAAACCATCCCATCTTTTATACTTGGGAAGACTCCTACCGCCGCTCTTGGTACCCAAGGCTGTGTGATGGGGTATCCATCGCACACAAGGCCTGAAAGGGTAAATCAGGCCAATTAACCTTGGGCTGCACCTGGAGGAAACCCAGGGCGTGCTAGGACTAACTGCTAATGAAGTTCAGCTGGGCGGGATCTATAAAGAGAGGAAGTTGGTAGGCTGCAAGGGAGGAAACCCGCAGTCATGCTCCCAGATACAAGGGGGAAGAGTAGGAAGCAGTGCAGGGAAGGATCAGTAAGGGCTGAGAGAGTAACAGCCCATAATTGCTGGGTTGAGGGTCCCTGGACCAGAACCCGGTGTAGATGACGGGCCCGGGCTCCCCTACTAGTCACTGCTGAAGTGACACAGTAGGGATAGCCCATTTGGGGATGGCTGGAAGCAGACTTTGATGATACCCTGGAAGGGGGGAGAACTTTAATGTGATTTAGCTGGAGCGCTAAGCCATAAAGAGGAAAGAGCTGCAGCTCCTGGCGCATGTGAGACTACAGAATAACTGAGGGAAATGACAGACTGGGTAACTGCAGGAAGGGGTGTTGGACCAGGTGGCAGAGCTAAGTCCCCAGATGAGCCACAAGGAGGCACCACTGAGCTGTTAGTAGAACAGACCCTGTCACAGGTTATCTTCTGCTTTGCTTCAGAATCCATGCTGGAAGATATTTAAATAACAAAACAAATGTTGTGAATTAAGTTTTGTCTAGCAGAAAAAAGAAAGAACCGGTCAATGGACCAAGAGAGTAATATTGCCAGTAGACTGTACAACGGCAGCATATATTGGGGACAAGAGCGTATGGCTGCAATCACTTAAAGGAAAATGAGTAATAAATACAATATTCTTTTTCCAAAAGCAAAAGTCACAATAAGCCAGTGGAATAGCGTGGGAAAAGCTGCCATGGAGTTAGCCTGTGAAGCGAAGGCTGAATCTCATCTGCCCTGAGCTCTCTCTTCTCAAGAGAAATTTATTTATAGAAGGAACGAGGCCTCCTCCAGACTTCTAGTGTATTTGAAGTTTGTGATAACGTGGGAGCTTATACTGACTCGTCTCCGCAGTTTCTTTGCTGTCTGCCTTTAATAGTAATAAATATCCACTTAAGGATTTCATCTTTGTGTAGTTATGTTTTAATGATGACACATGGATGTACATTTGGAATGGAAGCATCATAGACATCGCACCAACTCCTGCAGTTGGTTACAGGGATGTAAATCTGGAAGGACATCAGTGGAGTTGCTGCCAATTTACATCTGAGTTATTGACAACAGAGTTTTTGCCTGTGGCTCAGCGGCACCTTGCTGCATTCTTAATTCTTAGCTTATCCTTCTCAGCAGCTGCAAAATGGAAAGGGTCACGAAATCAGGATAATAGGAAGACCAGAATAAAATGCCAATAGGGCTAGATCCTCAGCTGGCATAATTCAGCATAGCACTCTTGACTTCCACTGAAATCCATGGAGCTACATTGATTTACACCAGTTGAGGATCAGGAGCTAAGAAGCATGGATGCAAACTGTCGCATCTAATTTAAAATTACGTTTCCAGCAATGTCTCTGTGTGATCAACCTTCATTTTCTCACAGTTTTAAAATATATCGTATATGAAACCCTTCATTTAACCTTGAGTCTGCCTTTCCTTTTTTTCATAGCTTCTGCAGTGCCACCCTTCAAGGTCTGAACGGATAGGAGGTGGCAGACTTTGCTATGGATGTGTGCATTGCTTTCTTTGCTGGCTTTTGGTCTTAAGGAAAAATGCCTTGTGCATGTGTCGAGCAATATTCGCACAGCTGGAAAACAGCTGATGAAGCCTTGAAATGAGGAATCAACATGTGCTCTTAAAAAGCTCCTTGCAATGATGGAAACAGAAACTTCATCGCAACAGGCATTTGTCTGTTTAGACATTAACAACACTCCACAGATCTTCCTCTCGCACCCGGCCCATGTACATAATCTTATATGAATAGTATCCTCTGCCATTAACTATGTATATTATGTTGTTAACCACTAGATATAAGGCTTATGGGAAAAACAAAGTGCCCAAGATAAAAGTAAAGCATTGGATTGGATTCAGGAGATCTGGATTCATCTCCCAGCTCTGACACAGACTTCTGCATGACCCTAGGCAAGGTGCTTAGTCTCTCTGTCTCAGCTCACCATTCGTAAAATAGGGCACCATTCTCCCAACCTTAATCTGTTTTATCTATTCAGAGTGTAAAATCTTTGAGGCAGGATCCATCTCTTCCTATGTGTCTGTGCAACACCTAGCACAACGGTGCTTTAATTTTGGTCGGTGGCCTCTGAGAGTTATTGTAACACAGACAACAGTGCTGACTTGAGAGGCAGACAGTAGATTAAAGAAGAGGTAAGAGCTGTTGCAATCATGTTCCTTCTCAGAATATTCATTTTATTTATGTTCTACCTGATCACTAAGCAGTATTATGGGTGCGGCTACATCCTTCGATTGAAAAAAAACCAAACAAACCAATCTCGGATTACACGGTGGGGATAAACGAAATAAACCATTTTCATTCATTTTAAATGAGGCTGATCCTAAGCTTGTAAACATAAAGAGAGCCACCAGAAGTCGTATTCCACACGGCTGGTTTCGACACTGCCACTGGTGCTCACTCTTCCTTTATATAAATATATGATGTGGTTTCAGAGAGCTCCTCTCACCCAGAAGACAACCTAAAAAACAGTATTAGCGTTGATGTTGCCTCATACATTCATATTAGTGTCGCTATAGAGAACAGTGAAAAGTGAGCTAGGAGAGGAGCTTACATAAGTCATGTCAAGCTGTGCTGCGGATGAGTTATGACCCTCAGCCTCACTTGTGGACAGTTGTGATTTATGCACTCCAGACTGTCTCACTCCCCACCATTATGTATATTCTCTCGTCATGTATGTACACCCATGTGCGAGATATACTACGGACACATACATGTGTGTAATGTACCCTATGCAGTGAATAGTATGTTCCAGTTGTTACCACGTAATTTGCTATTATTAAGCTCCTTGCACTTACTTTCAAGACTCCTCGCCACTCTGCCCTGCTCTACTAGTCTGCTCTTGTTGCTCCCAGCCTTTTCCACTCAGCCAACAATGCTGACCTCTGTCCACCTGTTTGCCAGCTTCTCTGTGCTTTCTTCCACAATGTCGTCCCACCCAGAGTCCCTGCACTGATCTGTAAGGCCATATCCTCCTTCAGATCCTTCCCTGAGACACAACATGGCCACAAAGCCTAGGAGTCATCAGCCAAGTAATGAGGCTGGGTTCTATGTTTATATATTTAAATGGTATGGGCAGGTATATAAATGGCCCATATCTACTGTATCCCTCCACCTTCTTGCCTAGGGCCTTGTCTGTCATAGCCCTTTCTCTGCCACACTGTGGCTGCTTAAATTGTGACTCAGGCTGCAGTGGCTACTTGCCCAATGCTTGTGCTATAGAGTAAGCATTCAATACTCCCTACTGTGAGTGGGTAAGGAGGAGGTGGAGAGGGGCAAGGAGTGGGAGGAGCCCTGGCTGATGACTAGTGCTGGAGAGAGGAGCCAGGTGACTCTCCCATCTGGCAGGAGGTTTCTGTTGAGAAATCTCTAGGCCCAGAAGTCTCTGCTTCAGCACAATAAAAAGTCCCAAAGGATAATAAAACAAACAGGCTCAGATGTAATCCTGCACTGAGCCCCAGATCTGCGCTGCTATGAACTGCAGTGCTCACGAGAGCAGCCCAGGGGCTGCTCTAACTTTTGGCAGCTGGGTTTGGGCCCATATGCTACCTGAGCAGAGCTGGAGCATACCACACTCTGGCCACACCTCCTCCCTGCACCAGGACTGAGTGTGGCAGTTGGTGCAGGGCTGAGTATGTCAGCTCTATGTCATCTGAAAGCTTACCCATGCTGGGAGAATTAGCAATTATTTCAAGTGGAAGAGAATTTGAAGGCAGTGCCTCAGTTTTTGGCTTCAGGCAATGCACACGTTGGATTCGGGAAATAAAGTTCATGCTCCTGCGAGTCACACCCCACTTATCACAAATCTCTGGAGCTGGAGGGTAGGTCTGGTCTGCGAAAAAAACCTCTGTGGCTGCAATCTCAGAGCTTGGATCTACAGATTTGGGCTTGCGTGGCTCAATATAGAAGCCAAGGCGTTCCATGGGGCTGGCGAGGGGGGTGGGTCTCAGAGCCCAAGCAGGAATGTCTACTCTGCTACTCTTAGCCCCGTAGCACGAGCCTGAGTCTGTAGATCCAGGCTCTAAGACTGGCTGCTGTGGTTGTTGGGGTTTTTTTTGCACTGTAGATGGGATTTATCCTTGGGAATTTTTCCCTGCTGTTGCTGCCTGAGCCACTTACTGTGGTTCTGATGCTGCAAGGTGATCCATGGAGGTCAGGGGTGGCCAACTTGAACCTGAGAAGGACCCAGAATTTACCGATGTACATTGCCGAAGAGCCACAGGAATACACCAGCAGCCTCCCCAATCAGCTCCCCATCCCCGCTCCCAGTGCCTCCCACTTACAGGCAGCCCTGCCAATCAGCACCTCCCCCTCCCACCCCGCATCTCCTGATCAGCTGTTTCTTGGCATGCAGGAGGCTCGGGGGGGGGGGGCGCGGAAGAGGAGCGAGGGCACAGCAGGCTCAGGGGAGGGGGTGGAGTGGGGGCAGGGCCTGTGGCAGAGCCAGAGGTTGAGCAGTGAGCACCCCCTGGCACATTGGAGAGCTGGTGCCTGTAGCTCCAGCCCCGGAGTTGGCGCCTATACAAAGAGCCGCATATTAACTTCTGAAGAGCCACATGTGGCTCCGGAGCCACAGGTTGGCCACCCCTGATGTAGGTGGACTCTTACCACCTTGCAGAGCCCTAATGAAGCCAAAGAGGGCTGACGAATGCACAAGCAACTGTCTGCATAGATTACATTGCAGGATCAGGGCCTATTTCTATGGGTGTATGTATGTTCACAGGAATACTCTACATTTTATCCTATATAATTACTGTATATAAAGAGGTTATTGGTTTTTATTATGTATTTATTAATTATTATTGGTAGTACTATAGCAATGGCTTGTAAGAGCCCCAATCATGATGCAGAACCCCTCTGTGCTAGGTGCGGTACAAACACAGAACAAAAAGCGACAAAGAGTCCTGTGGCACCTTACAGACTAACAGACGTATTGGAGCATGAGCTTTCGTGGGTGAATACCTACTTCGCCAGATGCATGTAGTGGAAATTTCCAGAGGCAGGTATAAATATGCAGGCAAGAATCAGTCTAGAGATAATGAGGTTAGTTCAATCAGGGAGGATGAGACCCTCTTCTAGCATCTAACATCTGAATGTGTCCATTTATCCTTTTATGTAGTGACTGTCCAGTTTGGCCGATGTTGCATGGATTGGTTCCTGAGTTAGAGTTACTATGGTACAGTGTGTGGTTGCTGGTGAGAATATGCTTAAGGTTGGCGGGTTGTCTGTGGGCGAGGACTGGCCTGCCTCCCAAGGCCTGTGAAAGCAAGGGATCGTTGTCCAGGATGGGTGGTTGATCACTGATGATGCGTTGGAGAGGTTTTAGCTGAGGACTGTAGGTGATGGCCAGTGAAGTTCTGTTGGTTTCTTTCTTGGGCTTGTCTTGCAGCAGGAGTCTTCTGGGTACACGTGTACCATAGTAACTCTAACTCAGAAACCAATCCATGCAACAAACCTCGATGCCACATATCTACTCCAGCAACACCATCACAGGACCTAACCAGATCAGCCACAACATCACCGGTTCATTCATCTGCACGTCCACCAATGTAATATACACCATCATGTGCCAGCAATGCCCCTCTGCTATGTACATCGGCCAAACTGGACAGTCTCTACGTAAAAGAATAAACGGACACAAGACAGATATTAGGAATGGCAATATACAAAAAACTGTCGGAGAACACTTCAGTCTCCCTGGACACACAATAGCAGATTTAAAGGAGCCATCCTGCAGCAAAAAAACTTCAGGACCAGACTCCAAAGAGAAACTGCTGAGCTTCAGTTCATTTGCAAATTTGACACTATCAGCTCAGGATTAAACAAAGACTCTGAATGGCTAGCCAACTACAAAAGCAGTTTCTCCTCCCTTGGTGTTCACACCTCAACTGCTAGAAGAGGGCCTCATCCTCCCTGATTGAACTAACCTCATTATCTCTAGCCTGCTTCGTTATACCTGCCTCTGGAAATTTCCACTACATGCATCTGAAGAATCATAGAATATCAGGGTTAGAAGGGACCTCATCTAGTCTAACCCCCTGCTCAAAGCAGGACCAATCCCCAATTAAATCATCCAACAGATTTCTGCCCCATATCCCTATATGGCCCCCTCAAGGATTGAACTCACAATCCTGGGTTTAGTAGGCCAATGCTCAAACCACTGAGCTATCTCCCCCCCACGTAACCACCCATGAAAGCTTATGCTCCAATACGTCTGTTAGTCTATAAGGTGCGACAGGACTCTCTTTCGCTTTTTACAGATCCAGACTAACACGGCTACCCCTCTGATACAGAACAAAAAGACAGTTTCTGCCCCAAAGACAGAGAAGATGTGACCCAGTAATTCTTAGGTGAGTAGTCCTTACTCATACACGTAGGCCCATTAACTCCATTAGGAATCGAGGGTCTTTCAGCAATTCTCAGCATCAGGGCTTTAATTTGTCAAAGCCAAAATTTACCTAGGATGACCTCTATGAATACATTATAAGCAAACAGGACCAGCTTATCAGGGGAGCTTTTCACATTCCGATCATATAGACAAGTCAGATTTATAAAGGCACCACAATTCATTAATCAGTTATAAATTATGTTCATCTAGTCTTAATCATGCGCCTCAATATCCAAGGCAGAAAAAAGGCACGAGTATGCAAAGTGTGCTCGCACACGTTAACTGAGCAACATCTAAGTGCTGTAAGATGTACCCAACTGGGTAGTTATTGTGCACACACCAAGGGTAGTCTCCATCTCCCTCAGGTAACACAGCACTTCCATCTGAACTCCCAAGTCTTCTGGGTTTGGGACAGTTCACAGTGGGGTTAATCCACGATTTAAAGGCAGCCTTTAGTTTTCATTAGCTCACACACACACACACACATCTGTCCTCTTTGGTCTCCACGAGTGCGATGTTATCAGTCAGCTGAGAGGCTTGTTTTTACTACAGCCATTTTATCATCTCTCCCATTCCTCAAAGCTAAGGGGATCTCATTCCCCTGGCTCAAAGCACCACGGCCAACTAGCTGTGCTTTCAGGAAATTAGCAATGCAATTATGATGCTAGCCCAATTGTATTAAAAAAATCAAATGATAGCCAGTGTCTCCAGAGCCATTGAGGCGTGTTGTTAAAACCACCAAAAACACCTTCACTTTTCCATCTTCTAAGTGTCACTTTGTCATGCACGGTCACAGACTGAAGCCTCTCTTTCCTGAAGCTAAGAGCACAGGGAGGCTCCGAGAAACAACTTTGGATGCCTTCCTTAACAAGCACTTGCATGTCTGACACTTTCGCAGTGACCTGCTCCCTCTGTTCCCCGCCTCCACCACTGCCGCACATTGGAAACAGGAAAGTAACAATGCCTCCTCAAACTTCCCACCCTTGCCATCTGATTTACTCAGGGAGGATTATGTGTGTGTTTTCACATAGCCCTCACTAGTACCGATTACTGGAATACCATCATTGGATAGTAATGCTAATGCTGTTTACTAGTGTGCATCATATAACGCCCATGAGTGCTAATTAACTTCTATACATCACCACTGGTGCTGGTTACTACGCTGCATTATCATATAGCATCTACTCCTATTGATTCCTGCTATACATCATCATACACCTCCAGCTAATACGGATTACTAGACATCCTATAGACCCCACTGGTACTGATTACTATCCTGCATTCTCACAGTCTCTGACAAGTACTGATTACTAGGAATTATCCTATAGATGCCACTAGCATTGATTACTACCATGCATTATCATGAAGTCTGACTAGTATTGATACTACACATTATCCTATAGCTCCTACTAGCACTGATTATCATCATACATTAACATATAGTCTCTGACTCGTACTAATTACTATAAATCATCAAATAGGTCTCACTACTACTGACTTCTACAAATTATCACATAGCCCCCACTCATACTTATTACTAATAGTTAAAAGATTATACAATGGGACCATCTCCATTCTCTGGGACAATTACTCAGTACAAAGAAATCATAGCTTACCCTTTCCACACTGCGTCTTCTCAGTGATCCATATGGTATTTTGAACAAAAGTCTTCGGGTCCTACCGGGAGTCACAGCTGTCTGCACTACCATAGTGCAGAGCTCTGTGTGTGTGTGTGTGTGTGTGTGTTTGTGTGTGTTCAGAGCAGAGAGAAGCTTCCTTTGAAATAACTTACAGTCTCGTGCAGATTTCCCAGATATCAAATAGCTGAGTGGGTTTTTAGTTTAGACCCATGTGAGTCAAGATGTGACTTGTTTTGAAGGAAGGAAAAAAATATCCCTGCAACCCTAACAACATGTTTTAAGCAGCATATCTTTAGCTTCCTTCTGTTTCTCTTGGTGTAGTTTGCTCAGCTGGATCGCTGTGCCACAGAGGTGGAAGAATTAAGCTTCTGGGGAGAATGTTCCAAAAATGTCAACCTCGCTTCTTGTAGCTACAGATGGTAACCAGGTCAGTTGTCTAATCAAAGCTCTATCAGACTTATTATACATTTCGTCACGTGATGGCAGACCCCTCTGGTTTGCTGTACAGTAGATCACATGTTCACCTTAAAAAGAATATCTGGTGTATCACCATCTGGCGCAGAGATTAATGTTAAATCCTACATTCAGATATTACTCTCTTCTAGACATCGGGGAGCACATACAGAGTAATTGGACTTTAAAGGATTCTCCAGGCTGCTCAGTTAATACCCCCCCCACCAGACTGCATATTATATCTAGCTCACTATATATTATGGGTAGGCACACCGTGCACATTTATGCACACACACAATACACCCCCCCCAGCTATACATGCACACATATACCAGTGGAAACATATAAAGTTATTTGCCTGTTTTAAAAAGTGTCTGCTACTTTCACCAATACTAAAACAAGAAGTTAACTGGACTTTACTGTAACACATTCTGTACAGAATCAGAGTCTTAATGTGTACTTCTGCTTTCTCCTGGAATCCAACTGTACAGTAGAAGACAATCACATTTTCTTTTACAGAAGATAAGAGGTTTGATGATTACCTGTTCTGTTTCTTTCTTCTGGGGCACCTGGTATTAGCCACAGTTGGAAGACAGGATACTGGGCTAGATGGACCTTTGGTCTGACCCAATATGGCTGTTCTTATGTTGAAACAATATCCATTGTTTTACTGGTACAGAGGCAATTTGAGCTTTGGCAAATTTCTTTCAATTTCTGCCAATGAAATGTCCCAAAGCAAATATATGTGATTTAATAATTGTTTTTAAGGTCTATTCTGTATTTTCATGTTCTGTTACAGGTACTGGGCTGGATCTGAGTTAACCTGTGCAAACTGAGAGTCACTTCATCAACTCCATGATGTTTTTCTGATTTCACTTGGTCTAACAGAGCAGAATTTGGCTCGCTGCTCTTTCCTTAAGATCAGTCCAGTTTTGGCCAGATCTCTGATAAGCTTCAGAGATTAATCTCTTCTCCTGTGGATAGTGCTCAATTTAATGTCTGACTTCTTTTGTTTGGTTTTTTTGGTTCAAGTCTAACAGCCCAAAAGAAGGTATTGGGAATGTGGCCTTCAGCACACCATTTATAACAAAGAGAAAAGAATGTATCTGTCCAGCATATGTGCATGCATTAAAAGGCAGTAAAAAAAGAAAAAGCAGCAGCTTAATGTGGGAAACTCCAACTATTAAAAACAATTGGCCTTTGTTCCTAATTAGTTCCATATGTGTGCTGCCAAATAGAGTGAGAGAGACAGGAAAAGATGGAAATGTCTTAAGCATGGCTGACTGATATAGATTCTTTCTAGAGACTAGAGATAGGGTTACAGATTTTGACTCAACTTTTTTTTTTTTAAAGTATTTTTTTCATGACAATCAAAAATCTCTCTCTAATGCTAACCACCTCCCAGTTCGAACCAAACATTAAAGGCCAGATGCTGTTCTTGTTGACACCAAAAACTGGGGAGTCACTCCATTGACATCAATAGAATTTCTTTGGATTTACACTAGTGTAATAAGACTGGCAATCTGGCCCACTGGAAATTTTGTCTGACTCAGGATGAGTCATGTCTGAGCCAGAACCTCACGCTTTAGACCATATAATGTACAGCAGGGCTAGCAGAGATCTCTCCAGTAATCTAATTTAAGGACCTGGGTTCTCAGGGTTCCTGCCTACATCATTCCCACTATGCCTTACCCAATTTCTTCTAACATTTCTCAAGTGAGGGTGTAATGATATCCCTGGATGAGTCATTTAAAATGATTGGACCCAAGATCTACTCTAAAAGCAAGAGTCTTTATGACCTGAGCTGGAGGACCAGCTCCATTAGTTCAGCAGCAGCGGACTCTCAATATGGTCTAGCCACTAGGGTCAAAGAGTCCCACTCAGGACCGGCCTTATGGGTGGGCAACCGCCCAGGGTACCATGGTCAGGAGACAAGGAGTGGGGCGGGCCAGGAATTGAGGCTGTGGAAGGGGGCTGGGGGCAGATAGTGGGGACCAGTGGCAGGGATAGATGACACCCACTACCCTGTAAGCTACTGCAGGGCTGGCACAAGCAGGCACCCTGTATGCCCTATGACCATAATGGGCCTGATTCTTCTCTCACTTACGATGCTGCAAATCAGGAGCAGTTCCACTGGTGTCAATGGAGTTAAATGGGAGGAGAATCTGGCTAGCTGCCTTAATTCTCTTAATTTCTCTTTTCTCCTTTCCCCGCTGCCCCTGCCTTCCCCATGTCCACATTCACGTTGCACCGTCGAACCCACAACAGCAAAGTGGCTTTGAAATTGGGAAAAATGGGTTCTCTCCTACCAAGGGTCAAATCCCCCATCATGGAACAGCCCAGAGCAGACGGCCAGGGGGAGGAGAACTCCATGGGCTCCTCCCCCTCACAGGGGGCAGGGGTTTGTAGCCAAAGTGTTGCCGATTTAGGAGAATTTGCCATAGATGCAGCGCCCTCAGCATGCCCCATCCCATCTATGTCCCTGGCAGCGGGGTTTTGTGAGCGTATGCAGGTAACATGCTGCATAAGAGACTCTGTTGACAAACAAAGGCACTCTCAGTAGGGTTGATGAGATGGAACGATGTATGTCTCCTCAACCCACCCCCTTCTTCCCCATTGGTTGGGGAATGGTTGACTAGCAGCAGCTGACACCTCCGTAAGGGGAGATCCCCATTCAGAAGCTCCCTCTGACCCCAGATCCATGGGTCAGTCTGATACTTCGTCTAGCACATGGGTAAAGTTGTATCGACCGTTAAAAACCTTTTCCTTCATGTCTAGCCTAAAGCTTAGAGAGAAACCCTCTGGTGAAAGAGAGTGGGACAATCAAATCAAATCCAAACTCTACTCCAACCGAGCATCTTGACCTGGCTCACCACAAGACCCACAACAGAGACGCGAGATATTTACTAACTGCTGAAAGGGGAAACTGTTTAATCAGATGGAGGCTCTCCAGCGCTAATTACAGGCTGCCAGGAACAGTGGTTTGTGGTAACGACATATCACAAAGAATTACATTCCAATCTATTACTATATCAGACTTGACATCTTTTTATCCTTAATGAAAAGGGGAAAGAAAATAATTTACTGATGCAAAACACATGGGTGTTTGTTACATCTGGAACCTGAGAGTCATATTTCAGGTCAATAAATGCCCAATGGAGATTAGGAAATGGAAAGTAGCAATGGCACTGGCATAAACTGAAACATAATGTGCTGTGTTGGTGTGCTGTCAGTAACAGCTCCATTTAGTAAAACTATCCAGAGGAAAACAATTAAAAGGCCTGATTTTCAGAAGGGTTACGTACGTGACGGGGTGTTTACCCCAGGTGGGTTATGAAAGGGTTAATCCAGGCTTTAAATTGTAAAGAGGACTGTCGCGGGGCCAGTACACCCTGTCCTCCTGGGGGTGGGGCAAGGGTGGGATAGGATCGCAGTTAAAGCCAATAGGACTCCCTGGACTTCAGGAAAGTGTGAGCCACTGGCCAGAGTCAATAGGACTCCCCTGGGCTGCAGAGAAAAGCGGGCCAATGGCCAGGGTCAGTAGGGCTGGCTGTGGGGAAGCGCAACCTAATGGCCAGAGTCAGTGAGAGGTCGTTCAGTGGGCCACCCTCCAAAGGGGCTGGCCGGGTAGGGGGACCCGGGCCCTCGCCACTCCACCGGGTCCCAGCCCAGAGCCCTGGTAGTGGCAAATGGGTTCACCACTAAGTTGGCAGACAATCTGCCCGCAACATGCTGACTGCTGCCGGGGCACTGGCTAGTCCCTCCTTGGGCTACTTCCTACCAGGACTTAAGTTCTGCAGTTGAAGTTGGGGTGTCTTTGGAGTCTCTGGGCTCCTCAGGAGTCAACTGTGATCTCCCTGGGGTATCCGCAAGTACCTCAGCCCCTGCCTGAGCCTCAGCATCTCCTGCTCCTGTGGTCTGGGATCCTGGCTGCTCCTTGGCTAGAGGTGCGTCCTTCCTCCTGATTGAGCTGGGCTGCTCTCTTTTATACGGCAGCAGCAGCTGGAGCATGCCCAGCAGGGTCGGGCGGGGGCGGGGCTTCTGCTGTTAAGAGCGCCGCTTTAACCCCTTCCACTCCAGTGTGGGGCCAGTACACCCCATCACAAGGACTCTGAGCCCAGGAGCAAAATCAGCAAGGGTCTTTTTGCAAATCACACTTCTAACTTGGGCTTAGCAGGGGAAAGAAAGTAACTCCCATGCACTTAGCTTTGCCGGTCTTTTATAAGGGGAACATCTAATGGCTGCTCTAATGTGGGTGTCGTGGGGGGAAAAGGAGCCCCTTTGCCATTTAAATCTCCTGCACAGGAGGCAGCCATGATTTGCCTGTTGGGATTGCATGAGTGTAGAGGAGGGGCCTCTGGCTGTGCTGAACCGCCAGAAGGAGGCATTGCTGGGTGGAGTTAGTGTCCTGGCCCCACCCATCTTGGTGGGAACATGTCACATGTAGCATGTTTTCTGAGGAGGTGTATAAACTCCCCATAGCACATTCAGTGATATTATGCCTGCTCCTACTCTGGGTAAACACGCTGCTGCTGGCTGGGGACAGCCTGCTCGCCCTATGTGGCTCAGCTCTAGGAGCCTATCAACTTTCCATAGGCAAACAAGTACTGTGGAATAGGCTTTCATTGATTCACATGCTAAGGGAAGAAATTCAGCATGAGAGAATTCTGAAGGCTCACTTTCCATTTACCTTTCCATACGACTTGAAAAGCAGAGAGGAAAAGCAGAGCAATACAATGTACCTGCCTGACCTGTACTAATATGCAGAGAAAATTCTCCCTTCACCATCCATTTACCTCACCCCTCTCTCGGCTAACCTGGGCAGTCCATGTCCTTCGCTATTAAGCTAAACAGCAAGTTAGGATGTACAGACACACCGGCTGTAACAGCCTGGTTAAGTGGCTGCCGGTCAGCGTTAACGTGAAGCCCAGCATAGGACATGACTGAAGGCTTTTACTCTGTTAACCACACAGCTTGGGTAATGTATCCACTGTGCACCTTGATTGCTGTTACTGATAATTTACATTTCTAATGGCAGCTCCATGTTGCACAACAAAGCATTAACTTTTACTGGCGGAAGTTCATTGGCACATAGGCAGGGCCGGTAGACGGCCTAATCCAACAATCTGAAATCGAGGATCTCTGAAATCTGGGGAAGTTCAGATCCAGACCTGAAGCATCCTGGGCCGAACCAAAGCCCAGTGCGGCACACTCGAACATCCAGGCTCGTCTGTACGCTAAAGCATTAAGCAGAGGCCCAGATGGGACACAGGACTGGAAAAATCCATCTAAGGACACAGAAAAAAGGGGAAGCAGGCTCTTCTCTACAGGGCTGTGCTGTTATCTGCCATATGCAGGAAGAGAGGAAGGATGGTCCAGTGGTTAGGGCACTAGCTGGAGAGCTGGGTTCAAGTCCCTGCTCTGTCACAGGCTTCTTGTATGACCGTGGCCAGGTCACTTGGCCTCTTTGTGCCTCAGTTTCCCACTGGTAACATGGGGGATAACAGCACCTCCCTCCCACGCAGGGGTGTGGTGGTGATAAATGTATTTAAGATTGTGAAGTGCTCAGATATTAGGAGTTTGGGGCCCATATGAGTACGTCAGATAGCTCAACCGTACAGAGCGGGAGATGTCTGTGTGCCATGGGCAAGGCAAACTAAGGAGGGACACTTTCAGGATCTTTTAGTTGAGTGCTTGAGAGTTTGCAGCTGGGCTGACAGGGTTTCAGTTGCTTTGATTTGCTGAGAAAGGGGAGGGTAAAAAAAAAAGCATGATCCCCCAATGGAGCCCTAAACGGAACCTCTCCTTCCTGCTGGCCCAATCCTGCGAGGTGTGACTTCAGTGGAGGCGAGTGCCTGCAAGAGGCATTCACAATGGTACAGGAATAGACCCTACAGAAGTGAGCATGGGTAATTCCCCAGAGGGCCTAACAAGCTAGCCAGAGGTTGTATTTTGGTGAGAGGCCATTGGCCAAACTTCTTTATAGCATAGGAATTAGTGGTTGTCTGTATTCTATCTGAAGAATTTTTCTTGTGTATATATAGTAGTTTTCCTTCTGTTTTACTGTCTCTAGGTCAATCTTGGTTCCCCAATCCCCTAGAGCTTTCTTGTACATGCTTAACCCCTGGTTTGTATAATAAAAGTTAAGAATAATTTAGTTTTACTAACTTTCCCACATAAGTCAGAGGGCCAGTAATGAATTAGGGAGGGAAGTTGTCTGGCACAAGTACCTTGGAGACATGCCACTGCCACATCATCGGGGGAACAGGCCTTTGGCCTTTACATAAATTAAAGAGGAGATATTTGGCAGCAATGCTATGTTCCCACATCATGGCCCGGCTGCAGAAGCTGGATGCAACACTTACAGGCGTGGTAATGCATTGATCTGGGCCGTCACCGGAGTGTAGTTTTTGTCAGTGGCTAGATGCTGAGCACCCATGACTCCAAGGGGAGATGCAGGTGCTCAGCATTGGATCCAAAAGTATTAGGAGGTTGACTCTGCATGGTGCTGAGCATGCTCAACTCCCATTGACTTCAGTATGAGCTATGAGATGCTGAGCATCCCTAGGAGGTACTCAGAACTTATCAGGTTTGGGCTCTAAATAGGACTGTACAACAGCTAAGTGACATATGGACTATGTCAAACAACACTGAAGATGTATTTTCTTTCATCCTTCATATGCTTTGTAAGTTTCTTTCTTTCTTCAATTAAAGTAACACCTGTTTGAAAAAAAAAATCTTAAACTGCAGGAAAATAGGGGAGTGAAGTTGCTCAAGAGAAGTCACGTGGTCAGAGGGAAGGCAGCCATGACAGGTGGTCATTTGAGAGTGCAGAGAAGTAGATGGGTCCTGATAGTTTTTAGGAAAATCTAAAAGGGCCCTACCACCTCCACAAAAATGAGGCTATTCAATGAGATGGCATTTTACTGTTAGGAGCCTGTAAGTAGAGGATGATGGGTACCTTTCTCCTAATCGAGTAAAAACTGGATTTGTACAAATTTAAAGGGGCATTGTCAACACTGTCAAAATAAAATGAAGATGTGTATTTAATTATGCTTTAACCTTCATAGCTTTTAAAGCCAGAAGAGACCATTATGCTCATCTAGTCTGATCTCCCCCATCACAGGCCAAAGAACCTCCCCTAGTAATATCTTTGTAAGCCCATAACTTCTGTTTGAGCTACAGCATCTCTATTGGAATGATATCCAGTCTTCATTCCAGTAGACATCAAGTGCTGGAGAATCCACCACATCCCTAGTAAGTTCCAGTGGTTAATTACTCTCACTGTTCCTTGTGTTACTAATAGCACCTTAAATCATTAAATACTTTAATCTAATTCACAGCTCTACATTCACACTGTCTACTTCGCGCCTTTCGCTCAGCTCAGACAAGTCATCCTAGACTGCACAGTTTCCCTTTCTGGTTTTCTTGCAGTAGCACAAGGTTAGTGGTACGTCAAATTCTGACCTCCATAGTGTAACCTCTCCTAGTGACACCCAGTTTGAGCTTGGTCAAACATGGGACTCCCTAGCTGGTCAGATCCAAACTGGCTGAAGGGGAGAACACCAGACTGGAGAACTGACCCGTTTTGGAGTTTCCATCACTGTAGGAAATTTATAAAATAAATCCCCACTCCTCTCTCCTCACCGGCATTTTCTATTTTGCTCTTAAAATATATATTTTTATTCATAGCAGGTTTTATAAAAGCTCCTTTAAATAATACTTTCTCCCCTGCCCCCTGCCCCCAAATCTACTTAATAGTATCCCTGAGAACCCAATCCTGCAAGCTGTTGAACAGCTGCTTGGAAGTGCTGAGCAAACTCAACTCCCACTGCAATTCAACAACTAAGGGCCTGTTTCTGCTCCCATTCTGTCCAGTGATAAAACTCCCATTGACTTCAATGGCGCAAGGTCAGACCTTAAATGAGTCCTTATTCTGTTGCTTAAAAACCAGGCAGTGGATGCAGAGGGTAAACCAGAGGATGCTGTTAATGCCAAAGGGAATCTCATTAGGGGCTGCTTCAAAGATCTGATTCCTCTGATAAATAAATGAGAATATCAGCTATTTCACAGCGGCCGACCGTTAGCAGTTGCTCTCTTACATTATGCATGATTTGTGACTGCTCAAAGTACAAACTAGCTGCTCACTCTTCCATTAGCAAGTCCCGGCAGCTCAGCTAAATCAGGCGATTTATTGCCGCTACCTAGGTTAATGGATCACTTTACATTTTGATAATGCCTTATTATTGCATTTGTTATTAAGAGAGATGTAATCTCCAGGTAGCAGAGGCTTACTAGCAGGCAAGAGAAGGTTTGTGTGATTAAAGCAGGGAAGGGGCCCACCATGCATGGGGTTTGCTTTGTGGATTTGTCTTCCATCACAACCTTCTGACAACCTTCCCCATCCTGTGCTGTTGCCGAGTACGGATTTTGATAACGGGTATTGATCGCCTGTGTTTATGAAATGGACGGCGTACAATATAAACTCTGTAATTGCACCGACAATGAGAAAATAAACACTCTTATTTATAGTATTGATTGCAAAGATTATCTACTAGATACACTTTGCTGCTGGAACACGGGCTCTATGTGACATTATGGGGATGCTTTTGCGTATGCCCAGGCCAAGCATAGTGGCCTAGCGGATACAGCACTGGAGTGGGACTCAGGAGACTTGTGTTTTATGCCTGGCTCAGCCACCAGCCTGTTGGGTGACCTGGAGCAAATCTCTGCCTCCCTTTGTGCCTCAGTTTCTCCATCTGTAAAATGGTACTGAGTTTCTTTGTAAAGCGCACTGAGATCTGCTGATGAAAAGCTCTGTACGAGAGCTAGGTATCATTGTCATAGTTGCCTGGCGTGGACATCTCTATTTTATTAATTAAGTGCCTATTATATTAATTCATTAAGCTTGCTCATTGCTGTAGAAGACACAAAAGAGACACTGTCTATGTCTTGGTACTTCAGAATGCAAAGGCCAAAGCATGTAGGTAATGGTGCTGGAATAATTTGTATATTCGGGGTGCTGGGAGCCATTGAACCAAACTGTAAATCCTGTCTATGACAGAAACCACTTCAAGCCAGGAGATGCTGCAGCACCCCCAGCACCCCTCCATGTAGGCATTGTCTACAGTTGTGTCAGAGTGGCATAGCCCTTTCCCGAGCAATGCAGCCTGCTCCACCCAATACTATCCAGCTCACTCCAAGGGACTGTATAGGCTATAGGGAATCCTATCCTCTTCCCCACAACCCTTTGGTGTACACATCCCCAAAGGCAGATGGAGGGAGATGCCCCAGTCCTTCACGGGGTATTGCAATTGTGGGCAGCCCCTTGCATGGACTGGGAGAAGATTTTCCAAGTATTTTGGATCAACAATGGTGACTGTAAGAAACAATCAGCAGAGCGTGATTTCTCCCCCTTCCCCCACCCACCCACACACAAAAAGCTCAGCACAGCTCTTATCAGTGCAACCAGAGTCAGGCTTCCTTTGCGCTCACTTGGTGCAGTTGCTGCTGATGGACCACAGAGGTACTGGTCCGAGATGAGCCTGACCCCAAATTCTAGATCTCAGTTTGTATCTCTGCAATGGACCGATTCCAAACAGCAAATCGGCATCCCCTGCAGATTTGGGATTCAGATGTTGATTTATGGACACCCCACCCCATGTTTGGCTGCCTTCCGATTTGGGGATTGCATCCTGCCTACTATAAAGACAGCAACTGAAGACCTAATTGGGCGTGAGAGTTTGGTTTAGACCCTTTTCTACTAGCTGCTCAGCACCTGAAAGAAGAGTGAATAAGGACATAGCCATTTGGTCACAACAGGTAGCCAAGCTTTTATTTTCCCCTACATAAATGCTGGTATTAATAAAGTATATTAAATTTCTTTCCCTTACTATTATTATTATTATTATGTTAACTATGTTGGGACCTGGGTATGTGGAACTCTGGAATCAGGCAAGGGCGGCTAACGCTACCCGTTGACTGCTGCTGCTGTCATTACTATATCTGTACTGGGGCAAGGAGCTACTGCCTCCCCGCGTACCAGCAGCCCCATCACTTCCAGCAGAAGGCCCCATTTTATCTTGGGACAGGCTGGCTTGCATCTAGACACAGGGCCCATCATTATTCCCCACCTCGACCCTGGTCTTTCTGATATACTTGGTGTACAGGGAGGGAGTGTTAGGGCTGGTGATTTTGGAGACGTGGCAGTTAGGAAGGGAGATGCACTGTAGACTGGGTAGTTGGCTTTGTGCTTGGCTGATGCCTAAGTCCCCCATGAGGCAACAGGGATCTGTCAGGTATTTTGTGATCCACTCAGGTTTTATCTGGATTGGGATGGGAATTCAGCATTCTTGGCTCGAGGATCCTTGTTCAAAATAAACCCATCAGAATTCTGCTACAAAGCCTCATTTATCAGGCCATTGCATCACTGCCTCTTTTGAGCTACCTTTTCCATCTGGGTTATTCTCTTTACTTTCTTTGCTTCTGGTTTTGTTGGAGACGTTGACATTCTGGGTCAATGGCTCCAGTACTGGTGAGCAACTGATTTAAACAAGCACAGCCGCTTAACACAGGGCCACCCAGAGCGGGGGGCAAGTGGGGCAATTTGCCCCAGGCCCCGGGCCCCTCAGGGTCCCCCACGGGAGTTTTTCGGGGCCCCTGGAGTGGGGTCCTTCACTTGCTCCAGGGGCCCCGGAAAACTCTCGCGGGGCTTGGAAGGAGCCCCCGCCGCCCAATTGCCACCAAAGACTCCAGGCCCCCGGAATCCTCTGGGCGGCCCTGGCTTAACATGCATTTGTTCCCTGGATACGTTGTGTCACACCACCAGGATTTCTCCCCTGGTCCCCAAACTTCCTGGATCTATTATTAAAGCCTTTGGAAATAGCCAATGCCCTGGTCTCAGATTTGTGTCCTTAGTTTTGGCCCGTTCCTGTCTGTGAATCATGGGTTTGGCTTGCAAACACAGCAGAGTCTCCTCTCAACAAACAGCTCCTAGGAAGCCCACTGGTGATGACAGCTAATTAGGAAATGTCATGTCTGATGTTTCCCTTTCATCTCCTCTAACAGAAGCCACAGAAACCAACAAAGCTCTCCAGTGCCCCTTAGTAAGAAGGGAAAGGAAGTGTCAATATGGGAACAGCTGCTTTTGAGATAGTAGAATGACAACATAACAAGTACATTATGTGCTGGGAGGAAGCCGTGGCAAATGTGAGGTGGATGCAAATTTTTAGCCTCTGCAAAAATCATATTCAAGTGGAATATTAGCTTTACGGGGGAAGTCGGAAACACAACTTTTGCCAAATCCTGCCCTGGCTTCTACCCTGCAAAACTCCGTTAAGCCACTCCAGTGACTGAGAAGGCCCCAATTCCTCTTATTCAGGACTTTTATCCTGGTGTCCTCAATGCTATTAATACTGACCTATCAGTTAAAGTGTACTTAAGTGAGAAGAACATGCTTCAAGCTGAGCTGAACTGCCAAGACCAGTAAGTGACAATGGGCCATATCCTGCAGTCCTTGCTGAAGTCAATCACAGTCAATGGGGAGTTTGCCTGAGCAAGGACTGGCCTCACGTTTAGATCCCCAGAGACTGCTTCTCATTTTCCATCTGCTGTTCCCTCGTTCCACCCTGTGATAAAATTGGCATGAGCGCTCATTTTATGTGATGAGATATGCAGTCCTGGAGCCTTCCAATTCCATTTGTTTTACTGCCCTACGAGGTATGTTTTATTGAAGTGACACCGAGTTCCAGAAAAGAAAAAAAAAAAAAGAACCAAGGACAATCCTTTGACATAGGAAAGGCAGAATTTTAATGCTCCAGCATCATGCGCTACAATTACCCAGTCTTGTAAGCAACCTCTTGGTTTGGAGCAATGGAGGGCACAAGAGGATTGAAACAGCAGCAGTGATAAATCACCTCGCTCTTGAAGCCATAAAACTGACATTGATAAAGATGTATGGTTTGGAACGTTCTTTAGGATCATTCCCGAGTGGTTCTTTTTACTTGACGGCAGAACTGGCTGCCTACAGCTCACTTCAGTTACTTGGGTTTGGGCAGTGCTAAGCTGAGTATGAATTTTCCTGGTAATGGTAGTGTGCTAGGTCATATGCAAATGACTCTATGTCAGCTTGGCCACTAGAATGATCTAGGACAACGGCACGTGCTTCATGTTCTGCATGTGCTTCATTTTGAATTTCACGTCAGCTTTTCTGTCCCCTGTCTCAGAGTCTCTTTATACTATCTTTTCATTAGGGGTGATAAAGCAAATGATGACAAGCACAGCCCAAGAGCATGGCAAGCCAGTAAACAAGATGCATGTAATACATCATTGGAGTTTGGTTAGAAGATTGTGCCTGACCCTATCAGGCAAAATGACTCCACATTAGTAACATCTAGACTTAATTATGGCAAGTCTCTATGGGTAGGGATGAAGCTTACAGCTAGTGCAGAACACAACAGCCTTGCTGCTCAAAAGGGATTACATTGTCCTGATTTTCCATTTTATGCAGTGGTTCTCCACTGAGCACAGAGTCTAGTTCAGAGTCACCAGCCTGACCTTCAAAGCAATGTGGTACACTGGGTGGGTCATCAGCCACACGGATTGAACCTAAACCCCCCCTCCACTACAGAAAGGATGTGGACAAATTGGAGAGAGTCCAGCGGAGGGCAATGATTAGGGGGCTGGGGCACATGGCTTATGAGGAGAGGCTGAGGGAACTGGGCTTATTTAGACTGCAGAAGAGAAGAGTGAGGTGGGGATTTGATAGCAGCCTTCAACTATCTGAAGGGGGGGTTCCAAAGAGGATGGAGCTCGGCTGTTCTCAGTGGTGGCAGATGACAGAACAAGGAGAAATGGTCACAAGTTGCAGTGGGGGAGGTCTAGGTTGGATATTAGGAAACACTATTTCACTAGGAGGGTGGTGAAGTAGGGAGGTGGTGGAATCTCCAGCCTTATTGGTTTTTAGGGCCCTGCTTGACAAAGCCCTGGCTGGATGATTTAGTTGAGGTTGGTCCTGCTTTGAGCAGCACTAGATGACCTCCTGAGGTCTCTTCCAACTTTAATCTTCTATAATTCCATGACCTCAGGCTTATAAAGCACAAGCCTCTCATGCCTGAGTTAGGGTCTCCACCTCTCTTAGCCAGGCGTGGAGCAGGCTCATTATTTTCTGTACTGGGCCAATTTACCACGAGAGGGAGAGAGCGTGCCATACTGAGCTGGTGTGGGTTACACATATCTAGAATTGGTCCTAAATCTACTTGACAAACCAGCTCTTTGCAACCAGGATCTCCAACTGACAGCTACCTTCTACTGGGAGAATGAAAATGTTGACCAATTGGGGTGGGAGGGGGATTCATGAGTATGGAATGCGGAGCCTTCAGAGGGGCCAGACTAAGGCTGTAGAATTTACCACCACAAGGAATAAGAATGAGCACTAATCTCATCACACCCAGAGCTAAATACAAAACTGCTTATTCACCCAAGCTCTCCCCCAGCGCTACCCTTGCTTACAGGGGTGGCAGATTTATAGACATTTTGGTGGTACCCAGAGCCTACCCCCCTAAACTCCACCCCCACCTGCCTAAGGCTCTGGGAGGGAGTTTGGGTGGGGAGAGGTCTAGGGTGCAGGCTCTGGGATGGAGTTTGGGTGCTGGGTTCAGGCTCCGGGCTGGTTCAGAAGGTGGGGGTGCAGGAGGGGGTGAGGGGTGCAGGCTCTGGGAGGAAGTTTGGGGGTGAGGGGTGCAGAGTGAGGGCTGTGGGGTGTGGCTGGGGATGAGGGGTTTGGGGTGTTGGAGAGGCTCAGGGCTAGGGCAGAAGGTTGGGGTGTGGGGGGTGCAGGCTCTGGGGTGGGGAGCTGCAGGGGAGAGGCAGGGACGGGGCCTAGGGGAGGGGGCAGGGGCAGCAAGGGGGGCTGGGGGACATGCGGGGTAGGTGTGGGGGGGTGGCAGGCAGGGACGGGGGAGATACCCGGCCCCAAACATTGGTGGAGCCCGGGCACCACGGGCCCATATAACTTGCCACCCCTGCTTGCTTGCTTGCATTGATATTCCTATTCTTCCCCCCCCACACACACTTTTTATTGACTAGAAAAAAAACCCAGAGACTGTCTTTTGCTGACAGGGCAGATGATAGACAGACAGATGATGTCACCAGCAAAAGACAGGTGACATCATCAGGTGCCAGTAGAGGTCAATATGAGAACGTAGACAGACTGATGTCTAGACAGATGATAATCCAGCACTGACGGGGGTGGAGGGACCTTTTGATTTCTAATTTAGAAATTGTTCCCAACCAACCCCCCCATATCAGAACACAAGGGCATTTAGATCCAGATCTGAACTTTGTGGCTAAGACCATCTGTCCATTCTAGGGGTCTTTACCCATAACAGCATCCACTATTACAGTGATTCTGAAAGACAAGTAGAAATGAATGTAAAAAGACTTGGACCCAGCATGCCCTTAGGGCACAGTCGTGCAAGGTGCCAAATGTTGCTGAGCTCTCTTGACTCCCATTGAGTCCAAGAGGATACTTGGCACCTAACTGGGAAAACTGGAACTTAGGCATAATCCAAAAAGCTCCATCCCCAATTATATAAATGTAGTTGGGGATTGTGTTTGTGTTTGTGTTTGTGTGTGTGTGTGTGTGTGTGTGTGTGTGTGTGCGCTAATTTACACTTACTATGAATCTGATCCATATTTTATTTGGATTATTTTAGCTTTTTCCCTGCACGTTGTCATAAGAATGCTGCAGAGAGAGACTGGATGGACAAGTGGGTAGAAAATAATAATGGACAGAGTTGAAACTCAAAAAACTCACTACGCAGCCGCAAGAATAGGACTGAATGGGAACAGAGAGTGGATTGCTCTCAGTGCGAGAGGCAAGCTGTTTAGTTTGGGGTGAAGCATTGTTGCAGGGCGGCGTAGGAATCTTGCACTGTTGCTCAGGTGTGATTGGACAAACATAGGAATGAAAACTGGACACTCTTTGCAACGGTTAAATTGACCATAGTATTTCCCATTCTAATGACAGGAAATACTGCAAGTAGCACAATGTAAAGTACCTCGGTACAGAAAATGTCCATAGAATCATAGGACTTGAAGGGACCTCGAGAGGTCATCTAGTCCAGTCCCCTGCTTTGTTTAATGAAACCTGCTGTTCAGGGACTTCAGTCTCCAGGTCAGCCAATCCAGAACCTTTCAGTAGCACTAGAACTAACCTGATTAAATGAGTCAGAATTATGAGTAGGCTGAAATGTATTGTGCTCCCAAATGTTTTAAAGTGATTGCAACACTCCAAGGAAAACGACTTGTCCACAACCCTGTCCAGAGCAGAGAGACTCCTACCGATTGCTGTTTGCATAGAGACGAATGCAGAATCCTCTCCTTTGCCCAGTGTTTTACACTCTTAACACACAACAGCTGGAAATGCTACACTTTGCACATTACTCAAAATATGTTGCTATTCAAGAAAAATTGCTCCAAATCTTGTTTAAAATGTTTTGTTATTTTTAAAAACAAACTCTTTAAAAAAAGATTATGGGATTTTAAAGTCAGCTGCTCTAGCACAGTGATTTTCAACCTTTTTTCCATTTGCGGATCCCTAACAAATTTCAAATGGAGGCACGGACCCCTTTGGAAATCTTAGCAATAGCCTGCAGACCCCCAGGGGTCCGTGGACCACAGGTTGAAAACCACTGGTGTAGAGTAAACCACTGATGTAGAGTAAACCACTGGTGTAGAGTAAATCTAAAGTAGCTCCATCCCTTTTAGGATAGGAGCCTTGATGACTGCAAGGGAGAACCTCCAGATTTACACCAGCAGAGATCAGACACAGGGATCATTTTCCTGAAAACATAATATACTTTGTTGGCTCATTCATCTATTTTAAAAATAAAACCAAAACCCAAGATCAAGGTCTGTGATTTAATAGCTATCACAATGCTAAAGACAAGGGCACTTGATGCTGAGGGGTATGCCATCTAAATGCTCTGTCACTGTAGTTTTCAATACTCCCTTCTACAAAATATTCCTAGAGCTATTAAGTCCAAAGCCATCTCTCAATTGTGCATATTTTACAAAACAAGTGCAAAATATGTCCTGCCTCCGAGTCAGACTTTTCTTGTTTTCTATATGATCACTTGGAACAGAAGACATTGCTCTTCCATAACACTCTGGGTATTGCTGGACATACTACCTAAAGGGGTCAGAAAACCTAAAGGGGTTAGGTCAATGAAACACTTTAATGTACTATTAAATTTGATGTCTCTTTCTGGGTTATTAGCATCTCGCTTTGAATAGGAAATTGTGGTTTACTTACAAACACATCCATTAGCAGGTGCTCCAGCGTAACTTCAATGTCTTCTAGTTTAGCTGCTAAAGTCATTGTGAAGGCAAATGTTAGTTCAGGTCCAGCAAACAGAAGAACCCTTAAGAGTCCCAGTTCAAATTGTCTATCGCTGAAGCTATTTCTTCAGCTGTAACAAACGTGTTATTTCACTGGTTTTTCTTTACCTGTAAATAAAACATAACATCTGAGCCAGGGTAATTCTCAGACTCAGGGCTGCCAGACCTAAAACCTGCTCTCCCGCTGCTGACAGAGGGTCCAAGGATTATTCCATACGTGGAAAGCGAAAGTCCAAGCCGAAGTATACGTGATCTCTTCCTTTTAGAGCTTCACAGTCAGAAGCAGTGTCGCATCTGGGAGAGCACAACAGAGCGAGACGCCCACACCCACAGAGCAAGAGACAGGGAGCGAGTGGAATAAACTGCCTTTGATTATGACTGATATTTATAGGACTACATGGGTTTGACTCCAGTCCATTTCTCTGTTCATTTCTGACCTTTCACAAATGGCTCAGGACACTGGAGCGTATTGTAAAGCGGGGGCAGTAGGTCTCACAGAAGTTGGCTGTGACCAGCGCCGGGCCAATTCACACAAGCACACTATCAATAGTTCTTTGTCAGAGCATATCAAGCTCTTCACTGTAGCTGGGGACAGAGGGGAGCACAGATGCGTAAAAAACAAGGAAACAAAAGTTGTTTGGATACTAGTTTTTTCCTAGGAATATTATTAGATCCCTTTACTCACTTCTAAAAGAATCAAAATAGAGGCAAATCTGTGGCCCTTCTTCAAGGTCGGGATGAACCGGAATAACCTAAAACTGCCTTCAGTTTGGATCCTGCCAGGTTCTGAGGGCCTTCTGTAGCGGCCAAAATCCCTCAAGTCCCATGGACTTCATTGGGGAGCTGAGTGCTCAGGGTCTTGCAATACTTGGGCCTGACAGGAGTCCAGGACACTGAGCCCTTTCCACAGGCAGAATCTCATTTTTTATTTTATTTAAAGAACAGAACTAAGTCTGGAGCATGAGCCGAATGACTTGCTACCTCCCTGTTTCCCAGAGTTTGCTTCTGCTCCCATTTCAGTCAGTGGTGAAATAATCATAGTTGGTCTCAAAATAGTTTTTTTTCACCTGTAGCTCTCACATTGCTCTTCAAAAGAAGGGAAGTATCACTGGGCCTGATCCAATGTGCATTCAAGCAAATGGGAGTAGTTCTAGTGATTTCAGTGGGTATTGGATTGGACACATTACCCCTATTTTACAGATGAGGAAACTGAGGCACAGACAGATGACATGACCAGCCCAGGGTCACTGGTAAAGCCAGGAACAGAACTCAAGTCTCTCAACTCCCAGACGGTGTCCTATTCACTGAACTATTTTGTTTCCCATTGGCACCAATGGGAGCATGATCAGCCAATGGATTACTCTACCAAACACTTTTTTGTTTTAAATCTACTCAGACTCACTAATATCTTTTGAGTGGTTTTGCACGTGATGTATTTCAGAATAAAAAAATAAGGGGCTTGACCAAAGAATTCAGGAACAGAAGCTCAATATTACTTATAAAGGTGGGAGATGGAGTCAGTCGATGAAGCTCAGCAGAACATTAAATCATAAATTCCATCTAAATGTTCTCAGAGTTATAGCTGAGATCACATTTGCAGACATCTGGGACAGGCATCTGAACAGGACCTGTCTGCGATGGGAGACTTTTACTAGACAACAGCATGATAGACCATTTGGGGCATGCTGTGATGGATGGTTTCAATATAATTTTCCTGATGGACAAACTCTGATACACACAAGCTCTGATAATCAAATAATAGATTAGCCACTCCAGAAATAGATTCTGTGTCGGAGGGAGAATCTTTAGCACAGCAGCTGCCTTCACCAGCCTGTTCATCCTGCCACTCTTTTGTTAAAACTTTGACAAAGTATGTAACTTCACTGACCTGGACAGAGTAGGTTTCTTAATGAGCACAATTTAATTTTTTTTTGTTTTTGTTTTACAAGGAACAAACTCTGGAGGGTTTTGCACTGGAGACTGCAAAAACTCAAGGAATCACAATTCAAAGTACAGACTGCTCACTCAGCCCAGTGTCTGGCCAGAACAAGAAATCTCATAAAAGCTGAATTTTGCAAGCAAAGAGCCCCATCTTACAAATGCTAATGAGCATACTGCTTGCTACCATGAGGAGTCATGTTCACTTTAGTCTGACCACAGTCAAAAGCAGTATGCTCAGTAGAAAGTATTTGTAGGACTGGGTCCTAAGGGCCTGATCTTGTGAACTTCTGTGAGCCCTCTAGTCATGGTGAGATCAATTGGAGCTAAGGTGCCTGCATCTCACAGCTTTGCCACCTTGCAAGATCAGGTCCTAAACTTGTTGGATGGTCATTTGAATCAAAAGCAAATCCCAACCCTTTTCCAGCTCACCTATATATATATATATATATACACACACACACACACACACACACATATATACCTATCCCATAGAACTGGAAGGGACCTTGAAAGGTCATCAAGTCCAGCCCCCTGCCTTTACTAGCAGGACCAAGTACTGATTTTGCTACAGATTGCTAAAAGAGGCCCCCCCTCAAGGACTGAACTCACAACCCTGGGCTTAGCAGGCCAGTGCTCAAACCACTGAGCTATCTTTCCCTCCCTCTCCATCACTACTCAAGAGCTAATAATTGTGGAGCAGTTGACCTAGAGAGGAACTGAGTCAGCTCCAAGTCAGAAAACAAAGATTGATTTGGCCCAATATGGCAGTCCTTATAGTCTTACTTAGTTTCCCCCCCTCAAAGCTCTTCTGCAAACACTGACCAATTAATGGCAATTAGACTGACGTGGGGTCGAAGTCATCCTTGGTGTAACGTCCCTGGAAACCAGTAACCACCAGGAATGAATCATATATTTGTTCACCTTCAAATTAATGCGAGTATCTGACTAGACTGGCTAAAAAGAACTTTCATTGCAGTAAAACAAGTGATTTCTTCTATATTTAGCACACAATAGCTATCTGTTAAATACAGAAGTACTAATTTATAGGTTCTTTTCTATAGGATGCCTTGACGCGATGGTACAACATTTTGTTCAGGGCAAACTTAGATAGAACATGTATACAGTGCCTTTTCACTCTTCCTATAGCTGTATTATAATATCAGCCAGAGAGATTAAACAACCAGAGATGTCTTTCAGGGCTCAAAATGAATTTTCTATCTGATGAATCACTAAGACAAACACAGGCTCCTTTTTCTATTCACAAAGATGAATTTCAAGATTTCAAAACTAATAGACAGTGTCAGGCACAAATAAGGGGAAAAAAGGATGATGGGAACCCATAATGACTTCTCCGATTCTCCCTCTGTAGCCACCTGTCACTAACATGGTCACATGCTCCACCAGTCAGAGCAAGGCAGGGGTGCTGGAACAATTTTTATAGGGCGGGTGCTGAGAGCCATTGAACCAAACTGTAAACCCTGTATATGATGGAAACCACTTCAAGCTATGGGGTGTGGCAGCACCTCCAGTTCCAGCATCTATGCAGCAAAGAGGTATTCAAGGGTGAGCTGACTGATTTATGTGGCCCATGTGCCCCATTATCACATTCAGAGATACTATACATCTGACGAAGTGGATATTCACCCACGAAAGCTCATGCTCCAATATGTCTGTTAGTCTATAAGGTGCCACAGGACTCTTTGCTGCTTTTACAGATCCAGACTAACACAGCTACCCCTCTGATACCTATCACCTTTGTAATTAAAGATACATATTAACCCATAACTGATTGTATTACTGATATACTGGTTGCATACAGAAGCTCAAAAGCTAGTCCCATTCCCCAACAGAAGATGGTCCAATAAAAGATATTTTCTCATCCTCCTCGTCTCTCTCGTATCCTGGGACCAAAATGGCTACAAAAACACTGCAATATTCATAGATACTCATAACTGGATCTGGCATTCTGGTTTCACCCATGATAAAAATATGCTATCTGATTTCAGGTTCAGATTCTTAACATTCCCATAGTTTAGGAAGGTTTGGACTGACCATGGTAATAATGAGGAACTTTAACTATCTAGACATCTGTTGGAAATGTAATATGGCAAAACACATGATTTTCAGTAAGTTCTTGGAATGTGATGGAGACAACTTTTTATTTCAGGAAATGAAGGAAGTAAACAGGGGGAGTGCCATTTTAGACTTGATTTGGCAATTTGACTCAAAGTGATCATGAAATGATGATTTCATGATTCTGAGGAGAACAAGGAATGAGACAGCAGAATAAGGACAATTAAGCAGACTAACAAACCCAGAGAATGGATAGGTAAGGTCCCACGGGAAGAAAATCTAAGGGAAATAGGTATTCAGGAGAACTGGCAGTTTCCCAAGGAGGCAATATTAAAAATACAACTGCACATTATCCCGATGCATAGAAAAGATGGAAAGAATAGAAAGAGGCCAATATGGCTCCATCAGGAGCTCTTTAATGATCTAAAATTCAAAGAGTCCTACTAAAAGTGGAAACATGGATGAATTGCTAAGGAGTACAAAAGAGTAATACAAGTATCTAGGGACAAAATCAGAAAGGACAAGGCACAAAGTGAATTAAACCTAACAAGGGACATAAAAGGGAATAAAAAGTTTTTTTTTAAATACATTAGGAGCAAGAAAAAGATAAAAGAAAATGACAGTCCTCTACTTAGCAGGGAAGGAGAGCTAATAATTGATGACATCAAGAAGGCTGAGGTGTTTAAAGCTTATTTTGCTTCAGTCTTCACTAAAAAGATCAATGACGACTCAACACAATGAATATTAACACTAAGGGGGAAGGAATGCAAGCCAAAATAGAGAAAGAACAGGTTAAAGAATATTTAGATAAATTACATGTATTCAAGTTGGCAAGGCCTGATGAAATTCATCCTAGGGTACTTAAGGAACTAGCTGAAGCAATCTCAGAACCGTTAGCAATTATCTTTGAGAACTCATGAAGGACAGGTGAGGTCCTAGAAGACTGGAGAAGAGCAAACATAGTATTGTACCTATGTTTAAAAAGGTGAACAAACAGGACCTGGGGAATTATAGACCAGTCAGCCTAACTTCAAAACCTGGAAAGACACCGGAACAAATTATTAAACAATCAGTTTTTAAGCACTTAGAGGATAATAGGGTTAATAAAGAAATAGAACAAATGATGCCAAACCATCCTAATTTCCTTCTTAGACAGGATTACTGGCCTCAAGGTTAGAGGAGAAGCAGCCGATGGGATATATCTTGATTTTTGTAAGGTTTTTAAACACAGTCTCACATATCGGTCTCATAAACTAGGGAAATGCTAGCTAGATGAAATATAAGGTGTGCGCGCAACTTGTTGAACAGTAGTTATCAATGGTTCTCTATCAAACTGGGAGGGTATATCTAATGGGGTCTCACAGGAATCTGTCCTGGGTCTAGTACTATTCAATATTTCCCACTAATGACTTGAATAATGGAGTTGGGAGTATACTTACAGAAATTTGAAGCTGACCCATGCTGGGAAGGGGTCCAAGCACTTTGGAGGACAGGATTAGAATTCAAAAGGACCTTGACAAATTGGATAAATGGTCTGAATTCAACAAGATGAAATTCAATAAAGACAGGTGCAAAGTACTTCACTTAGGAAGGAAAAAGAAAAAAATCAAATGCACATCTACAATACGAGGACTAATCATAGTAATGCTGAAAAGGATCTGGGGGTTATAGTGGAACACAAATCTAGTATGAGTCAACAATGTGATGCAGTTGTGAAGAAGGCTAATCTTCTGGGATGTATTAACAAGAGTATTGTATCTAAGACACAGGAGATAACTGGTGAGGTTTCAGCTGGAGTATTGTGTCCAATTCTGGGAGGTACACTTTAGAAAAAGAGGTGGACAAATTGGAGACAGTTCAGAAGACAGCAACAAAAATTATACAAGCTTTAGGAAACCTGACCTGTGAGGAAAGGTTAAAATTCTGGGCATGTTTACTCTGCAGAAAAGAAGACTAAGAGGGGACCTGCTAACAATCTTCAGCTACATTAAGGACTGTTATAAGAGGGCTGTGATCAATTGCTCTGGAAAGTAATGGGCTTAATCTGCAGTAAGGGAGATTTAGGTTAAATAGTAGAGAAAACACTTTCTAACTACAAGGTGAGTTCTGGTATAGCTTTCCAAGGGAGGTTGTGGAATTCCCATCACTGGAAGTTCAAATAGGAATTATTTCAGGGAAGTTCCATGACCTGTCTTGTACAGGAGGTCAGACTAGGTGATCACAATGGTCCTGTATGGCCTTGGAATTATGAATCTCTGTTTAGATGTTATGAGCCTGACAGAACACAGATCAGCTCCCACTGTTCTCCACAGGGTATGAGAGAGGAGCCTTGTCCTCTGTCACTCTTAGTGGAAGGTGCTAGGTGATTAGCACATTTGAAGAGCTGGCCCTGGCCTTCAAAGAGTGACCTCTGTTCAGGAGTAGGGTCTCAACATCTCTCCACCTCATTTTCTATGCATGTTAGTCAGGCTACTATGGTCTTTGACTATGGTGTGAGCGACTTGTTCTTCCCTGGCTCACTGAATGGGCTGTAGCACAGCGTGAAGATGTTTGCTTACTTGGATGGTGGGGTGAAATGAAGGAGCCCTCCCCACAGAGAGAGAAAGGAGTGCTCCAACACAGTGGTGGTTGTGACGGGTTTCCCCTGGAGTGCTGCCTGCAACTGGGGTACTGCTGAGCCTTCTGACCCACTAGCCTGGGCTCCCTCTCACACTGTGCTGCTGTGACAAGCTTCGGCCCCGCTCCTGGTCTTACACTTCCACCAGCATATACACAGCTAGGGATGTACCCAGCTGCAGTTACATGCAGGCTCTCTGACCAGCCACTGCATGTGAACCAACAATAGAGAGGATACAATCAGGGGCGGCTCCAGACCCCAGCACACCAAGCACGTGCTTGGGGCGGCACGCCGTGGGGGGCGCTCTGCTGGTCGCCGGGAGGGCGGCAGGCGGCTCCCGTGGACCTCCCACAGGCGTGCCTGCGGAGGGTCCGCTGGTCCTGCGGCTTCGGTGGAGCATCCGCAGGCACGCTTGCGGGAGGTCCACTGGAGCCGCGGGACCGGCGACTGGCAGAGCGCCCCCCGCGGCGTGCCGCCGTGCTTGGGGCAGCGAAATGGCTAGAGCCACCCCTGGATACAGTCAACATAGCCACCAGCTCAGGACCCCAGAACTGTACCATCCTGCCTTGGTCAAATTTGGCCAGTATATGGGTTTAATACCCAGTCTGCATCTCCCTCAATGTGAAGAGGACTTGCTGAGATTGAGGAAAAATCCCAACTTGGTCAACACAGACACTTCATTCAAAATGCACTGGTTTAGATAAAACATAAACCAAAGTTTATTAACTACAAAAAGCTAGAGCTTAAGTGATAGCAAACAGATCACAGCAGACTACCTAGTAAATAAATGAAACTGCAGACTAAGCCTAAAATACTAGAAAGATTGGATATGAATAGCAATTTCTCACCCTGACTGGCCAATTCTTAAGAGACAAACTGCATTTGCTGTGCAGCTTGGGATCCCCACCCCTGTTCCAAGTCCTTTTTCCTTGGAAGCTTCTCTCAGATGTTGAGGTGGGAAGGAAGTGAAGAACCCCATATGATGTCACTCCCTGCCTTATATAGCTTTAGCATGTGGCAAGAACCCTTTGTTTCAAAAATAGTTCCCAGCTCAGTTTGTGGAAAAATACAGGCATGAAAAATGGAGTCCTGAGTCATGTGGTCTGGCCTCATGCCCTTGCAATGTCATAGCAGCCATTACTTACAGGCTGGCCAAAACGTCCACAGGAAGGCTAAGCTATTCTACAGCCCATTGTCTTTGCAGATAGGCCATCAGCACTGTCTGGCTTCTTCATTGTTGTACCTGAAAGGCTGGCTGTGGGTGTTTTCCAGAGTAAGCTCATTTGAAATACAGACCCATAATCAATATTCATAACTTCAGATACAAAAATGATACATGCATACAAATAGGATAATCATATCATCATAATATTACTATGACAAATCTGGGATGTAGTGTTATAATGCTGTGAAGAGGTGCAAAGCCCTGGGTCCTGTTTGACTTTTCACTGGTTAGTATCAGTTTCCAAAACTGCCTTCTTTCACCTTCCTAAGAAACTTCATACCTCCCACAAGGACAAGGACCTGGCCACAGTAATCCTTGCACATGTCACTTCTAGGCTGGATTATTGAAACTCCTTGTATTTGAAATTGAGTGTTAAGATAATACAAAGGTTCCAGCTTGTGCAGAATGCAGCTGTCTGCCTTATCCATGGCTCAGGCTGCTGTGAACACCTCAAGCTGTTCTCAACCCCCTCCACTGGCTCAAAGTCAGCATCTGATGCCTGTCTAAGGCCTTGGTCCTAATTTTCAAAGCAATTAATGGATTAAGCCCCAGCTATACCAAAGCTCAAACTTTGATCTTTGAACCATCACGACAGCAGCAATTCCCTGTGAGAATGCCCAGGAACAAGTGTATGAGAGCTGGGGGAAAGCATTCTCTAACAAGGGGATCTGGCTATAGAAGAGTTCTCCAGAGGAGATCTGGTCAACCCAGTGTCATCTGACCATCTTTATGTTGCAAAATCTTCCTCACTGAGAAAGCCTTTCCACCATAAGTGGACATTCACAATTCAAACTCCCCCCTTATTCTCAAACCTCTACCAACTCCCCCCACACTCAACCCCTCCCCCTCCAAAACAAAAATCTACGCCAGAGTTTGACCCTAAAAAAGGGACCCCATGAAGTCCACTAGGTACTACACTATTGCTATAGTTTTACATAGAAGGCACTTAAACACTATAGTGATAGCGTTTCCAAGGCTTCTGTCAACCAGTCAAGAGCAGGAACCCAATACTGAACTCCTGCCTAGAGACCATGAGTTGGAAAGGATGGCCTTCTGGAAGGGTATTTTTTTTTGTTTTTGTTTTTGTTTTTTTTTAAAAATAAAGTGTGTGTGTGGGGGGAAAGAGAAATAAAGACACATCGGGGTCAGCACTGAGTTATTTGTTTATCCTTGTCCTACTTCCCTCCCAAGGAACATACAGTAGGAGGCACCTTGATGCATGCTGGTTGCAGTTGAGGAGAAAGATAACCTAGAAGAGGATTTTGATAAATGGAGAGATGTGCCAGACACATGGGCTCATAATAAGCAGAGGAAAATCAGAGCATATGGTATGTGATTTCAATAATGTGAACACTGAAGAATTATCCTTGAAACAAGATGGGCCAAAGAAGCCAAAATGGCAATGTTTCAGGTATCTGGGTTCCAGAATTCAGGAAAATAGGGAAATTCAGGATGAAATTAGAGTGAGGATAAGAAACGTTTGGCTCAAACGGAGAGAGATAAGTATGTGACAGTAAGATTAAAAGGGAAAGTCTATAAAAGAGCCGTCTGTCCAGTTTTCGTGTATGGTGCTGAATGCTGGGCAACAAAGAAAAATAGGCCTAACTGAAATCTGAATAGTTGAGATGGATGAGTGGTGTGAACAAGAAAGATCACATAAGGAAGTGTGTATGTTCAAGACAGGCTCAAAGTAACACTCATACACAAAAAATGAGGGCGTGGAGAGTCAGATGGATTGGCCATGTAAAGCACAGTCCTAACAACTATGTCAATAAGAGAATCCAATGGATCAAGGCTGAAAGAGAAATACAGAGGGTATGTCTACACAGCACCTAGGCACCCGCAGCTGGCCGTGCCAGCCGACTTGGCTCACGGGGCTCGGGCTGCAGGGCTGTTTCATTGCTGTGTAGACTTCTGCATTTGGGCTAGAGCCTGAAGCTCTGGGACCCTCCGACCTTGCAGAGGCTTAAAGCCCAGGCTCCAGCGTGAGCCCGGAAATCTACACTGCAATAAAACAGCCCCACAGCCTGAGGCCAAATCAGCTGGCACAAGCCAGCCCAAGGTTTTTCATTGCAGTGTAGACATACCCAGAGGGGCTGGCTCAAGCCATGGTGGGCTGTTATAAAGGAAGACATGTTAGTACGTGGCGTGATAGAGGCTATGGCACTGAACAGAGCACTTTGGAAGGAGAGGACTTATCGAATGGACCCCATTTGATGGGATTAATGCAAGGAAGAAGAAAAAGAAAGACCCATCTGTCTCCCACACCTCCTGATGGACCTCACGGAGGGAAAATTACTCTGACCCTAGGAGCATGTCACCTTAGCTCCCATTGGCTGCATCACCACAGGCATGGGGAGAGGGGGGACAAACAGTGAGAATAAGGTTTGGGAGGGGATAAAATCAGTTACATGAGCTCTTCTGCCCCTAGGCAGAAGCCAAAACCCTCCCTCCCACAAAAACGGCTGCAGGTACAATGTGTTGTGCTGGACAGGAACTGAAGTCTATGATGCATTTGAATTTTACCAGTAGAAAACCCAGTTAAAAAGCCACACAGTTATCAGTCACGGCTGCTGCTGCAGAATGGCATAACTCTTATTTCACATGCTGCTTGGGTCCACCATGATTGGGATGGCCATTCACAGTACAGTAAATTGAAGAATGAGTGTGGGAGTCCCACTTCTGACCTCTTGCCTGCAGTGGGATTGACATAACTCCATAACAGTGAAAAATGCAGCTTCTACATGACAAGATAAATGTTTTTATAAGACTTTTTCCGAATGAGAAGCACTGGCAGGCCCGAGGTATTACAACAAAGAAAAGCAATGACCGAAGCGGCGTTACCCCGTCAAGTTTAGCCACTCAAGCTTTTTACAGCCTTGAAATATATATTTCTCTTCTCTCTCTTATAAGCTTAGAGCTGGAGAATCTGAGCTCCTGTGAGCACCCAGAAAACCGCTCTCATAGACACTGCACCCAATCCCACTAGCGTGTTTCATCACTGACCTGGAGAGGCCATCTTTAGGCCTGAGGAGAACAGTCCATGTCTTTGCTAAGACTGCCAAAGTGTGTGCTAATTGTGAGGGCAATTGTTTTGAGATCTGGATATCCACCTGTCTGGGCAGAGGCCTGTCTATCTGTGTAGATGGGGAGTCCACCAGTTCATTTCACTGATAGTACGTCACTGAGCCTGGCTGCCTTCAGAGGTTAACCTGTTTTAAAAGCAGTAATGAAACCATCACTCCACTGGCACCATCTTCCATTTTGGCCCATCCACATCATCAACACCATCCTTTGCCAAGGTACTTTTGGTTGGCTCAACCTTTCAGTACTAAAATGCCCCACAATAACTAGCAATATTTAGTGACACTATACCAGTGGCTCCATCTGTGGGAACAGGCAACTCTGACTGACTTTGATGGAAGTTGTGGGAGCTCAGAACCTTTGAAAACCAAGTCACTTCCTTTGAGGTGTTTAAGTAAGGTCTGAGGTGCCTAATGGTACCAATCTCAAGTTTGAAAGCAGTGACCATAATTTCTACTTTATTTTGACTGGACTCCTATGTCCCCTCGCCTCATGCCCTAGCATAGGTGCCACTGTCTCTCTTCTCTATCTGTTCTTTTTTCTTCTTGTTTTCCTTTACCCTATTTTTCCTCCCTCTCTGCGCTTTCCTTTTGCTTTTTTCCTTGCTTCCTGCTCCTGGGGAAGCTCCCCTTCCCATTCTCATAGACTCATAGCTTTAAGGCCAGAAGGGACCATCATGATCATCTAGTTTGACCTCCTGCACATTGCGGGCCACAGAACCTCATCCACCCACTCCTGTAATAGACTTCTGCCTGAGTTACTGAAGTCCTCAAATGATGGTTTAAAAACTTAATTCCCTAAAAGACTAAATGCTGTTAAGGATGGAAGATTGCAAGAGGCTGCAGTGGTGATTGTGTTATCAAGCCATTGATGCTTTCATGGCTAAACTGAGTGTTGCAGGAGCAACAGATTTCTGGGCTACAAGGCTGTTGTCTTTTGCCCTGTACAGTTGTGTTCTGAATTAAGAGCCACCACAGGAACAGTAAAAGAAAGTGGTGGGGCTTTCAAGAAACCAACCACAGCTTTACTCTCTACCAAACATCGGTAGATAGAGTTGCCAATTTTGAACATAAGAATGACCATACTGAGTCAGACCAAAGGTCCATCTGGCCCAGCATCCCATCTTCCGACAGTGGCCAATGCCAGTCTCCCACTGTAGTATACTGACGTTAGTGGCCATAATTTCAACTGAGTGTTGCTCGAGTGAAATTCCCAGGTGTAATAATGTCGAGTTAAACACTGAAAAGCTGCAGTGCAGTAATGCAAAGACAAAGCCACTGCATTGTGCAAATGAATGGGATGTTAGTTTGTTCAGGAAATTTGGAGTTCTGTAGTAAGGACAGTCTGAATTTTGTTTTTATGTGTTGTAGTAGTATACAAAGTCTCCCCTGTGTAGGGTGACCAGATAGCAAGTGTGGACAATCAGGACAGGTTCGGGGTTAATAGCTGCCTATATAAGACAAAAACACTGAATTTTGGGACTGTCCCTATAAAATCGAGACATCCGGTCACCCTACTTCTGTAGAATAACAAAATACAATATTTGTAATTAACTAGCTATTTTATAGAGGAGATTTGTGTACCAGTACAACACTGAGATATTACTGTCACAGGTCAGGATATCTGTACCTGTGTTCCCTCTCCACAATCCACCAAGGACAAGGACTCTAGGATCCCAGGTCCCCAGCCACATCTCTCTTGCATAGAGACCTGCATCTCTCTCTCTCCTGACCAGGGGGTTTTCCAGGCTGCACACATCTCTGCCTAGACTGTGGCATTCCCAGACAAGCCAGACTGCCTAACTAGCCCAGCATCTGTGCTTTGCTTTCTCGCTGAAGTCCGTGAACGGTGTGATTGCTAGCAGCTTTCAGTTACCACACAGCCCTTTCTGAGCGAGCAAATTTATTCTTAAATGAAAACATTACAGAGAAAAACATTAAAAAAAACCCAATAGAAGTTCCTGTATGCCTGCAAAGCTGACCAGAGGGCACCTGTTAGTCTTATGGGGCCTCAGTAGGCCTAAGCCCTTCCAATCCTTCCCAGGAAGGAGGCCTTCCTTGGACAGAAGGCCCTGTCCATTTTCTGGATCACGAAGCAGGCCCTGAGTCAGTTTAAACTCAGGCTGTTTATCCAAAAGTCCTTTGTCTGCTGGTGTCTGGAGAATCCAGTTTGTTTGAACCAGTATAAGCGAGCCTCTCCAGGGGGTGGTACCTCTCTTGAGGTGTTACAAACTGAGGGAGATTGCCTCATTGCCTGGAGGAGCTGTGGTCACCCTCCCCCATGGAGTGACGTACAATCCCTGGCCCACAATGATACCTACACTTAATACAGTAAAATCTCCCAGAGATTTTGCAGGAAATTTCCATATCTGTCACAATTACCATCCCTATTTACAGATAGAGAAACTGAGGCGACATAGGAGTTTAATTGCTCAAGACCAAATAGCAAATCAATGTCAGAGCCTCATCTCCAGACTAACCAATGCTTTAACCACTAGACAATCACTTCTTCCCCAGACCATGCTTCCTCCCCGTTATCCCTTCTGTTATAGTTTACTTTGAAAGCTAATCACCCTAATATGAGGGCAGTTCTTGGGGTAGGAAGATTTCCCCCCCACAATTGGTCTCATAAGCCTGTATGCTTGTACCGGCTGGTTCTCTCAGTGACACGATGGATTTTTAGCATATGGGGCTTAGCAGATTTTGAAAAAGGGCTGCCATGATGGGTTGAATTTTAAATCTATTGTGACAGAGCTCCGACCTTGTCCCCGTGGATCCCACACTCCCAGGTGGTTTATGCTAGCCTCAGTGGCTCACTGCAACCCTCTACGCAGCCCTTCTCTCTCTAGGGCCAGGGTTACAGTCTACTGAGCCTTTTCATCATAAGCCAGCAAGGAGGTTGGTGAGAGAACTCCCACAGTCTCTGTTGTCCCTAGGGGCTTGTTTCAGAACAGTTTAGCCTCCTGTCCTGACAGGGGCCTGACTTCCCCTCCCAGGAGGTGTTCCTGTAGCGGTGAGTTGGGGGGATCCCAGGCCCACCCTCTACTCCGGGTTCCGGCCCAGGGACCCTAATGGTAGCAGCCAACCTTTCACTGCCAGAGTTGCTACATTTCCCTGGGCCACTTCCCCACAGCTCTCCTGCTTCTCCTTTCTTCACCCTTACCAATGACTTGAGGGTGTCTTCATTGACCAGCCCTTCAGCTGCACTTCCTCTCCTCTGGCTCCCCAGCTCTCCTCTGCTTGACTAGAGTGAGTCCTTTTATAGTATCAGAGGGGCCTTAATTAGAGTCAGGTGGTCACATTAGCTTAATGGCCTCACCTGACTCTTTGCAGGTTAATTGGAGTCAGGTGTTCTCATTAGCCTGGAGCAGCCCCTGCTCTGGTCAGTCAGTGGCCAGTATATCTGCCTTCTGCTACTCTGCTGTACCCAACTGGCCTGGGTCTATCACACTATGTATAAAATAAGAGGAAAATAGTTACCAAGCTCAAGTTTGCTTTCTCTTATTCTAGTTTCACACTGGATCAGCTCTATTGTATATAGTGGAGTTAATCTGGAATAAGAAAGATCAGAATAAAGGTTCAAGAGACAAACTTCTCTCTCCCACCCTCTCGCTTGGTTGTATGCACTGAAATTCTGTGAGAAACTACTGCAAAACACTTCCGCTTCTCCAGACAAAACAGAGCTCTTACTGTCCCCCCAAATTCTTCAAAGTGTTTTGTTTATGACAATCTCCTCACACGCTGTACTTCAGAAGTTTGGCTCTGACACAGGATTTTATTCGCATGCTTGGAAAAATCACAGCCCAAATTCTGCTCCATTCTGTGCCAGTGTAAATCCTGAGCTGCTCCACTGATTTCAGTGGAGTCACTTAGGGTTTACACTGGAGTACGGAGTGCAGAATCTGGGCTTTTGTCTGCAAGATTATTTAGATGCCCCAGGATTTTGGCTAAGGATAAAGCTCCTTTTATAATTTGGAACCAGATGTTGACAGCAGCAATTCAGATATATTCATTTATTAATTCCTGGCTAGATAAGTATAATTCCATCCCAGACAGTCTTGAAAAGTCTCATAAAAACTAGTCTCAGCTACTTAAATTTTAATTTGAAATGACATTACATATATCTGGCCCCAATCCTGCTATGACTGGAGTCAGTAACAGAACGCCCGCTGATGCTTCAATATAAAGTGCTCCAATTCCTTCCCTCTATTATATTCATTCTTTACTGGACTTCTGATCAGTTAGAAAGGACAAAGAATGGCAAGAAAGAGGAGAGCAAAAAGAAACACACAGTATTTTTGGATGTATATGTTCCCATTCAGTGCATGAACACAAACCAGAATAAAGACGCTGCAGTATTGCCAACCCTAAGCATTCAAAATATCACAAACCACGCATCAAAAAACATTAACTTTACTTAAAAACATGGGATTTTGAAAAAATAATAAATGTGGGTGTTTTTCTTTGCCTTCTGGTCTCTGAACCTTTAGGGTACTCTTGGGTCAAGTTTTCAAGCTTTTCTCCCTAATCAGGAGAGCTAGAAGCTTCCCCCCCCCCTTCTTCTAATGAGAGCTGAGACTCTTACATATTCACCTGGCTCCAGGAGCTGGGGTTTTAAGAAAAAACAACAAATACACCTCTACCCCGATATAACGCGGGTTCACACACAACGCGGTAAAGCTCTGATACGCTGCTCTGAGCAGCGTGTTAAGGGTGCCGGGCCGGGGCCGAGGGATTGGATAAGGGGCCCGAGGGTCTTGGGGCGGTCAGGGGCTCCCCCCCAGGGTCTAGGAGGCAGGAGCTGTGGGAGGGCAATTTTGGGGGCCCCACAGTCCCAGAGTGGCCTGGGGGATTAGCGGGGGGCCGGGAGCAGCCCACTCTGCTTCCCTCACCGCAGCCCCAGCCGTGTCGCTCGGGAGAGAGGGCTTGGGGGAAGGGATCCTCCCTCACTCACTGGCAGCGGCGGAAGTGGAGAAGCCCGGCCCCAGCCTGCTCCACTCTGCCAGCTCCCAGCCGTGGCGCTCTGCTTCCCGCCACAGGTGAGTGCGGGACCTTTCCCCAACCCCCGCCCACAGCGACACAGCTGGGGCTGGGGCAAGGAAAGCAGAGCGGGCTGGGGCCGCATCCCTCGACTTCCTGCCGCCGGTGAGTGCGGAGGGCGTCCTTTCCCCAACTTCCCAGCACTCACCAGCGGCAGGAAGCGGAGCAGCCCGGCCCCAGCCCGCTCTACTCTGCCAGCTCCCAGTCGTGGTGCTCCGCTTCCTGCCACAGGTGAATACGGGGGGCGTCCTTTGCCCAACCTCCCCACACTCACCGGTGGCGGGAAGCGGAGGGCCGCGGCTGGGCGGTGGCGGAATGGAGTAGGCTGGGGCCACGTTGCTCTGCTTCACGCAATGGGGTGTGTAGATAGGGGTCGGAGCAGTCCGGGGACAGGGAGGTTGGGTAGGGGGTTGGGTCCTGGGGGTGATTAGGGACAGGGGTCTCTGGAAGGGGCGGTCAGGGAACAAGGAACAGGGAGGGCCAAAGCAAGTCCGATATAACACGGTCTCACCTATAACGTGGTGAGATTTTTTTGTCTCCCGAGGACCGTGTTATATCGGGGTAGAGGTGTAGTGGGAGCCCCATGATAAACTCATAGTTGGCAACAGTGAGGTATCCAAGAACCAGAAAATGAATTGACTAGAAACAAATGAAAGTGACCAGACTTTTCACTGACCAAAACTGATAAGATACACCAAAAGCGTAAAGAAATGGTGCATGGACGTGGATATACAGGACTGGTCTCTGATATAGATTGTACCCCCACCATGTTTTTGAAATGTTCCCTTTACAACCCATCTGGCTTACAACCAACCCACAGCTGGTTTTCACTTTCTTTTTTAAAAGCATTTTATGTACCATCAATGGCCATCCTTCTCTGAAAACTGCAAGTAGCTTGTGCAGAAAAAGGTAAGGTCTTTCAAAAAGTCACTGTGCGTTAGGAAGGCAAGAGAAGGTATTTCCCCTAGGAATAAAGCTCATTCAGGTTAAAGGGAGAACAAAGATTTTGCTGAGTTCCTGATTTTGCTCATTTCCAATCTGAGCCCTATATAGCTGCAAAGCCTTAGCAGACATGTGGAAAAAGTGAGGGGCCAGTCCTGCTCACCAAACACATGGAAGCTGTCATAAACAGATAGTTAAGGGTTAATGTCTCTTTTACCTGTAAAGGGTTAAGAAACTCAGTAAACCTGGCTGACACCTGACCAGAGGACCAATAAGGGGACAAGATACTTTCAGATCTTGGTGGAGGGAAGTCTTTGTTTTGTGTTCTTTGTTTTGGGGGTTGTTCGTTCTCGGGACTGAGAGGGACCAGACGTCAATCCAGGCTCTCCAAATCTTTCTGAATCAGTCTCTCATGTTTCAAATTTGTAAGTAATTAGCCAGGCAAGGCGTGTTAGTCTTATGTTTGTTTTCTCAATCTGTAAATGTTTCTTTTTGCTGGAAGGATTTTTACCTCTGTTTGCTGTAACTTTGAACCTGAGGCTAGAGGGGATTTTCTCTGGGCTATATAAATCTAAGTACCCTGTAAAGTATTTTCCATCCTGATTTTACAGAGATGATTTTTACCTTTCTTTTTCTTTAATTAAAAGCTTTCTTTTCTAAGAACCTGATTGATTTTTCTTTGTTTTAAGATCCGGGGAATTAGGTCTGGACTCACCAGGAGTTGGTGGGGGAAAAGAGGGGGGGGAATGGTTAATTTCTCCTTGTGTTATGATCCACGGGGTTTGGATCTGTGTTCCCCAGAGAAGGTTTTGGGGGGACAGAAAGTGTGCCAGACACTGATTTCTGGCTGGTGGCAGTGTTACCAGATCTAAGCTAGGAATTAAGCTTAGAAGGGTCCATGCAGTTCCCCACATCTGTACCCTAAAGTTCAGAGTGGGGGAGGAAACCTTGACAGAAGCAGTCCCCTTGACTACAGTGGGAATGCACACCTGAGAGGACTAAAGAGGATTTGGTCCCATCATTCCTATTAGGCATCCTTCTGCAAAAACTGGGCCACGTAGATCGATACAACAGAAGGGCCCATTCCTGTGATGTGTGAGCACCTAATGAAAAATTTATGGCAGTTGAGGGAGATCAGCACCTTGCAGGGCTGAATCCAGAATTAGTAGCACCTTTTTAGCAAGTTGCAGAGAATCCAAGTGGGTAGTATTGGTCAGTTTCCATTGCAAAGAGCATTTGTGTGGGCAGGCTATGTGAAGATTCCTCCACACGTCTAATCGGTACTAGAAAGCTTAGTAGTAATAGGATGAAATTCAATTTTTAGGCTTTGCAAATAACAACAACAACCCTGAATAAATGTGTTTCCTCTTAATTGCAACCACAACAAAATCCCAGTTTTTATTCCTCCCTCCTGGCTTGCCATTCCATCCGGTCATTCAGAGTTTAACAGGTTGGCTGTCACAAGCCTGTAAGCTACTTTCTACTTCCCCTTCCACCCCGCATCCCATGTGAAAACACTCAGCCATCTGGTACTGTATATCCATGTGCCCAGCTTTCTGTCCCAATGCCGTGTGCATGCATCCCTGCTTCTTGCCTCATCTTTGTTCTCTTTGAGAGCAAAGTAGTCATGCAAGAAGAGTCTGTGTCCTTTCCTCCCTCTCTTCCTCTATGAATTCAATAGGAAAAAAGGAAGGTGCTCGCAGGGATTCTAGAAATAAAAATAATGTTCCCTGTACAGCATGACAGGGCATTTTATGCTCCCAGGTAGCCTTGACAGATCCATCATAAAGCACTTGGTTATAAAACCCTTAGGCCTCTGTAAGTGAACTCATGTCTCACTACTACATTTATGCTGTTCTGAAAAATCTAGTTGCTGGGAGTAACAAAGAGCAAAAAGGTAATGAGCCTCTTTGGAGAGGTTTTAGGCACTTACTGGAAGAGCTGGCAGCAGAGGCCTTTAACACTACAACATCTTTTTCTATAGATCAGGCTGGTTATAATTCTGTATTATAGTCAACGTTCAGATGCAAGTCCCACAGCAATTTATATTGCTGCTGAGGCAGGAGGTGCAAGCCAAGAGAACCTGAATTTCTTCAGCAATGAAATACCAACAAAAGATCTACATGTTCTTACATAAGGGAAAGCCCAGTAGAAGTTGGTGATCAGACCTCTTTCCTAACCTGCTCCACAAACAAACTCCATCTGCTGCACACAGTCAAACTCACAACTCTGACCGAGTCACCAAAGTGAGAAGCGTCAGGGCTTTGAGCACAACCAACTTAACTCTTTCCAGCTAGGCGAACACCAGCTAACAGGATAGCTTCCACAATCGAATGGGGCATCTGGGAGTAGAGCGACTGGAGGCTCTCGTTCAAGCAAGATTCCATTGGCCCTGGATGGGGGGTTGACATCACCCACCATGTTCACACCTGCACCAGATGTATCCGACAAAAGACTCTGCTTAAGCAGGCAGCTCCTCTTGTCAGCATCACAAGTTCGGTACCCATGGAGCTTGTCTTTATGGACTGTCTGTCATTAGAGCCTGACCACCTGGGTATTGCAAATATCTTGGTGGTCACTGACCACTTTACTCATTACACCCAGGCTTATCCCACCAAAGACCAAAAAGCTTCCACAGTTGCTAAGATCCTGTGGGAAAAGTTCTTCATTCACTATGGGTTGCCTGCGAGACTACAGTCAGACCAGGGACGGGATTTTGAAAGTCAGTTAATAAAAGAACGTTGCAAGATCATGGGGACCAAAAAACCCCAAAAACAACGCCCCCCCCACATCACCCATTATCATCCACAAGGGGATCCACTGCCAGAACAATTTGACTGCATGCTACTCAACATGCTGGGAACACTGGAGCCTCAGCAGAAGAAATACTGGAGCCAGTATGTGGAGCCTTTGGTACATGCCTATAACTGCACTCAACACGATGCAACTGGGTACAAACCATACATGCTAATGTTTGGTCAAGAAGCTCGCTTGTCGATTGATCTCTGTTCGGAGTGTCTTCAGATGGGGCACTCCTGGAAATGTATTTGGGGTATGTGACTCGCCTAAGGGATCAACTGAAGGAGGCACATCGGATAGTGACGCAAGCATCTGGTCACCAGAATCAAAAGAATAAAATCCGATATGATCGGCAAGTGAGGCAATAGGCGCTTCAGATTGGTTATCGAGTTTTGGCCCGAAATCTGGGATTACAGGGAAAACACAAAATTGCAGATCGTTGGGCGTCACACCCATACATTATAAAGGAAAAACTGGGGGAATCTACGAGTATATCACATACATCCGGCAGGCAGTCACGACCCCACCAAAACTCTCCACCGGAATCATCTGTTACATGTGGCACAAGTATTGTTTCCCCATGAGGATGTTTCCAGAGATTCTGAGCCCCCCAGCCACACAGGTCCCAGTGATGGAGATATACCCAGCCTCTGCGAATGCCCAGCTCCTCAGAGAGTGAGGATGAAGTGGGGTTTGGCAAACATCCTGTTTGGGAGGCCCCGAACACAATGGATCCTCTTGTCGTTGCACAGACAGATGGTTAAAGGGAAGAACCCACAATGGGCACTCCTGAGGCCCCATTGTCCAAAGCTGTGGTGACCCCTCAAGAGCCTGATGAGGAAGGTACAGTGCAGGCACAGAACCCTGTACCGCAAATAGCCACTTTAAACCCAGACACCCTCGATTTTGTGCCTCAAGGATCCATCATCTTGCCTTCATGTTCAGTGGTGTCACCCCAGCCGATGCCAGCCAGCCAGCCTAGATGTCCTCCAGGGAAGGGAAGCCCAGGTGTGTGCTCATGTATGATTGTCTGGGGGAACCCAGTGACCTACAGATCTCTGGGGTGCCACGGGGGCAAGATGTCTCATGGGATACCTGTTCCCCCCATTGGAGTCCTGTGGATTGGATGATGGGGACGCTCTTGACCAATGGAGGCCCTGGGTCTCTTGCTGGGGGTCCATGGCATAGAGTTGCCACCCTGCTGAGGACATCAAGGATTATTTCTTTTTTTGGGAGGGAGAGTGTAACTCCCTTGGGGTTCGGAGAGCATGGCCTCTTTAGATATTTTTCCTGAAGGGCGAAGTGCTGATTGTTCAGGGCGGAAGTGCTATTGGTGGGAGGGGGAAAAGAGAGAGGGGAGAGAGCAACAGGGTGTGTGTGTCTAGAGCTCCAGACAGTAGGGCCTGCACAGAGAGAAGCAGCCAAGAACCTGCCTGAAACCTGGGAGGGACAGAGCGGCCGATCGGGGACACCCCAGGACAGGAGCCAGGAGGAGCACTGTGTCAGGGAGGAATCGCCCGAGAAGGACAGGCTGGAGCTGGACCCAGTATCACTGCTGTCCAGAGCTGCATGGGGCTGTGAGTACTGGGGCTTGTGACTTTGCATTGGGAACAAAGAGGGACGTTGCTAGCTAGTTAAGTGGGGAGGTGGTCGCTCTGTGTGGCTTTGCAGAGAGTGGCAGAAGAGGGCACCAGAGGAGTTTGTTGGAGGAAGTTTACTGGTGCCGAAGATGATCAGGAGCACCCAAAATTCACTTTGCCCAGGACTCCAGATCTCTGTGTGCAGACACATTGCTCAGTGTCTACCCTTTCAAACTGTGGTACCACTGGGCCTTGAGCTGAATGCAACCCTGCTGTACTGCTTCCCCTATATTTCCTCCCTGTTTTTCTCCTTTCATCCATCTGTAAATAAACATTTCCCTTTCCTATATCCATTGTACTTTTCCCGTGGGTGTGTGTGTTCACTCTGTGGGGGGCGGTTAGAACAGGTGCCCTGGGAGTGGAAAGGGCTGTCCCTGCTGCATTCCTGCATGCGCCTTCTCTTGACCAGCGCTGCCTGCAGAGTAGACTCCAGCTTGGCCACAAGGGCGCTAAAGTTACATGTGTAACAGGACGGGGGCCTATCTTATCGCACCCTCCTCCTACAAGAGCAGGTTTTGCTCTCGCTCCTGGGGTAATTCTGTCTGAGCACTCTCCAGGAATCCAGATGAGCAGTTCCCAGCGGGGTTAGTTGTTTTATTGTAAGCCTTCTCAACAAACAAATCCAGACCTTGCAAACTCTCCTCTCAAACATTTGTGCAGACTGAGTAGTCCCTTCCTCAAATCTGTCCCGCTCACTAGTAATGTCGGTAACCCAAAATTTCCTGGCTCTTACCTCAGAGCCTCAGCAATAGAGGACTTCACACAGTCACCCTTCTGTCCCTTTGGTTTCTGGAGCAATTCCTCTCTGCAGCAGCTCCACTAGGAACACAGCCTCTGCCCTCTCAGATTTCTGGAGAGTGTTGCAGTGCCCTCCTCCAGTGCCAGCTGCCCTCTTTTATAAGGATCAGCCAGTGAAGTCCCAGCTGCAGAAGGTGGGGCCAGCCAGCCAGCTGCAGGCCCCTGACTCCAGAGGAATGGTGTCCCTCAGATCTTCCCAACGTGGTGGGATAACTCTGACAGATCGAGAATGAACCAAGCACCAAAGGTGTTACCTGGGGAAGTGACTGAGAGAGAGAGGGACAAGGAGAGCTAGAACGATGGATAGGACCAACTCTTGGGGCATCCCATGCTCCTTTTGAATCATGTCACATGAACCTGAGATTGTAGCTGAACAATCATCTGAAGAATGGGAAAGGACCTCCATTGAACATCCTCTGCCAAGGATTATACCTGCTGTGGTTAAGCAACTTCACCTTTCTCACAGTCACGCTGGATTAAAGGCTACATGAGCTGGCTTCTACCCTGAATTGCTGGCAAGACTGACACATAGGAAGCTGCTACTGTTGTCTAATAGCTACAACATGGGACAGGGAGTCAGGATGTACTATCCCCAGATCCGCTTTTGCCTCACCATTTGAGCTGAGACCAGTCCTCTCTATGGCTCAATTTCTCTGTACAATACAGAGATTATGGCAGAGACTTTCAAAAGCAAAAGGCAGTTAAACCTCCCAACTCCCATAGAAAGTCACCCATCTGTGCCCTTGAAAAATCACCCTATAGCTCATTCCTTGGGACACTGCAACGCTTAGTCCACTCCTTTTCTAAAGAGTACTTTGAGATTCTCATGTGTAAAGCATCGTAGAGATACAAAATATTAGTTATTGATCAATGCCCCAGGCACTTGTCACTGGCGAAACATGAATTACACATTCTAGCTTTTTTTCAAGTAGGTTAGCAGTAATGACGACTGCGCGTGCTGGTTCAGGGGAAATGAGAAGACCCCTCCCACATGTTCACAGGGGGAGGACAGGTGGAAACAAATCCCCTTTTTTGAGGTTTTTAAATATATATATTCTCACCCCACTTTCCAGCAGAGATGACAAGAGGATATGCAGCAGATCCCATATGAAATCCTGTTCTTCGGAATTCAGCAGTATCTGAACTTTTGGATGCGCATCGGAAGCAAACAAAGTGTGAACCTGGTTCCCCATCCTTAGCTATTATGCCTTTAACATTTATAACGGGCCTCATCGTAAAAGGTGCTGAGAACCAACATCTCCTGAGGATGCAATGGAGGTGTAGGTGCTCAGCATAGCACAGAATCAGGCCTTAGCTGTGCAGAGTTGCTATTGGATGCGAGGCTGCTCAGAAACACCTAAGTGGCTAGTGCAGTAAATAGTGCTGGAGATTCAGTAGGTGGCACTCTTCCCTCTGAGTCGTCAGTGAACCAGTCCACCCGCAGGATGCCAAGAGGCTTTGTGCTGCATGGGGGGCCGTCTTTCAGATGAGACAGAAAACTGAGGCTATGCCCACATGTGGTCATTAAAAATCTCATGACACCTTTTTGAAAGTGCTGGAGAGTTAACCTGGACATCCTGGCCAAGTTCTAAGTTGGGCTAATTATATTCTGTCTGCTCACATTTCCCATGCAGTGATAACTGGATACGGTGCTTCTCTTCCCTCTCACACCTAACATTTGCCACAGCCTGATGCTACGCACCGTAAAACATCGGTTATGTTCCCCCTCAGAGGTGGCTGCATTTCAATAGTGGGCAAGGGGCCTGATTCTCAAAGTGCCTAATGATACAGCTAGTGATCGCTTTTTATAGGAGTGTTGTGAGGTTTGGTTACCATTTATCAAATGCTGAGGATTTTAGAGTCAAGTATCACAGGATAGGGAACATGTCGATTTGTCCCAGTTTGCAAAAGGGATGCCGTGAATATCCTTTCCCTGGATCAGAGAAAATTGAATCTACAGTAACACACACAATGCACTGCATGGCACACACATCACTTCCATCAATTTCTTATTTTTAAAACTGGTCCCGTCCTCACCTTTCAAACCTCACATACGAAAAAGTAAAAAAGAGGGACACGGCCAAGCTCGACCGAGCACCTCCTGTGTAACCATGCCAGACTCAGAAAAGAATCATATGCCTTTATAAACGTAAATCAGATCTGTAACCTCAGCCTGCTAGAGGACAAGTGTATTTTATGTACTTGACCTGTAGGCAGGGTTCTCTTCAACATGGCCCTGGTGTAATTCTGCTTTATCAGCTGGAAAGACAAGTTCGCCGACTCTACATTATGCTCACAATCCAAACGTCCGTAAAAAAGGTCTCGGTGCAGAAATACAAGAACAGACATTCCAAAAAATCCTCTGCTGAAATGATTGCTCTTCCCCCAAACATTCCCCACGCGCCCATCTTTTAAAAAGGTCTTTTTTTAATGTCTTTTTTAAGGGTCAAGTATCGGGGGGTAGCCGTGTTAGTCTGGATCTGTATTTTTTAAGGGTGACGTACTGGTGGGAGGAGAGGTGTAGGCCAGGGTGTTCTTTGTACAATATCTAGGTATTCTTAAATCCTGCCTGCTTCCATTTCTATGGTTTTAATCTCCTTGGGAAAGCAAGGCAATTCAGCCACTCTTATTTCTGAGTCTGCATGACTATTTGTGGGGCCATGTTCAGGAATATGTTATACTCTCAGCAGAGGATACTCACACACTTTGCACAGAGACATACCCCTGTTTGCATTGACCTTGAGATAGGAGTAGTCGAAGCACAGGTCAGGAACATCGGAATTGCCAGATCAGGAAAGGGACCCATCTAGTTCAGTATCCTCTCTGACAGTGGCCTCTAACAGATGGTTGAGAGAACGGTGCAAGAAGCCCTAAAGTGAGCAAGTATAGAACAGCTTGTACACAAGGGCAGTTTCTTCCTAACCCTCATCAGCGAGAGGTTGGCTGATGGCATGAGGGTTTATAGCCCTTCTACAATTTTCTTTCTATATCTAAAAAAAACAGTGCTCAAGGACTGAGATTACATTGCTGCTTTTAATTCATTTTGGGCTCTTGCAGGGAGTTTAACTGACAAACTTGGAGTGAAGTCCTTTGTTTGTTTACAAAATAGGTACAATGCAGACAGTGACACATCACACATCTGCTGTCTTGCCAATGCATCTCGACCCTGCCTTGTAGGGGTAGGAGGAGAGATCTGTCTCCATGGCCCATTCGGTCCTTGCTATCTCTTTTGAGGCTACCCCCAAGGGGCCCATGTGTGCTGGTGCTTTTAGAGGTGCAGACACACTTGTGCATGGAACTGGCCTAACAGTTTCACAGGTGGTGGACTGGGTCCACCAATGCATTTAAAGCAGGCCACTGAACAGACAGGGATTAGTGGACCAGATTCACTGATGCACTCCTTTTGCTCTATGTCACTCTAGCCATTTAGCTGACTGGAACCTGCAGCTTCTTTTGTGTTGCTGGAGTGGTGCAAAAATGGACTAATTGTGAAGGCAAATTTGTTTACTACCATCTGGGGTAGGGTTCACATCAGCTACCTAAACAGTGGAAACCTCTCTCGTTCCATTACTGATCTAATGAGTCATGTCCCCCAGGATGTCTATAAGAACATGTGTGGACCCGAGAACCTAGGCACCATATCACGACCATGAGGATATCTGGGGAGGGCTTAGGGCTCAATCCTACAGGATAATTAAAGTTAAGTCAGTGTACTCAGCATGTGATGATGTCATTTGCAGCATCAAGGCCAGAGGGCTCAGCCTCATGCAGGATCAAGCTCTTAGAGAATGCAGCAATGCATGCTACAGAAAACCCATGGTCAGAAAGAACGAACCTATATTAGGTGAGGTTCTTTAACCTGTGTAATGCAGGGAGGTCAGAGTAGATGTTCAGAATGGTCCCTTCTGTACGAATCGACATAGAAGGGTTAAGGTAACAGCGACACAGAAGGTGATTGCTGAACTATCAGGGCCAGCTCCAGCTTTTTTGCCGCCCCAAGCGGCAAAAAAAAAAAAAGATAAAGCTGATCGTGCTGCTTCATTTGTCGGTGGCAATGGTGGCGGGTCCTTCGCCCCCTCTCTTCCTCTTCGGCAGCACTTTGGTGACAGCTCAGAGAGGAAGAGAGGGACTGAGGGCCCTGCCACTGAATTGCCGCCGAAGACCCGGATGTGCCGCCCTTTTCCATTGGCCGCCCCAAGCACCTGCTTCCTTCGCTGGTGCCTGGAGCAGGCCCTGTGAACTATACTGAAAAACAGTCTGCGCTGTCCTCTGCTTCCAAAGTCACTGCCCTCTATACCCAGCAGTTTAACAAAGCCCAGTGCCTTTTGCTCAATGGACGTATGATTTGTGAAGGGAATAGTCCTTTAAGCACCCCAGCAGCAGCAATGGCGTCCTGTTAAATTAAAGGCAAACACTCAAAGCTTCTGGGATGCAGAGATGTTACACTCACCCAGGAGTTTTGCAGAGCTCAAAATCTCTTACCTGATTTAATATATTCATCTGAAAGCCGCAAGATACACACAGTGGCTGTTTGACAGCAGCAATACAAAGAACATTCACTCTGGGAGTGGGGAATTTTCTTTACTGTGTGAAGGAAACAATGTCAATACACCATTTGTCTGAGCTTTTTCCCTACTGAGAGACTGTATTACTTTGTCCCAGTTTGCTAAATGCTTAGCCTCCAGGTAAAATGGATTGAGGTATTCGCCAGTTCAAGTCATATAATATACATCAAGAAAATAGCTTCTTTTCCCCCGTCCCGTCCCCCCCGATGGCATCCTGTTGTATTTAACATCAGCAGGGAGTTGAGTTCATCTCATAGGGACACTCCAAAGTCCTTGATATATTTTTCCCTATTGAACCCTTGATAGGAAAACAAGGGGTCTAATTAAAAAAACCAAACCTTTGTCATAATGTTATAGCGATGGAATTATGCATAAACAAGCTCATCTCTCAATAGATCATCTGAAGGCTGGTTTGTTAGGAACACATGGAGCTGCCTCATATACTTGAAGCTTTCCAACCAGCCGATGCAATTCAATTCCCTACATGTCTCTGAACACCAGAGCCATTCCATCACAAACTGCAGCAGCAAATAAGCCCGGATCTTCTGAGAGAGGTGAGTGAGCAGCCCTTGAATTGCAACATCCACAAGAACCAGGGGAAACAGCACAACCTAGTGTTCCCTTTGCTTCCTCCAGCTCTCAAGGAAGAGAGACTGAAAACTGGCACTTGATTTCAAATGCCCGGATCACAGCACTCATTAGGAGGCAAAGGTTTTATCTATGGCACCCTCTCCCCCATTTGAAACTCCTGATATTTTTAACCTCCCTGTAGATTTGCATTTTGATCTGCTTCAGTGTCTTTCCTGCACCTCATTTGCTTTTATATTCCAATGAGTAGGATCTTGTGCCCAGAAGGAAATATTTTATTCAACAGGCTCTGGAGAAGGCCAAGTCTCTCACTTAGATGCTTAATTCCAGTGATCCAGGCTCCCATGCTTGATTTCAAACTGGTCACTGATATGAGTTTGGGAAAGCATCTTCCTCCAGGGCACATTGGAAGGGATTTCACTAGATTTTCATTTTCCACTGGAGAACCAAGCAGAGGTCATCTGGGAGCAGGAGTGAAAGTAACTTACAGGACTGATCGGTACTGCTGGAGTCCTGGGGGGCGTGGCCTCAACCAGAAGAGGCGTGGCCTCTCAAGATTTAAAGGCCCTGGGGCACCGGCTGTGGCTGGGAGCCCCAGGGCCTTTAAATCAACCTGGGGCTCCCAGCTACAGAGGTGGCTGGGAGCCCCCGGGGCTCACAGGCAAATTAAAGGGCCCGGGGCTCCAGCCGCCATGGAGCTCTGGGCCCTTTAAATCCCCACCGCAGCTCCAGCTGGGATTTAAAGGGCTCAGGGCTCACGCGGCTGCGGGAAGCTCCGAGCCCTTTAAATCCCCACCGCAGCTCCAGCTGGGATTTAAAGGGCTCAGGGCTCACGCGGCTGCGGGAAGCTCCGAGCCCTTTAAATCCCGGCCCCAGCCAGGGCTACCCAGAGGATTCAGGGGGCCTGGGGCAAAGCAATTTTGGGGACCCCTTCCATACTAAAAGTTGCAATATTATAGAATACTATATTTTTATGGGGGCCCCTGCGGGGCCTGGGCAAATTGCCCCACTTGCCCCCACCTCTGGGCAGCCCTGGCTCTGGCCCCAGCCCGGCTGCCGAAGCTCCGAGCCCTTTAAATCCCGGCCCCAGCTCAAACTCTGCATACAGGACCTGCGCAACCCATTAGGCAACCTAGGCGGTCGCCTAGGGCGCTGACATTTGTGGGGCAGTGACCGGATGTTCGTCCGCCACGGTCCTCAATGGTATTTTGGGGTCGGGACCTTCCGCTGCCTAGGGCACCAAAAAGGCTGCCGGCGCTCCTGTCTGCATATAAATAAAAACCACAAACAACATTACAATGAGCCAGCTCTGAAAACGTGCCACATCTTGCCTAGCCATTGCTCCATGCTGAAGGTGGTGGCAGTGTAAACACTTCATAGAGTCTCTCTCTCTCTCACACACACACACACACACACACACCCCTCCCCTCGCCCCCCACATCATGTGGGGAAGGAGAGATCTTCATTTTCTACTAAACTGGATGGATGCCCTGGCAACCCATGAAGAGCTGGTTCTTTCTCAGGTGCCCACATCATCTGGGAACCTTTCTCCCTGCCCTCCCAACCTCAATTATTTTTACTGCTTGATCTAGAGAGATGCTCAGTGCAGAGTCTGCATAACCCATAACTGATCTAGCCCAACACTGTTGCCCTCTAGCTGGCTGCTGACCTCCTGGTGCCATTTTTTTTTATTTCTTTGCTTAGGCACCAACTAAGCGCTCATGTGATTCCCAGCATATTTCCCCTCCTTATTTCACCCCCAGACTTTGGACCTTCCAATTTGCAGGGGATTATGTGCAAAATAGAAAACCCACCAGCCATGTTCTAATGCTTTCTCCCAGCTTCTCAGTTCCCTGGGGAAATTTCATTTTATCTCAGGTTACCGTGTATAGAAATCAGCAATTTAATATACGGCCCTTTTTGTGTGTGTGCTAATTTCAGATGCTGATTCTTGTTTGATCATATTACAGTGCAACTCACTGGAAAAGAATGAAATCACTCCCAGTTTAGAATGCCAATTGCTCACTAAAGCAGATGGTATTTCTTTGCCTGCCCATCCCTTCTTTCCAGCAAGGTTTTTTTCCAATAGCAATCTAGAGGCCTGGCCCCAGTGAAAAAAATATTTCATGCTAACTTATGTACCTATTCCACACAAGAACATGCTTAACTTTAAGCACATGCTTCAATTTCACTGACTGACTTCAATCTAAGAGAAGATTAAGAGGAGACTTGATCTGCCTACAAGAGAAAGATTTCTGAGAGCAGAGAGTTCTTTAATCTGTTGATGCAAGAATTACTGGGTGAAGTTCTGGGGTTTGTGTTACACAGCGTCAGCCTAGGTGATATTAATGGTCTCCTCTGGCCGATGAATTAGGAGCTACCCAAGTGCCTTGCTACATCAGGGCCATAGTACTGAAGAACAAAGCAAGTTTGTTAATTACTATTATTACTGGCAAAGCTTTAACTGAATTGAAAATAATACAGCAGGCAATTTATTTTATATGTAGATTGCATCTATGCTAATGAGATCCAAAAATAGCTACTGAAATGGTAGAGTTAAACCAGTAGAATGACATTGCACAGACATTTTAAACTGAACATTTTTCACTATGAAATGTCCATGAGAGTTTAATGTGGCTATTCATTACTTAGCCTAATGGACCAATTTTTGTACCACAGTATCCTTGCATGGAAGATACCTGGGACCTGATTCTCCTCTCGCACCAGTAAATCAGGAGTATCTCCTGTGAAGTCAGAAGTGTTATGTAGATAACCAAGGTTGATTTGAATCAGGCCCTTACTGTCAGGGGCGGCTCTAGGAATTGCGCCGCCCCAAGCAGGGCGGCACGCCGCGGGGGGCGCTCTGGCGGTCGCCGGTCCCGCGGCTCCGGTGGACCTCCCGCAGACGTGCCTGCGGATGCTCCACCGAAGCCGCAGGACCAGCGGACCCTCCGCAGGCACGCCTGCGGGAGGTCCACCGGAGCCACCTGCCACCCTCCCGCGGCACGCCGCTCCAAGCGTGCGCTTGTTGCGCTGGGCTCTGGAGCCGGCCCTGCTTACTGTTATCTTGATTAAGGGGCTGGATTGGATCTCAGAATATGTAGGATCAATTCCTACCTCCGCCACGTTGGAATCTCTGTCACTGGAGGTTTTTAAGAATGAGTTAGACAGACACCTGTCGGGATGGTCTAGATAATACTTAGTCCTGCCTTTGGGCAGGGGACTGGACTATATCTATTCAGGTCCCTTCCAGTCCTTCCTCTCTAGAAGTCTTCCTCTCTGACCCTGGGCGAGTCATGTAATTTCTCGGTTCTCAGTTCTCTACTGTAATAGGCTGTATTGTCATCCCCGTTTCTCCCAGCTTGTCTCATCGATTTAGACTGTACATTCTTTGACACAATGACTGTCTCACTATGTGTTCTTACAGCCCCTGACACCACCGGGCCCTGATCTGGGGTGTCTAGACACTATTGTATTAAAAATAATTAATAGCAGCTAGGGTCTTACACTAGGACTATCAGCATGTAGTTGAGTGCCCCCGTACCATAGCGCGGGGATATCAGGAACTATCAGGATAATGATCAGGAGATATTTCTCAGATCTTGAAATGCTGCTGTTACCTGTGTAATTCAAAATCCTGCTTACGTAGGACCACGAAAGTATTTCTGTGACATGACCCACTAGTGAAGAACCAGAGCAAGAAGAGATGATTGGTGTCTATTACAAATTACAGCTATTGGAGACCCCTTGTTAGATTAAATGGGAGGAGATTGCTTTTCTGTCTGCTGGTGGCAGGGGCGGCTCTAGGATTTGCGCCGCCCCAAGCAGGGCGGCACGCCGCGGGGGGCGCTCTGGCGGTCGCCGGTCCCGCAGCTGCGGTGGACCTCCCGCAGACGTGCCTGCGGAGGGTCCGCTGGTCCCGCGGCTCCGGTGGACCTCCCGCAGGCACAGCTGCGGATGCTGGGGTCTGGAGCCGGCCCTGGCTGGTGGAGGTCCCCCATGGTCCAAACCTCAGTTTGTTGGAAGGATTCTTCATCAATTGAAAAGACACTTCTCAGATCAAAGAGACGGAAGAATGTTTCCATATCAACCAGTCATGTGCAGCCAGGGGACTGTCGCAGTATTTCCTGGGGGATCACTGGGGAAGGTCCATGAGCTGCTGCATGCAGACTACGAGGCTGCTTTCCCAAGAGGGGTGCGGGTGATTTCTGGATGTGCCGTCCCCTTGCAGCTTCATTAATATAATTGAAATCAGACTTATTTAGCTTTACTCGAGTCATTGCAAAGGGACTGATTATTCACTACTCTCCCGAGGCACTATTTCAGCCTGGGACTTGACGGGGGAGTATAAATAGCTCTGCAACTGCTCCACAGAGGTACTCCTAAGTTAAAGCCCATATCGAGGGCTCTCTAATTGCTCAAATTATTGTTAGTCTTAACAGGGCAGCCAATTACGTCAAGGAACCTTTCAATTGTTGCTAGAACTAGTGCAGCTAACTATCTATGTCCGTAGCGTTAACGCTGACAAACAAACATTAAGGAAACCTGAAAAGGGGGGATAAATGCCAAACTAAAAACAACCCTGCCTGACAGATTGGTTCTGGCAAAATAAAGTGATGCTAAAAGAAAAAGGGAAACTTTGCATAGGGGAGTGGAGCAATTCTGCTCAGAGCCGTTTTGAACCATGATTTTGGAAACAGAACTGAACATGTTTTCTCCCTGGCTAGTTGCAGTCAGGCTCGGGGCCAGCCCCCGTTCAGCTGCATCACCAGCAAACACCACCACCCGCCATGGCTTATTTTCCTAGGATAGCCAAGGCTTATGGCTTCTGGAGAGGTAGAGTCTGAATTATGATCCCAAGATTTCAGTGGAGGAGGCACCCCCAATAGCGCAGTGAATACCACTCTCAGCTCCCTTTTGGAGGCATTGCACTAAATTCATCCTTGTTGTAATTTCACTGAACCCAAAAGACAAATGATAATACTTCGCTCTCCCACACGGCTTGTCAGCAGGTGATCTCAAACTACTTTACAAAAGGAGACCAGTATCATCATCTGCATTTTACAAATGGGGAAACTGAGGCACAGAGCAGTGAAGTGACTTGGCCTAGGTCACCGAGCAGGCCAGTGGCAGAACCAAGAACCTTGCTCTACTGAGTCCCACTACCCATCAGGCCACATTGCCTCTCACACTTACACAAGTGATACATTTGCCCCAGTATGTGTCCTATAGACATAAAACCAATGCAGTTACAGTGGCTTTACAACAGTGTAAATGAGGCCCAATGCCTCCAGCTTTCATAGATTTTAAGGCCAGACAGGACCATTAGATCATCTAATCTGACTTCAAGAAGCCTGACTTGACTGATGCATCCTGTGCTCCAAGTTCCAATACCTCCTAGGCTCCATGAACCATACAAGAGCTCCTGGTTTGCGAGCCAGGAAAAAGGAGTGGCTAAGGCTGTAAGAAAATCAGACTGATTTTGTTTCAGAACCTGCAACCTGGAACACGCACCACAACTTTTGACAGTTGCCCCAAATTTGAGTGGCGTTGAGACCCTGTGTGCCAAGTCACAATGCCACTCACTCAGAATACGCTGGCGCTTGTGTGTGGGTGTACCACCTGTTTCTGTTGTGCTGTTCATTGGGTGTTTCATGGTGTGGGGACTGACCGCACCAAAACCACACCTTAAAAAAAACCAACAGTTGCCACAACTTTTTGAAGCCCCTTCTCCTGCCACAAAAGAATCAGTGTTCTGTCAGCCTTAGGGATGGCATGATTTCTGCAAACACAGAGGTTTCAGAACTGGATTATGATGCCTCAGTTAGAACAAATGATTGTTAGTGAAAGACCATGTTAAATTCAAGTTACACTATCTTTAGGGTGACCAGATGGCAAGTGTGAAAAATCGGGATGGGGTTGGGGGGTAAATTCTTATTTAAGACAGAGCCCCGAACATTGGGATTGTCCCTATAAAAATCGGGACATCTGGTCACCCTAACCCATCTTCCTCCTGACATTGGTGCCCTTTCTTTTTGCTTATACTTAACCAGCGAACTTTAATGTAAAGCTGTCAAGGCTGAATCCCCACTCTGGCTCTTCGAGTGCGGAAGGTGGGGGCCCGCAAAGATTATAAAAATTAATACTCATCACTCCAGGCTTATATTAAACTTCCACGGTTACAGCTTTTCTCTTAACTTGGCTTGATAAATGCTGCCACCACCCAAATGCAAACCCACCCTTGGACCCAGTAAAGAGCACTTGGGAATTCCTCCCTGTGGGGTACCCTCAAGCTCTTTCTCACTCACACACACACACACACACCCCGCCCGCGGGGAAGAGCTGAGAAAGAAAACAAAGGAAATTAGCTGTTGCCACCTGCTAATCAAATAGCATAGGCACAAACCTCTTAGGACACAAAAATCCAAATCCTTTTTTTAATAAATTTTACCTTTTTTAAGAACAAAAAGGAAGAAAATACATCTGGAACGTAGGCTTTTGATAGATTTTAAAAAGAGCAATTCCAAAAATTAAGCACCCAAAATAGCTTTCTTGGGGGTTCAGCTTAAAGGTCACAAGCAAACAAAAGTATCTGGGGTTAGCACAGAGGAGATCCACAAGTCAAAATAAAGAAATAAACCTGATCGCGTCTACCTAAACAATCCTTCTAGGTATGGAGGATAATTTTTCATACCTAGTTCAAACCTTACCCAGCATTCCTGCTTATAGCATTGCTGCGCTGTGTCCCTGCAGCCCAGCGAGAACAACAGACAACAAAGGGAAGTTTTTTCCCCCCAATTTAAAAAGTTCTAATCCTCCCATTGGCTCTTTTGGTCAGGTGCCCACTCCTCTTTCTTCTTTTTTGTACCTATGCAGGGAGGCTTTTTAACCCTTTACAGGTAAAGCAAGCAGAGAACAGCTACCAAGAGGGATTTTACAGCTAACTGGCTGGCTGGGTCCATAAAAGGGAGCTATCCCTCCCCCCGCTTCATTTATCACAAAAGCAATCCTTACTTTTCTTCCTATTTTTCTAACAAACACTGGGATTTTCCATGTAAGGGAAATTGCTCTGAGCTGATATGGGCTGCATGTCCAATTGCACTCCTGCTCACTGTCATAAACTTTCCCCCATCACTGTGCTGCCCATGTGGGCTTTCATTCCAGCTGCAGGAATCAGCATGCTGGTGTCAGACCTGAAGAATCTTGACACAAATCAGTAAAACTTTATCTTCTACCCTCCTGAAGAAAATGGAAATCTTCATGCCTTACAGGACACTGGCATGCTGGCAGAAATGCCAGCCCATCTGCAGGCTTTCCGCAAGAATTCACAAACGTCAGTGTTAAAACAATTATCATTGCATAGAGTGCTTCCCAGAGTAATATGAATAAGAACAAGACCAATAATATAATGCACATCTGTCCTGTCTTTCACCTGAATTCTCATAGGGTTTTGTGTAAATTCATCAATAACCCCCTTTTAGCATTCTAAGTACTGGACAGATCTTGCTCTTTCACTGCATCTTGGTTAGTCACTTACCCCTGAGCAAAGTACGGGTAAAATTTAAGCATTGTGATGTGAGAGTGTGATGGTCTCCACCATTGTCGTCACTGGAGATATCACCCAGGAACCTGTATCTACAGCTTGAGCTGAGGAGCCAGAGTCTGCGGATGGGGGCTGTAACAGAATCCCATTCTCTGTGGATCGGACTCAGTGGGTTAGAGTAGCATTTTAAATCCAGTTTGCAGACCATTAAATGACAAGAGGCAAGACATTGGAGAAACAGGTCCCAAATCTTCTCCTAAATATTATAATAATAGGAACAAATAAAGCCCTGAACTTGCAATTGGATCCACACAGACAGACCCTTGTGCCTGCAGAGAGCCATATTGCAGGATCAAAGCCAAAGTCCATGGACCTCTCTTACCAGGCAGCACATGTACTGATTTTGATTGGCCCTAATAGTCTATTATAGTTATTTGTTCTATGCCAATAATCTGATCAAACTATGATGTACCAAAAATACAGACACTCCCTGTCCAGAAAAGGCTGCAACCCAAAAGATGGACATATAGAAGATGGGATATACAAGGAAATCCAGAGCTCTAGATTGTTATTTTCCTCATAATTATAAACTCATTTCTCCTAGGCCTTGATGATGTTTAAGAGGGACTTATCTTAAGAGACTTGAGAGCAGGGGTTTCTTGTTTTGATTTATCTAAAAAACACATGCTTGCACTATATAAAAACAGATGAATGCCCATTGGGCATATGCTACCCTAAATCATTCTGCAGAATGATGTCAATGCAAGGAACGAGGGCAGAATAATACTACACTCCAGAGTGTTCACCATTAAAAAGTCAGCTAACAATATTCTGCTATGCATAGAATAGGATAGACCTGTGCTAGTTCACATACCACTGTGTGCTAACTCTGGGTAAGAGCTGATTTTTAATGATCATCCTTGTATATTCTTTACGCTCTCCAGAGCAGGGATTTTTGGTCTCTCAGGTCAGCATTAGATCCAGTAATCTCATTAACAAAACAACAGGATTGATGCATGCTTCCTCCCACGCAGCAATCTGAACATTTACCTCTGTAAGCCTTTGGAAAACAGTTCCATATGGGATGGAACTGCTGAGATAGTCCAAGTCTGTGTAGTGTTTTGATTTTGCATTCATATTTCCCTTTCTGTCTTACATGCCCACCGTACAGCAGGGAAGAAAATCCAGCAATCAGAACTAGTGTTTGTTTGTTAACTGGTGCATTAAAATGTACTGCATGTACCTCTGCTTCCCTAACCACTGCAATCAAGAGCTGAAACATTACTCACAGCAAAGACCAGTGGCTTCAAGATAATTAACAGTAGCATGTCTTGCAGGAAAACGCAAGAGTCATCGCTTGCAGTAACCTAGCCTTAATTTATTTAATCTTCTTAGCGAAGTGGAGATTATCTCACCCCAAACCAACCTTGAAAGCTCCTGATCAGCTACATCAATAACGTGAGCGTTGCGAGCATTTCAACACTTTGGTCCTGCTAAGCTCTGTAGTAGCAAATTAACATTGCACAGCCGGTGCTTTCAAAAGCTTCGTGTTCAAAAGTAACCAATACAGATTTCTGGAGCCCCACTGGCAGTGGTCATGAGATGGCTGGTCGTGCCCAGTGCAGGAGAGCCTGATATTATCAGCGTTGGTGTTATCGCTGAAAGTTCATTTCGCCTCTTATGTTAAACAAACCCCAGTGCTGGCATTGCATCGCTCGTTTGCAGTAATGTTATGAGGTTTAACAGCAAGGAGATTGAAAGATTGCTAGAGGACTCTTGGGACAACGTCTCATGGTCTAGCAAGTGCCGTGTGTACAGAATTACAGCAACTTCACACCAAGTGAGAGAAGGGGGGGAAAACCATCTTTCATTTCCACTTCTCAATGCTTGTCCTGTGAAAGTCAACAGGAGTTTTACCATCAACTGCTATGGGACCAAGATTTATACCTTACCCTAAAAGGGCCCGGCCCTGCAAGGCTTCCTCACGTTATCTGTCCCATTGAGGTAAACAGGACAAATCCCATTGAAGTAAGGCCGAGTTTGCCTGGACAAGGACGGAAGACCTTATTGTGCTATTCATCTGTATGCAAATTTGGTCCAATGGGTCTATTCGGGTGAGTGAGGGTTATAGGATCAGGCCCTGGCCAGCAGAACCAGTATAAATGCTGTGAAACTTGCAGCTCCAGGGGACCAGACCTGCATTTCCAGGTCACAACAGCCTGATGCCATCAGGGTTGGATTGAAATATGGGTAGAATGCTTAGTGCTCTATCCTCTAGCCCTGCTTGGTGTGGAGAACAAGGTGCTTCCTGCTGGCTGAGAGCTCTGCAGTGATAACAACTTGATGAACCAGGATCTGTCTCTTTATCTCAGACTCGGCTGCATCTCGTAGGTTGCTCCTGGTTAACAGGCTGTCTCCATCCATTATCCTCCTACCGCCCTAGACACACGAGTTCTATTACTGTCTCTTTGGCCTGAAGTTCAGGGCCTTGCAAGGCAGTTTCTGTTAGCAGGAGAGAGTGATATTAAATAGGAATAACCTTGGAGAACTCTTGTTTAGTTAAAGAAACACTGTAGAGACAAATAACAGCTGGCAGTTTCCTTGTTCTGAAACCCGCAAATCTGCCATTTCAGTGAGGTCTGTGCCCAAGAAGTTCTGTCTCTGCTTTCTCTCAGGTGCAGAATGCCCCTGGCTTTTTTGTTGCACCCAACTTACACAACCTGAAACCTGTACCCTAGCCCCTGTATTTGCAACCAAGGAAACCCTGCAGCCTACTTGGCTTAATCTTGACCTGTCATGTGACTTAATATCTTGGGAGCGAGCCCCATAACCCCTGGCTATTTTCACTACATCAACGGGTTGATTGCTCCTTCTGTGGAACCCAGAGAGTGCTTGGCGCACCCATGAGCATTAACAATGTCTCTAAGAGTATGTCTACACAGCAACTAAACATCCATGGCTGGCCCATGCCAGCTGACTTGGGGTCATGGGGATCTGGCTGCAGGGCTGTTTCATTGCTACGTAGACACTTGGGCTCAGGCTGGAACCCAGGCTCTAGGACCCAATGAGGTGGAGGATCCCAGAGCTCAGGCTCCAACTTGAGTCTGAAATTCTACATAGCAATGAAAACAGCCCTGCGACCTTGAGTCAGTGGGTGTCTAATTGCTCTGTAGACAAACCCTGACTGTCTACACAGCAAACCCTGCATAGGCAAACCCTGATTGTCTTCAGATCAATGCGTCACCTGCTGGCAGCCATAACACCTTTCAGCATTACGCTATTTGTAGTGGTTTTATTTATCTAAGATACACGGGCACTTAGTTTAATAGTGTATTCACACAAGTCCAAAATGATGTACAGGGCTAAATAATGGAGGGATGAGATTTCCACTACATGAATGGAACCCTGTTGGCATTAACAGGGATGCAAGTGAATGTGGGGTAGGCCAGAATTTAGCTCACAGTCACCACCCTAAAATATAAGTGATTGTAAAGGGCCAAACCCTCTCATCCTTACTCACTTTTATTAAGTCAACAAGAGTTTGCAGATTAAGAACTAAAGGGCAGGTGCTGAGCCTCTTATAAGTGTGGAGTAGCATCTTACCCCCACTAAAGCCAGTGAGGCTACCCGTGGAGTAAGGTACTACTCATTTTTGGCAAGAGTGGCAGAATCTGGCCCTGGATGAAAACGGAGTAAGGGCCTGAGGGTTTGAACAAGGGGAAGAGAGAAGAACTTAAGAAGTATGGCCTCATCCAATTCCCATTTCCATCCCTATACAGGAAAGGCAGAAGAGAAGTGTTTAGATGAGATTTCAAAACAGAGTCTGCACTTTATGATAGATAGGGATTTCATAAAAGTTCAGTTGAGACTGAACACGAATATACAATTCCAAACTTCCTTTGCTTAGCCTCACCTTTTCAGAAGTAGCTATTTTCTTTGGGTGGCTCTTCCGTTCTGAGATGCCCGACTCACGATACCAAAATTGAAAGGCATCTTCTTAAAATTCAGAATGTAATTCATTTGGCCATTGTTCACTGCCATCTAGTGAACGTGCCCGGGAGGACAATCACAGAAACAAGAATAAAAAAGATGAGAGTTTTATTTTAAAGGAATGACTGTTCATGGAAATGGTTAAATGGAGGCAGAGGGAGAATGATATTATGGAAGGAGCAGCTATGTACTTGTGGATCTCATTTCTGAAGGGTTTAATGGACTCAGCAAACAAAGATTCCAGACCAAAAGGAAACCCGGGCACCAGTCCTGCAAACAAACACTTATGCACATGCTCTACTCCCATAATTAGTCCTATTGAAGTCAATGGAACTACACATTAGTAATGCTGTAGTTATGTCAATTGAACCAGAAGGGGGAGCTATCACTGCAATGGACAGGGAGAGAAAAGTGAGGAAGGGAGCCCCATTCTCCCAACAGAGAGGGAGGATGGGGGGAGTTGGGTTCTCCTCACCCCATTGCTTCAGCCCCTGAAGTTAAGCAGGTGCTTGAATGTGTTGGTCACCATTTTGGCTAGCACACTGGGGATCGAAACCAGGACCTCCAGAGCTGAAAGCATCAGTTGCTACAGCCAGGGCTCTCTAGCTGGAGTTGTAACAAACTCATATTCTCTGCAGACCAACAGCGAGGGGGACCTATAGACACACACTCACCAGTGGGTGAGTGGGTTGCACAAGTGTTTGTGCAACAGCCATTATCTTGGCTAATATCAGGGACTGAACCAGGGATTTCCAGAGTTGAAAGTAAGAGTCCCTACCGCTGGACCTAAAGAGACAGGTTTTCAAGTTCAGAGCGCGACAGAGCTCTAGCCTCTGTGGAGCTGGCCCAGAGAAGGGCAATACATACTGACCCTGACCAATGAGCTACACTTGCAGGATCAAGGACCTGATGACTTCCTTTAAATTAATTAATCTGCAGCTGTTCTAATTATAAGTGAGATATTTAAAAAAAAAGAGAGTATATTTGGGTGGTTTTTATTTATGATAGCAAATTACAACAATTAGTTCCTTATAAGAGATTTGCAGGTACTTATGATCTGATTTCCAGGAGGAGGATTATGCCTTCGGCTCTTGTTGAAGTCAATGCAGTTCTGAAATTCAATCCTAGAGTGCCCTGCTCTCCCCGCTGTTCAATCCCTTTGAGTTGCACTCTGCATTTGTCTGGTTTGGGTATGCAGTATACACAGAAAGGGACAAATTCCATCCTCTCTAGAGATGAGAAAATACCTGTTGCATAATTTAGCTGAAAAAAATATAGAAATGTGTCCAATTATTCAATAATATTATACAAGCTCCCCTTATCATGACTTACGAAGCAACTCCACTGAGCTCAATAGGGTCACCTGGCATGACTCTTAGTACACACAGGATTTGAAAATACAGGGATAGGTAAACTTCATGTAGTCTGAATAGCAGCAACCGCACTATGGCCTGACTCTGTAAGGTCAAAAGGCGTTCGGCATCTTTCAGGAGGTGCTTAGCACTTCATAGGATCAAGCCCAAACTATTCTGAGAGCCCAGGAATACTAGATACCATAAAATGGTAGAGGGTTTGCCAGGAGAAGCCCTCAGATTAGAACCAGCTCTGAAATAGTCCAGGATTATTGACCTTCAAGGCACATATCAAGGCTCCCCTTTTTGCATGAGGAACTGAAGAGGGTGGGGAAGAGAGTTTCGATGGGAGGGAGGAGGGGGAAGTCCTACCTACTGGCTTGGTGGGGATTTGCTGCTGGGTTTGTTTTGGTTGTACTGTTACTTTAAATAATGTCAAAAGCTCTCTGAATAGAAGAAAGGAGCCTTATTTATAAATCAAAGTAGGTAAATACATATATAAATATGGACATTGCAGACTAACTGTTTATTCCGCTGCTGAGCTTCTGCAAACAGGAAGGTCAATACATCTCTAAACCTTGTGTCAAACCAGAACTAGGGGAGACTGCCTTGAATTATTTTTATTGCTGTTACTGTTGATTGCTGTTTTATTGTGGTTTTGCAATTTGTCTTTATGCTGACACAAGAGAAGAGTTTGCAATAAGGGTCCAGGAAGGACAAGATGTATGCAATGGCAGCTTGCTCTGCACGGTGCTCTGAGTACAGGCACTAGCTTAGCATGGTGCTGAAGTGCTCAGATCCTGAGGTGCTATTTATTAATTTGCCAAGACACCACAGTGCTGCGTGCCACTAGAAACCCAGAGACAGATACAATCAATAGTTCCCAGTTGTGGAGCTTTGTTTTGGTAGCCATCTGAACATTTATGATCCAATGCTGCATTAAGATAAACCAGTTAATGTGCGTGCAGACAGAATGTGGTATACAATTAAGTATATGTAATGCAGTCTTCAGCATGTTAACCGGTGCTTCAAGACCTTTAATTACACCAGGCTGTCTATCTGTGGTTTAAGATATTGCCCTTTGGCAAGCGCTAAGAGCACCAAAGGGAGCTGTACTAGCCTTTATGCCCCCACCGATCAATAGAGAGGGGAAGGATAACAAGATTACTTGGGGATTAAATTGAAGACAATGGAAATATCAGGATGTATTGGGAATTTGGAGCATTTCATCATGAGAGAGCCAGGGAAAACTAATGCAAGAAAATCATTGTAGAGAATGACTGCATCCTTTTTATTAGCTTTTAAGGGTGTTTTTCATAGATTTTTTTAAAGTCCAAAATGGGCCATTCTGATCATCTAGTTGAGCCTATTGTGTAACACAGGTCACAGAATTCTACCCAGTAATTCCTGTATCAAGCCAAGTAACTTGTGTTTGAACTACAGCATATCTTTTAGAAAGACTTCTGGTTTTAGGGTAAGATCTTGGCCCTGCTGAAGTCAATGGCAAGACTCCTACAGACTACAAAGGGGCCAAGATTTCACCCAGTATTTAAATACTTCAAGTAAGGGAGCCCATCACTTCCACTTTCCTATTCTCAGAGAGCAACCTGCAAGTTTCCTGTAAGCCCTCTCTACTAGAAGCTTTCCATACTGCCTTACCTTCTAGAACTATGAAACATAAAGCCTTCATGTCCTAACACTCTCTCTTGTAATTTTTTAGTTTATCATCATCATGAATTGAAGGATGAGGACACCAATGGATCCAAAACCACCTAGCAATAGAACACAAGTTTCAAGAACTTAGGCTTGTCTGCAAGGCACGTTCATGCCTGGCAAGCCAGCGCATGAATTTACAGTATACGAGTTTGCCGAGCAATAACATCCTGCATGGACACTGCCATGGCACACTGAAAGGTCTGTATATGCCTTGACATACTGCTGTTCGAAATGGGAGTACCTTGGAGTGCACTATGGAACGTTTACACTCTGTAGCAGGGTCCACACAGGACATGGCAATTTACTGCGCTGTGGATTCACATCCGGGCTTTCAACACCCCGTGTAGACAAGCCTAAGAAGCAGTCACTGTATTCATCATCACTTGCCTCTTGCATTAAGTCTAGCCCTGAAGAAAATCCATCATTATTCCATACTTGTCTTTGGAAAAAGTAAAGCATTTTCAATACAGTGGGTTAACCCCACATAATTCTTGTAAAGCCATTGGCCATGAGAAAGGACAGGGTGGTGTGGAAGGGTCTCATCAGTGCCATTGTTCCTTTCCATCCTTAGCCAACGGAAACCCCTCTGGGGAAAGATACCATTGGTGGTGAGGGGTCCGAAGGGGAGGTGGATCATGGCCCCACGCATTATGGCGCATGCCTCCACAGCATCGTACTCGCTCAACATTCTGTGTGGAGATTCCTCATCTATGTTAACGTTGAAAGAGTTTGGTCAGCAAACCTCAGCCTTCCAATCAAGAACATTCAAAAGACAGACAAAAAAAATCAGTTTGCATTGGCTCTTGTTCTTGTGCCTTCTGAGCGACCCTAAAAATCTATACCCCTCTCCTTATGCTATAACCCAGGGGTCTTCAACTTTACTGCGCCGTGAGCCCCTTCTGACTACAAAAATTACTGCATGGCCCCAGGAGGGAGGACTGAAGCCTGAGCCTGCCCGAGCCTTGCTGTCCTGGGGGGGGTGGGAAAAGACCGAGCCTGAGCCAAAAGCTAAAGCCAAAGCCAAAGCTGCTATAACACGATCCACTTAATCATAAAAACCAACTGAACAGCTCTATATTCCCTGACAGCTAATATTTCTGTTAAACAATATTAATGCATCCTAAGCCTGACCCTACATAGTGCTGAACACTTGCTGCAAGTTGCGGATGTCAACTCACCCTGACGTCAATGGGGAGTCATGTAGCAGGATTAAATCCCACAACCCTAGTAGCACCAAATTTGCAACACAAAATAGAGGAAAGATGCTTAAATTCTTCTACCCTAAAGACTGAGTTACATTTTCACTGGAGCTAAACACCATTAAATGAGAATCTTGCAACCAACAATTCCTCTGGATCCCTCTCTGCAAGGAGTATGTGCTTCCCCGCTGCTTTGAGTGGAAGACTCTGCATTGATCATCGGCAAGTTCTGTACAGTGGATCGCTTTAGTCTATCTCAACATTTATCTATGCACATTATGGTCATGAAACCAAATTTTTCCTCATGGTTTCTTTTTTACACAAAAATTATTTTTATGCTAACTGTTGCATATGTAAGAGGCACATTCTTAAATAACAGCAATGTTTTCCTATTACATGAAGGCTGCCATGATATATGGAATCACAATCCATCTTAAAGCAGGAGGCATTTATTAAAAAAAGACAACTATTAGGACAAATATAAATAAGTTTCCACATCTTGCATTCCAGCTTTGTCTTTTTTTTTTTTTTAAACCAGGAGCCACCTCCCATCTGGAATCCTATCCCTCACATAGACATCTAGTGGTTGACTAGTGTACTGCAAGAAAATTACATTACAGATTACTTGACATAAATTCTTACACTGTCTCCACCACAATCCTTTTTAACTTCTGATCATTCAACAGCAGGAGCTGAAGAATGAATTCTCTCTTCCACACCTGCACCAAAGCTGAATCATTCTCACCTCCTCTATCACTTTAAAAAACACCACCACACAGGTCCCTGAAGATTTAGTTATTCCTAGCAGTTAGGAGCACATCTCAGCAGGCAAGTCTTTCTTCTTCAGTACAGGCCATGAGCTGAGTTGCTCCCAGTCGTCCCTGCCATCCTCTGTGACTCTGTTCTATTTTATGGAATGCTTTTGTGATCATTCACCTGTTGGTTCAGCAACAGTACTGAATGGCTCGAACCTCTATTTCTTCTTTGTCCTATGATCTATCTGCATTTCTGTTTGATCTTGTCATCATGCATCTAGGTCTCTCAAGCATTCAGATCCTGAAAATCATGAACGGCGTGGAGAAAATGTTATTTACCCCTTCACATAAATGCAAGAACCAGGGCTTGCCCAATTAAATTAACAGGCATCAGGTTTAACATAAACATAAGGAAATACTTCACACAACACACAGTCAACTTGTGGAATTCATTGTTATGTTATGAAGATCAAAAGTACAACTGGGCTCAAAAAAAGAATTAGATAAGTCCATGGAGGTTAGGTTCATCAAAGGCTATTAGCTAATATGGTCAGGGATGCTACCTCATGATCTGGGTATCCCTAAGTCTTGGACTGCCACAAGCCGGGACTGGACAACCAGGGATGGATCACTCGATAATTGCCCTGTTCTGTTCATTCCCTTTCCCTCTGAAGCATCTGGCACCAGCCAGTGTTAGATGACAGGATACTGGGCGAGTATCTGGTCTAACTATAGTCTGACCCAGTATTTCCATTCTTATGTTTTTATCCTTCAGAACTTTGGTTCTGGGTTCTCTGTTCCACTACATGATCTCTTTCCAGACCTTACTTCTGGTTCTACACGTATGCCTCAATACCTGTATAAGCATGTCACAGAAACACTCTATACTCTGGTTTCCCTGTAAAAATTTAGTACTCCAATACTATTCTGCTGTTGGTTGAGCAGCATAGAAGTGTCAAGTATCTGGTTAGATCAGTGTGGTTTGGGGTCTTAGTGCTATGGGATTGGAGGGAAGAAATTAATTTCACTAATAAAAAAAAACAAACAAACAATGAGGTGACAGCTCACTTGGATTCACTGGTTTGACATGCAAAACAAGGCCTTGAGTCTCGGTACCTTTGATCCCATGCTTGGGGGAGCAAAGGGTGACATAAAAGTGCCTTTAAGCACTTCTTATATTCACAGATTCCAAGGCCATTCTGATCATCTAATCTGACCTCCTGTGTGACACAGACAACAGAACTTCCCTAAAGTAATTCCTTTTGAACTATAGCGTATCTTTAAAAAAAAATAAAATCCAATCTCGTTTTAAAATTGCGAGTGGTGGAGAATCCACAACCCTTTGTAAAATGCTCCAGTGGTTAACTACCCTTACTGTTAAACATGTACACCTTATTTCCAATCTGAATTTGTCTAGCTTTATCTTCTAGCCATTGGATCATGTTCCAATCTAGCAGCCAAACTGTAAGATCTAATTATCAAATATTTGTTCCCCATGTGGGTACTTATAGACCAGTGGTTCCCAAACTTTAACAGCCTGCGAACCCCTTTCACTAGCACGTCAAGTCTCGCGAACCACCTCTTAAAAATGAATATTTCCAGGGATTTTTTCCTTTACCCGAGTATAAATTATAAAAGCAGTGATCTTGGAAATATAAAATTTGTTTTATGACATGCTTATTACACACTATTTATTATTCATTTTTATCATTACAGTATTTTTATTACATTGTGAAAACGGCAACAGTCTTCCAAGATCTCACTCTCGTAGCTTGTATCACTTTGAATAAGCCTGATATAAGACAAGGCTCCTATGTTTCATCAAGGAGTATCAGATGTGAAACATGAAGGTATTTAAGAAGCCAACTCAAAAGAGTTCCTCCTACACAAGCATTCAAGTCTTGAGCAGTCCGGGCAAACAGCGCACATTACAACAAAGCTTAAACTTGTTCTTCATAATAATTTTAAAAACAATATTAGCTGCCTATTTAATTTTAAAAAAACAGCAAAAAATATTCACCTCCCTTTCCATTTCTTATAACGAGTCTTGAAGTTTAAATCTCCTCAGCATGATAGATATGCTTGCTTTGATCTACTTAGCTCTTGGAAGTCCAGGGGCTGTGGGCCCCGTGCTGCCTGCGGTCCCTAGGGACAGCTCTGTCTGCCATTAGGGGATTTTTTTCTGAGAACCCCCTGTAACATTTCACGAACCCCAGTTTGGGAACCACTGTTATAGACGGATCAAGTCACCCCTTAACCTTCTCTTTGCTAAGCTAAATAAATAGATTGAGCTCCTTGAATCAATCACTAGTAAATCCATTTTCTAATCCTTTAATCATTCTTATGGCTCTTTTCTGAACCCTCTCCAGTCTATCTACATCCATCCTGAATTGTGGATACAGAACTGGACAGAGTATTCTAGCAGTGGTCGCACCAGTGCCAAATACAGAGGTAAAATAACATCTGTACTCCTATTTGAGATTCCCATTTATGCATCCAAGGATCATGTTAGCTCTTTTGGCCACAGCATCACACCGAGTGCCTGTGTTCAGCTGATTATCTAAATCCTTTTCAGAGTCGTTGCTTCCCAGGATAGAGTCCCCCATCTTGTAAGTATGGCTTGCATTCTCTGTTCCTAGATGAATATATTTAGCAGTATTAAAAACACAGATTGCTTGCTTCTGCTCATCTTACCAAGTGATCCAGGTTGCTCTGTATCTGTCCTCTTCATTATTTACCACTCCACTGGGTGCCTGCCTATCCCCACTGTAAACTACAGTAGCATCAGGTCTAGGGTGACCAGATGTCCTGATTTTATAGGGACAATCCCAATTTTTGGGTCTTTTTCTTGTATAGGCTCCTATTACCCCCCACACCCTGTCCTGATTTTTCACATTTGCTGTCTGGTCACCCGAATCAGGTCTGCTCAACTTACACCTCTGCTGGCCATGGACCCCGGTGAGCAGAGAACAGCCAGAGCTCAGTGCACACTGGCTATGACCCCACTTTCACGTTGGCCGACCCGCTCTCTTTGCCAGGTTTTGGGAGCAGGCTTGTGTACAGCCCTTATGCCAGCTCTGCACTCGCTTTTCCTGAGCGACTATCATGCAATAACTCTACTGGTATCTTCCCACAGAGACTTCCCTGTTTTGTTGCTGTTACACAGGCACAACGCAGAATACAATAGATCTGAAAATGTAGAAAAACATCAAAAATATTTATTAAATTTCAATTGGTAGTCTATTGTTTAACAGTGTGAGTAAAACTGCGATTAATTTTTTTTAATGGCAAGTAATTTTTTTAAGTTAATCATGTGAGTTAACTGTGATAATCGACATCCCTAATACGTATATATAAAAAATTGCTGTGGTACAAACATGTGAGTTACATTAACATGGTTAGAGTGGTATAAATAAATGGTCTTCAGGCCTTCATGGCATTCAGTACGGTCTAATAAAATAGGAATGACAACCTATGCCAAATATCAGTACAGATTCCAAATCTGTGCCTTATACCAGGAGGGCTTGTCCTGCTCTGTTTTCTGCAAAGCTGACTGGCTGATCTTAACTGCCTTCTCTGAGTTCAGATTTTCCTAAACTAGCAGACCAGCTCTCCCATTGGTCCCACACCCTGTCCCTCTGAAGCTTTTGTTTGCACCCCAAACTCAGCAGATGAACAGGTTCATGATGGCAATTAAAAATTGCATCTGGTACAACAAGCTGCTTGGGTTTTTTTGTCATTTCACATTTGAAGTAACAAAAATGAGATCCCCAGAGAACGCATTAAAAACGCTAAACTACAGCCAGAGTGTGACACACTTGGTTACTTTGGGGAACTCATGGATTAACTCCCAGTCAGAAGTACTTTAAAATGCTTCCTTCATAATCTGTAAAGTTAAGTGACTCTGAGCAATGAAGCACGGCTAGCAGGTTTAAAAACCCCAGAAACCCAACTGGAATCTTCAAGCCTTTAACACACAGTGACAAGACTTTTCACACATACAGCATTTGGCAGCTGAAGATTTCAAAACTGTGCACAAACAGTAATGAGTTAAGCAACACCTATAGGTTAAGATAAGAGGTGACTACAGGAGGGCCTATAAGTACCTACACAGAAAGAAGATTTCACAGTAGAGAGCACATTTCAACTAGTAGATAAAGATATAACAAGATCTAATGGCTGGACGTTGAACTTAGGCAAATTTCTGACTAGAAATAAGGTACTAGTTTTTAAGAGACCAATTAACCATTGGAACAGCTTGCCTGGAGATGTGGTGGACGCTCTATCACTTGAAGTCTTTAAATCAAGACAGGATGTCTTTCTAAGGCCTTGTCTACACTACAAGACTATTTCGAATCAACTTAGTTCGAATTTGTGGATTCGACCTTATGAAGTCGAATTTGTGTATCCATACTAAATACACTAATTCGAATTTCTGAGTCCACATTCACGGGGCCAGCGTCGACTTTGGAAGCGGTGCACTGTGGGAAGCTATCCCACAGTTCCCGCACTCCCCGCTGCCCATTGGAATGCTGGGTAGAGCTCGCAATGCCTGCTGGGGGAAAAATGTGTCGAGGGTGGTTTTGGGTAACTGTCATCATTCAACCGTCACTCACAAACGCCCTCCCTCCCTGAAAGCGCCGGCGGGAAATCTGTTCGCGCACTTTTCTGGTCGGTTACAGCGCGGACGCCACAGCACTGCGAGCATGGAGCCCGCTGCGATCATCGCTGCACTTATGGCCGTTGTCAACTCCTCGCACCTTATCGTCCACCTGTGCAACAGTCAGCTACTGAGAAATCGGGCGAGGAGGCTCCGGCAGCGCGGTGAGGAGAGTGGCGCAGACCTCTCACAAAGCAGGGTACGCCGGGCAGTGGAGATCATGGTGGCAATGGGTCAAGTTCATGGTGTGGAACGGCGATTCTGGGCCCGGGAAACAAGCACGGACTGGTGGGACCGCATAGTGCTGCAGGTCTGGGATGACACAGAGTGGCTGCGAAACTTCAGGATGCGTAAGGGCACTTTCCTTGAACTCTGTGACTTGCTGGCCCCTGCCCTGAAGCGCCAGGACACCCGGATGCGAGCAGCCCTGAGTGTGCAGAAGCGAGTGGCCATAGCCCTCTGGAAACTTGCCACGCCAGACAGCTACCGGTCAGTAGCGAACCACTTTGGCGTGGGCAAATCTACCGTGGGGGTTGCTGTGATGCAAGTAGCCCACGCAATCGTTGAGCAACTGCTCTCAAAGGTAGTGAACCTGGGAAACGTTCAGGTCATCATAGACGGCTTCGCCGCGATGGGATTCCCAAACTGCGGTGGGGCTATAGATGGGACTCACATCCCTATCCTGGCACCGGCCCACCAGGCCAGCGAGTACATTAACCGAAAGGGCTACTTTTCCATGGTGCTGCAAGGACTAGTGGACCATAGGGGACGTTTTACCAACATCAACGTCGGGTGGGCGGGCAAGGTTCATGACGCGCGTGTGTTCAGGAGCTCTGGTCTCTTTAGACTCCTCCAGGCAGGTACTTTCTTCCCGGACCACAAAATAACGGTTGGGGATGTGCAGATGCCTACAGTGATCCTCGGGGACCCAGCCTACCCGCTAATGCCCTGGCTCATGAAGCCCTATACAGGCGCCCTGGACAGTGAGAAGGAACTCTTCAACTACCGGCTAAGCAAGTGCAGAATGGTGGTGGAGTGTGCTTTCGGACGTCTCAAGGGGAGATGGCGGAGCTTACTCACTCGCTCGGACATCAGCGAAAAGAATATCCCCGTAGTTATTGCTGCTTGCTGTGTGCTGCACAATCTGTGTGAGAGCAAGGGCGAGGCCTTTTTGTCCGGATGGGAGGTTGAGGCAAATCGCCTGGCTGCAGTTTACGCTCAGCCAGACACCCGTGCCGAGAGAATATCCCAGCGGGAAGCGCTCTGTATCCGGGAGGCTTTGAAAGCAAGTTTCCTCGGAGATCAGGGTAACCTATGACTCTCCACTTGCTTTCAAGAGAAACTGACCCTGGGCCTGTGTCAGTTTGTGTCGATTTGGATCTGCGGCTACATGCCTTGTTCTCCAAGTTTCCCCCACTTCCAAAGCACGTTTTTAAGCAAAGTAATTGTTACACTCATTATTAATAAATCTTTCTTTTACTTTGCATTTCTGTTCTGGTGTTGAGACATGGACGCATACTGTGCTGGGCACGGTGTGCACTGACGTACAGACCGCTTCCTCCATAGAGGACTGACATCCTCCTGCTCCTACATAGGTCTCTGGGGTGGGGGACGGATGACAGTGGTTCTGCATGAAGGGGAGGGTTTGCAGGAAGGGGCGAGTGGTGCCTTCTTTGCATAGGGGTTTGGATGACGGCAGTGGGCTGCGGGTTTCTGCGTGGGAAGGGGTGATGGGTGTGGGAGAAGGGTGACTATCTGTCCGTGGATGAGGGCTCTGGTTGGGGCTCAGGGCAGCGGATAGGCTCGTGGATCCGTTGCAAGTGCATCGTAAGGGCAGCCTGCCTTCACAGTAATGGCGTGACAGGCGCTAGGACCCTGGACAATTATACACATTACGAAATGAACAGGGGCAGCATACACAACACAGAATGACCCTGGTGCCTACTGACTGCAGTGTGTGTGTGCCCCGCAGTTGATCCTTTCCCCAAGTCTGTACCCTGGTACTGTAGGCTATACCGTGCAAGTATGAAACCCCTGTCCACCCCATACACCGAAAAATCCTCTGACAGGAAAGACATGACGGAAACAGTGATTAACAGCAAACAGCTTTTATTAATCTAATAAACAGTGGGGGATGAACCTTGGATTTGGGACTGGCTGAGCCTATAAGGGAAGCACTTCTACAAATTTCTAACGTGAGAAGTGCGGGGTACACGGCCGCTCTGCTCTGGTTCAGTGACAGTTCTCACGTCCTCTACCACCCCTCCGTCTTGTACTTTTGGGTGAGGGGGGGCCAGGACTTCTTGGCTGGTGAGGGCGATTGCAGAGACACTGCAGGGGGGCCCTGTCCTCCAGCCTGTGGTCCTGCAGGACATCAACAAGGCGACGAAGCGTGTCCGTTTGTTCCTTCATGAGACCAAGTAGCGTTTGGGTGGTCTGCTGGTCTTCCTGCCGCCACCTATCCTCACGTTCCATGAGTGTGCGATGCTGCTCACATAGGGTCTCCCTCCAGTGTTTCTGCTCTGCAGCCTCTGCTCGGGAGCAGACCATCAGTTCAGCGAACATGTCGTCCCTAGTCTTCTTCTTTCGCCGTCTAATCATTGCCAGTCTCTGCGAGGGGGATGCCTGGGCAGTCCGGGAAGGACCCGAAGCTGTGTGATGGGGAAAGTTAGTGATTTCCTTGTACAGATACATTTTCGCGAACAGTGAACACCGTCTAGTCAATTTCCATGAAGAAGACCGTACCGGACAACAAGTGTCACGTGGTCTCCAGAGAAGCACAACATTTTGGCCTACGCTCTGATTGGCTGCGCCATTGCACAGGAGAGCGGAGAAGTCGGGAGAGAGAGCAGAATCCCTCTAGCAGAGAGTCCTGGTAAGCCTTACAGTACATTATGCTTATCAGTTAACGGATAGCTGTGCCGTCGTGCTAACGGCAATCTGGAAATCAGATACTATGACCCTTTTGCAGCCACTCCCGACACTGCAGGGGAAAGATCAATGTATGCTTTTCCTGTGTGGCCTACAGCACGTGGCTGCTAAGCGCGGGGCTTTGTTATGCAAAGTATAAGTAAACCATTAAGAACAGTAACTATTCGCTAATTGCCCTAATTAGATGCAGCACTTCAGTAACGAGATTACCCTGAGGCGTGTCTCTCGAGTGCAGAAAGAAAGGATGTTAAGGGAAGCACTTCACCGACCGGGACCCTACGCGGCCATGCTGGTAGAGGCGATGGTTCCCCTGTATCTGAGGATGTCGTGGCGTGGAAGAGTGAGCTTCACCGGAGGACCAAATAGGGCACCTCTTCCTCGAAACCTCCTGCGGAGGGTATTTGAGGAACTGTTTGAAGCATTTGTGGAATTGTCCATGGAGGACTATTGTTCCATCCCAATCTGTGTAGACCTACTGTTCGTTTAGTTTCCCTTTAAAAAGTTTTAGATATAGTATTTATAGATAGAATTTATATTTTTGGTATACATGTTTTCGAGCAAATAAATATTTTCTTGTTTATACGACTTACCGCCTGATCCTTCCCCTGACTCTGAGTCCGGGTTCACGGCCGGTGAGGGTTGGTAGGGGATCTCTGTGAGGGTGAGGAACAGATCCTGGCTGTCAGGGAAAGCGGCATTGTGTTCGCTGTCGCCTGCGCCTTCCTCCACGGACCCTTCGTCGTCTTGCCCATCGGCGAACATCGAGTAGGAACTGTCCTGGCTCACTATGCCATCCACTGAGTCCACGGTCAGTGGTGGGACAGTGGTGGCAGACCCACCGAGAATGGCATGCAGTGCCTCGTAGAAGCGGCATGTCTGGGGCTGTGCTCCGGAGCGTCCGTTTGCCGCTCTGACTTTTTGATAGCCTTGCCTCAGGTCCTTGACTTTCACGTGGCACTGCATCGCATCCCGGCTGTATCCTTTCTGTGTCATGGCTTGGGAGACCTTCTCGAAGGTCTTTGCATTACGCTTGTTGGAGCGCAGCTCCGACAGCACAGACTCCTCGCCCCACACAGCGATCAGATCCTGGACTTCCCGGTCTGTCCATGCTGGGGATCTCTTTCTATTCTTGCATTGGGCTGACTCCTCTGCTGGAGAGCTCTGCATCGTTGCAGGTGCTGCGGAGCTCGCCCCGATGTCCAGCCAGGACGTCAGATTCAAAGTGCCCAGACAGGAAAATGAATTCAAATTTTCCCGGGTCATTTCCTGTGTGGCTGGTCAGAGAATCCAAGCTCCGACTGCTGTCCAGAGCGTCAACAGAGTGGTGCACTGTGGGATAGCTCCCGGAGCTACTAAGTTCGATTTGCATCCACACCTAGCCTAATTCGAGCTAGCAAGTGCGAATTTAGCGTTACTCCACCTGTCGGGGTGGAGTACCAAATTCGAACTAAGGAGCCCCCTAGTTCGAATTAAATGGCTTCCTGGTGTGGACGGTTGAGCGATTAGTTCGAATTAACGCTGCTAAATTCGATTTAAGATCCTAGTGTAGACCAGGCCTAAGCAATATGCTCTTGCTCAACCAGAAGTTAAGGGCTTGATGCAAGAATTGTGGGATGAAATTCAAGGGCCTGTGTTATGCAGATCAGACTAGAGGATCATAATGGTTCTTTCTGGCCTCAAAAATCTATTTAAGTCGGAGGTAAAAATATTGTCCCCATCTTACAGGTGAGGAGACAGAGAGGGTAAGACCAACATTTTCAAGACATAAATGGCCAAAATTAGAGTCCTATATCCATATTTACACCCCTAAATAGAAAGGGGCCTGATTTTCAGAGGTTAAGTAGCCATGATTCAGCCTAAACATGGACAAACATTGTCAAAGGTAGCTAGTGATTCTGGAGGACAGCTTAAAAGGATCCACACTCTGGAAAAAAATCAAGCTCCTTTAATTTACCTCAAAATAATTTCTGAAAATTTTAGGTACCCAAGTTTTGAACATTCTGGCCTACATGGCTTGCCCAAGGTCACACCAAGTCCCATTCAACTTGTCTACTTGCAGAATGGGGACATTCACACCTTCCTACTTTACAGGGCGAACTGCCATTTGTAAAACTAAAAGGACTTTTACTATGAAGAGCCTTATATAAATGCTAAGAATTATTAATCATTCTATAGCCAGACAGGCTTTTGCATTCTGCTCTGTAAGCAGCCTTGTTAGTGGAAAGTGAACTGCTCAGACACTATGATGATTTGATGGGCATAGAAATGGGAATCTAAACAAATAATCCACTAAATTCTAGTCAGTGCCCTGGATTATGTTGTCTGGATTCTACTGAAGCATGATTGAGTGAGACTATCTCTGCTCTCCCCCGCCTGCCGGTCCCCCCTGCCCCGTACCTCCAGCAGCGCCCCGCCAGCTGTTTCTCCCCTACCCCGTGCCCTCAGCAGCTCCCCGCCAGTGGCTGGAGCCCTGGCCCTTTAAATAGCCGCGAGGGCCCTGCTGCCACCTCCCCGGGGATCTGGCAGCAGGGCTCAGGGATGATTTAAAGGGGCAGGACTCCAGCTGCTGACGGGGAGCTGCTGGGGGCACAGGGTAGGGGGGACCGACCGACCGGTGGGGCGCTTCTGGAGGCATGGGGCAGCGGGGGACTGGTTGGCAGGGCAGCACAGGGCAATTTGAAATATAGGAAATTTCAGAACTCTAGAAAGTGCAAGGTGTTTGCTCTCAATAGCTATAGGGATTTTTTTTTTGAGTGAAAACATTAAGTGTTTCATAGGTGTTTGGGTCAGTGGTTTTTGAGTGATTTAAAGGGCCCGAGGCTCCAAGCCCTTTAAATTGCTGCCTGGGGAAGCTGATCTGCCCTGGTAGAGTGCACCGGCTCTTGCCGGCACGTTGTACCAGAGCGTACTGGCTTACTTCCACCTCTGCCTGCAGGGGCCCCACGAGCCCTGGCCCGGCGGTGGTCCAGGTCTTCGGCGGCATTTCAGTGGCGAGAGACCCATCAGTGCTGCCAAAGGCACGGAGAAACTGAAGGGCCCCCTGCTGCCAAAATCCCTGACCACCGCTGGGTAAGTACAAACACCACAGCTCCCCCGCTTTGCCCCAGGCCCCCTGAATCCTCTGGGTGGCCCTGTAGGGAAGGAATGGCATGAGAGGGGTCCTGGCCTCAGAGGAAGGGCAGGGCAGGGGTGGGGCAACGGTATTCGGTTTTGTGCAAGCAGAAAGTTGGCAACCCTACCCAGTTGCTGGGAAGGAGAAGGAACAGTTTCTCTCAATGTCTCTCCTCCACTCCGGGGCATCCTGGCTGGTACAGGGGTGTGGGTTTCTGCTAATCTCTCCGCCTCCCTACTCTGAAGGTGTCTCTGAGCCTACCCCTTCTTCAACTTACTAGCAACTGCAAGGGGGGAATTCTCCAATATTTTACTCCTTGACTGTCAGTCATCCTCCCCAGTGGATTTGTACCATCGTCTTGCACAGAACAGTCGTCTTGCACATATCTGTTAAACTCCTAGAACTCATCTGTGCAAGCCACCCTTCTCTCCACAGAATATCCTATCACACCCCTTTATTTTTCTGGGCTTTGTCATATTTAATCTAATGGGGTAGGGGATGGGGGCTTTAGGTCTCTACAGCACTATAAATATTTTTATAGTGATGGGCAGGGAGCATCATCCATCCTTCCTTCCATATAGGAAGAGCTGAGGCACTCTGGCAAACTTGTAACGCTGCTGCCCCGTCCACAGCTCCGGCTGATCACAGCTCCCACTGGCTGTGGTTTGCCGCTGCAGGCCAATGGGAGCTGCTGGAAGCAGTGGCCAGTAAGTCCCTCGGCGTACGCTGCTTCCAGCAGCTCCCATTGGCCTGGAGCAGCGAACCGCGGCCAGTGGGAGCCGCGATCGGCCGGACCTGCGGACGGGGCAGGTAAACAAACCGGCCCGGCCCACCAGGGGCTTTCCCTACACAAGCAGCGACCCCAGTTTGAGAAATACTGATCTAAACACGCAAAGATGCAGAAAAAAAGTCCTACTCAGATGCCTAAAGATGCAGATAGGCACTAAGAATCTTTACAAATCTGGCCCTTGGGCATTGATTTAATGCTCAGGGAACTCAATGGGAGTCTTCTCATTGATTGCAATATGCCCTAACTTCATATGAAAATGAATGATGAATTTTGTCAGTGTATTCATACTAACTCAGCTCACTCAAATACCTGCAGGTATTTTATTTCAGCTCAGTGGCCTCAATTAAAAAAAATAAAAACCCAAACACCTAGAGTCCTATTTATCATTCCAATGAGATCAGAGAAAATATTAACACCAGCTTCTTCCCTCTTCATCAGGAAGTTAATGAAATTAGGTGATCCAAGGTTGTCAGTGAAGCACTTGAAAGAGACTGAGGCTTGGAGAAAATGTTTATGCCTAAAGTAAGCTGTAGAGCTGAGCTGATAACACAAAGAAGTGATTGGACAGGTTTTTGTGGATAAAAGCAAGGCATTCAGGCTGCAGGTTATTGGCTGGGGTCAGATTACTTATTGTCTGAGTGCATTTCAATAGCTGACAGCTATTCATGAATGTCCAGGAAATCTGAGCGTTTTCACGAATTTTAGCATGACTGACTCCACGGCATTTGTTAATCAGTCTTTATTACTCTCCCATTCAAAAGGAAGTAGTAAAGAGTATTATGTGGCTCAGGTGGCTAGTGACATAGCCACCTGAGCATGAATTGTTACAGTCAATGGACCAGATCCTCCAATGGTGTAAATTGATATAATTCCATCGGTGACAATGGAGCCAACTCCAGTTTACACCAGCCAACTCCAGTTGGCCTGAGGAGTGCGTCTTGGGAAGACTCCCTTGACTAAAGTTTGTTGGCTTCAACTATTTCGTGAATACTTATTCATTAATTAATGTGTTGCTATCGTGAGTCCCAAAACTGGAGCATGGACCACTTGCGATCCACAGAGAACTTGCTGATGCTCCACAGAGAGATGATTGGTCACATGTGATAGGCTCCTCTTCCTTATTTCCATCTGATAAAATATATTAAAATAAACTGAAAATACAAGGATGGGATTTTCAAAAGTGCTCAGTGTTGGTCTTGTTCTAATCTACTTGAAGTCAATGGGAGTTTTACAATGGACTTCAATGGGAGCACAGCTATGGACAACCCTTTTGAAAATCTATCCTAAATACTTTTTGATGTCACTTTTCCATGTAACCAACTACTGTACTTGCCACAGGACTGGTACACAAATGTTCTATTAAGAAGTTGTCCAACACCATGTTGGAGAACGCTAATAGAAAGCCAGATCAGCCCACAAACAACTTGAAAATTTAGTTGCTTTCCTTCCCTATTTACAACACATACCTGTAATGAAGACTTTGCCTGGCTCTAAGAAGCTATGAGCTTGATTTGTAAAAGTTATTTTTTTTAAACATATAAAACTATTCTTGAGAGAAAAACATCTTTATAATATACTTCTGCTCAGGGCCGGCTTTAGGAACTGTGGGGCCCGATTCAAATAACCGGCAGTGGTCTGGGTCTTTAGCAGCCCTTCGGCGGTGAGGTGTCCTTCACTTGCTCCGGACCCTCCGCCTCTGAAATGGCGCTGAAGACCCGGAGTGAGTGAAGAACCCCCTGCTGTCGAAGTCCCGGACCGCTGCTGGGTATGTAAAAAAAATAATTAAAAAGGCGCCTAAGGCACGGGGCCCTCTTTGGCGTGGGTGTAGGGCCCTCGTAAGCGCATGGCCGGATTCCGGGAAATCGGCCTAAAGCCAGCCTGCTTCTGCTGTCCTCTTTTTTGGATGCCTCTGAGACATCTCTTGTAGCAAGGCTTGCAGAGAAGTCCATAAGGAATTGGAGGCACTGGAGGCTAATTTTTTATGCCTCTAGGCACGAGATACACGCACTGCAGACTTTTACCGTTATCCATAATTTTTTGAGGAGTTACAATATAGTTGTTATATGAATATAGTTACAATATGCTGATGTGAGCCATTCATAAAAAACAGAAAAATCCCCACACATTAAAACTAAATATTCTTTTTACAACACTGACATCATAATTTGACCTCTACAGGCACAAAGAAGAAAATTCAGTCTACGGTCTATTCTTATAGGCCTGATGCAAAGTCCATTAATGTAAATGGGAATCTTTCTACCACCAGGGCCTAGGTTTAATTCCTTAGGTAAATTGTGGTGTGATCTGGAGGACAGTGCTCAATGTTGCATGGTGCTGAGCACTCCTGTGACTCCATTTCCCCTCTTGTTGATTTCCAGAGGCAATGAAAGCTCCCGACAGATTACAAGATCGCTCAGCACCTTCTAGTATTGTTAAGGTTTAATTGTGATTTATCACCGGCATAGCAGCATTCACTTTATTGGAGTAGCTCCCGATTTACACCTGTGTCAGTGAGATGAAAAATAAATAAATAAATCAGGCCTATTATATTTGAAAGGTTTTATGAAGAACTAGATTTCCCTCTGGGTGTAAACACAAAACAACTGAAATTAGAACCATGACTACCCGTACCTGGAATTCTTTGCGGTTTCAGCCCCAGATTACAGTGAGAAACTATTAAATTCTGTCCCATTCTAAGACACAAGGACATCCTGTTGTATGCTCTGGTTCTGTGTTCAATCACTGGTTATAATTATAATCATTATGTGAAACTCACAAAGGGGTTATTAAATAGTTGCACTGGTTAAGTGCGCACTAATTATATAATACACAGTACAAGGACAGTGCAGAATGACTCCTAATAAGAATAGCCTGCATGTCTGGCATCCATCTAAATTAAAAACCTTCTCAAAATGATAACCTTAAGTAACTGTGCACTTCAGAGGCTGCTGCAAGAGAGAGTTAGAACTAAATCAACTAAATTAGGTGTAAATGGCTCTGTTTTTATTAGCAGTCTCAAATGTATACAAATTTCAATGGTGAAGCAACCACAACAAATGATTAGCCCATTACCCATTAACAACACTTTCCTCTGTGTCAAAACATTTTCCAACCCAAAGATTGACTCAGGGGAAGGAAAAAAAGCCTGCTTAAAATGTTGCCACAGAAATGGCTTTTGAAGATAAAAGATGCATTCTGTATTGAGAGGTTTATAAATGCTTTGGGGAAAAAAGTCATTTTACAAAAAGTGCGTTGCAATATTCTGTACACTTTGAATTAGATTTGTAAATATCATAATAGGGCTTGAATGAAAAATATTAAACAAGACAAAAATCCCTCCTCATCTCCTGCTCTCTTTTTAAATAGGAGCTGTGTGTTTGCTGCTTCTCTCTCTGAGTTAATACCTGGCACCCACAAGTGTTATTTGATTGGACCACTTTTCTGTTGATGAGAGAAACAAGCTTCCGAGCTTACATCGAGCTCTTCTTCAGGTCTGTGAAAGATACTTCTAGCATCACAGCTAAATGCAAAGCTTAAAGGCCTAGTCTACACTAGAAGCACAACAGCAGCACAGCTGCACTGGTGCAGCTGCACCTCTGTGGCATGTCTGGTGAAGACGCTCTATGCTGCCAGGAGAGAGAGCTCTCCCATCGGCATAATAAAACCACCTCCGCGCGAGACAGTAGCTATGTTGGTAGGAGTTCTCCACACCGGTGCTTCTGCTGGTGTAACTTATGTTGCTCAAGGGTGTGTTTTTTCCACACCCCTGAGTGACAAATTCTGCTGATAAAAAGTGGTTGTGTAGATATGGCCTTTGAGAGTCATCACAGTCAAGACTCAAACCAGCAATCCTTATGGTCAATAAAGGCAAGAGCTTTACTAAGTGAGCCAAATGGACAACTCCTCCTATAGATAGTAGGGACTGTGCAAAGCTGGACATTGCTCTTTTCAGATTTCATGCACTAAAGACCAAGTTCATTCCTTGGCGGGCCAAGTGTCTCCCCCAAAGAAAGGGAGCAAAATGTGGATTCAACAGTAGAATTTGGCTCCTGATTGCTCGATTGTCTGGCTCGAGAGTCTTGCCCGCATGCTCGGGGTTCAGCTGATCGCCATATTTGGGGTCGGGAAGGAATTTTCCTCCAGGGTAGATTGGCAGTGGCCCTGGAGGTTTTTCGCCTTCCTCCGCAGCATGGGGCAGGGGTCGCTTGCTGGAGGATTATCTGCTACTTGAAGTCTTTAAATCAGGATTTGGGGACTTCAACATCTGAGTCAAGGGAGAGAATTATTTCAGGAGTGGGTGGATCGGCTTTTGTGGCCTGCATCTTGCGGGAGGTCAGACTAGATGATCATAATGGTCCCTTCTGATCTTAAGTTCTATGATTCTATGATTGTTATAAGGAATGTTCATTCCAGATGCCAGGGTGATGAGCACATGATAGAGAGATCTCAGTCCAGCTCCCAAGACACAGGTGGGTGCATGACTACCAACTAATTTGGGTTTATTCAATCACTTTGGTAGTCTCACAAAAGATGCCAGAGATAGAATATGCCATTGATGTTGAACTACTCTTTGTCCATGCTGCCCCTGCTTGATGAATTTCCTGCTCTCATTCCAAGATCCTTCAATCAACATTACATTTGCATGCAAAATATCAATGCAAAGCAGCTTCTCCCCACAGCTTTCATTGCCCACTAACGTCAATAGGCTGAAGTTTTAGATCCAACCAGCCAGGGAAGAGCCAAAGGAAATTTAAAGAAAAGCTATAATTAAAATCTACTAACCTCAGTGGGCTTGGCATATTACATTGCATACATGCTAAATTCTTCTTATGTACTATTTGTATGACAGCAATCCTACTGAGATCAGTGCCCCATTGTGGCTGGTGCTCTACAAACACAAAGTAAGAGAGTCCCTGCCTCAAAGATCCTACAATCTAAACAAGACAGACAAATGGGTGGGGGAAAAGGAAAGCTATTAATATGCCCACTTTACAGATAGGGAACAGAAGGGTAGAGATGAAATAACTTGCCCCTCAAGGACACAAAGGAAGTTTGTGGCAGGGGCAGGAATTAAACCCACCTTTAAGGCCAATCCAGTACCTTCAATCATCAGGCCATCTTTTCCTATTAAATGTACAGACTAAATATGGTGGATTTGAATAGAAACTGTCAGAAAGGGGTTTCAGTTGTTAAGAGGCATGGTTGGTAGCCAGAAGTGTTACGTGGTCAGTATTAGGGTTGCTTTAATCTGAATAGCCTTGTTGTAATTCCACTATTGATTTAATAGTGGATCTAGTGTGTGTGTGTGTGGGGGGGGTAATCAGTGATTGGAGTTAAATTCAGATGTTTTAAGGGTTTAATCAAAGCAATGACTGAACTATCAGGTTTACAAACAACGCTGGGCTGGAAATTTCATGAAAACAGGCTCAGTTGCAGATGTGGTACTTCTGGCTGCCTTCTGGGCTGAAAACACAGCAAGGGAAATCCTCCTCCCCCCCACTATCCCATTGCTTTAATTTTCTACACCCCATCAAAACCTGAAAGTGACAAGTCAGGCAAAGATAGCAAGCAACAGAAAAAAAATAAACCTCACAAACCAGTGCGTTTGACATGGGAGCAGTGGCTGATCTCTAGGCCTTCCAACCTAATTCACCCGTTCTTTAATGTAATGAAACACAAATTACGGTTATTCTGTGGATGCTTTGTGCAAAGAAGACCCATTGATTTTATTGGGAGTTCCACATGCAGATAATGTAGAAGTCTGGGCACGAAACTAACACTCATTACCTTATGGGAAGGGAGCGTCATCTAATGGCTAGGACACATCTGTGAGAATTAGAGAGTCTGACTGTCACTACTGGCTCTGCCAATGACTCATTATGTAGCCTCAGACCTGACCTCTGTGCTCTAGACTCCCCACCCGTGAAGTGGGGATAACACTGCTTACGGGATTGCTGCAATGCTTAACGAATGCATTTAGAAATCGTTTCAAGAGAGGCATTCTATAAATGTTAAGTGATACAATTCCATATTTCTCCCTTGCTTCCCAGCAATTGTTCTATTGATCTAGACTCCTTTATAGGTTCAGAAACATGTTTATTACAATGATAGCTCCAAGCTGGTACATTTCTCTCCTCTCCGCTGGAACCAAGATTGCTCTCATTGATTTTTTTCCTTCAAATCAAAAGTTTTGATTCAAATCTACAGAGAGGGGTGTATAAATGTAAATAAAAGAGCAAATGTCATTACCCCACCCCGTAAGAGCTTTTTTCCCCCCAAATCAAGATCTTTCAATTACAACTGACACATTCATTAGCTTGTCAGTTTCCATTGGGCCTTTCAAGCCAAAGAATGTCAATACAAGGTAAATGCTGTTCAGTTAAGGTCTCATCCAAGAACTCATCTAAGTCAACGGGAGTCTTTCCATTTATTACGGTGGGCTTTGGATCAGATACTTAATATTCTGGGCCTGATTCTGCCAGACCTATAGTCACAGACTCCTGACTGATTCCAGTGAGAGTTCTGGATGCAAAGGTATTTACAAGATCTGGCTTCCTGTGTTGAAACACTTTTAGAAGAGGCAAATTGATACAATTGTAAGGTAATGATCTGCATCTGCAGAGAATTTGATTTAAAGTTAAGGCCAAAATATAAATACGAATTTACCTTAGAAGTGAAATCATCCAGTCTTCCTCACTGCATTGCACATGCATGCAAAACAAAACCTGGATCACTATTTTCTCCATCTATATATAGATATTCTCATTGATGTCAGATTCCACCCCGCCACTTGTTACTACATGAGATTATAGAATCTGGAAGGATCTTACACACTTGTGTTATTCAAAGAGGATTTAAAAAAAATTATTTTACATTTTAAATAGTAGGTAGAGACAAGGTGATATATTTAAGAGGAAAACGAACAAAACCATGAATTTTTATATATCACGCTCTTTCTATAAATGTGGTCTAGAGAGCCACCAGTATTGTCACTAGGAATCAAATAAATGTTAACTTGTAATCAGAGTTTTATTGTGAAAAGAAGCTCTCGTTTAAAAAAAAACAAATAAAAAAACATTAACCCAGAAGTACGTTGCAGAAACACAGATGGAAGATGCATGGCACCAAATAGCCAGTGACCACAAAAAACACTCTGATGCACATCCATTTTACAGCAGCAGGTTGAGGGACCAACCTCCATTGTGCTAGATCAGGGGCGGGCAAACTTTTGGGCCTGAGGGCCACACTGGGGGTTTCTGAAATTGTATGGAGGGTTGGTTAGGGGAGGCTGTGCCTCCCCAAACAGCCAGGCATGGCCCAGACCCTGCCCATCTGACCCCCTCCTGCTTCTCATCCCCTGACAGCCCCCCGCCACCTCATCCAACCCCTCCTCTCATTCCTGACTGCCCCCCTGGGACCTCTACCCCCTTGTTCCCCACCCTCTGACTGCCCTGACCCCTATCCACACCCTTGACCACCACCCTGAACTGCCATGCCCTCTATCCAACCCCCCCCCCACTCCCCACCCCCTTACTATGCTGCCAGGAGCACCGGTGGCTGGCGGTGCTACAGTCCCGCCTCCCAGAGCACCAGGACAGGCAGCCGTGCTGCCCGGCTGGAGCCTGCCATGCCACCACGCAGCACAGAGCACTGGGTCAGGCCGGGTTCTGCAGTTGTGCTGCCGCCCAGAGCATTGCGCCAGCGGTGCAGTGAGCAGAGGCTGCGAGGGAGAGCCTCCCGGGCCAGGCAGGAGGGTCCCACAGGCCGTAGTTCGCCCAGTTCTGTGCTAGACATCTCACCCACCCCCCAAAAGGGCTTAAAATTTCAATAGATAAGACAGAGAGGCGAGAGTATCACGTTCATCAGGGAACTGAGGCAGAGAGAGATTAAGAAGCTTGCGGAAAGATATAGCCAGGAACTGAGCTCACATATCCCTGTCTAGTGCCTTAGCTACAAGGCCTCCTTTCCTTTTACCTGCTTGTTCTTCATTGTAGCAAACACGTCTGTATGTTCTGGATGGTGCCCGGTGCAACGTGGATGTGATGAAGAAAAATCAAACATCAGTAAGGTAGGCTGTGACTAGCATCTATTCAATGTCAAAATATGATTTAAAAAAAAAAAGAAAATACATAAAAGTATCTATTTCACGCTTACTAGCCATTCAGATACACATTTTCTAAGCAGAAATTGCAATGAAAGAAACTGGCATAAGGTTGCCTTCAGGGCAGCACAGGAGCCAAACAAGTGTGCCACTCCCCCCCCGCCCACCTTTGAATGCTTGTAACAAAGTGATACTAAAATTTACAACACTGTCAACCCTTAGGATGAGTCAGGCCTTCCAAAGGCATGAAATTGGCTTTAAAAACCCATGCAATTTAAAAAATAAAATGTGAGTTCTTTTCATTTGCCATCTGGCTCTTGAGACTTTAGATTATGCTTGGAACCTCTGCAATCACGAGGGCTAGGGTTTACCTTTTTAAAAAAAAGCTGAGATTCAGCATTAGTCACATGACTCCAGGAGCTGGGGCTTGAGTAGATACCAACTATAAGGAGGCTTATGATAAAATCATGAAAGTTGGCAATCGTGGCTTGGTATACTGAGATTTTCGAAGTTCAGTTTCGGCAGGAAGTTGAGAGTACAAGGCAGGGAAATGATTTTGGGCCTGATTTAAAAAGGGACCGAGACAAAGTTGCACCCTTTCTGCACCCCACCGCTCCAGCGAGGGAGTGAGCAAACAGACAGCCCTGCTTATGCCTGCACCCGAGCCAAGATCCATGGGAGCCTGCACAGGGATATGAAGGATGTTCTTCGTCCTTTGCTTGGATGGTACAATCCAAGTCGCCGTCTAGCCCTTAGTAACTAACACTGAGACATGGTCGGTTTATGAATCTCTCTTTATCACAGTGTGTAGGGGAGAAGCCCATTCCTGCATTTCTGGAACACTCCATGGGAGTTTTGCGTAGCAAAAGAACAAAGGATTGGGTCCTAAGTTGGCCAAAATACACATAGTTCATTTGAAGATGGGCAATTTCTGGTGCTTCCCTTTCAGGAGTTTCATCTCTAAATCAAACCTTGCGCTCTGACAGTGATGTGCCCGGTGATAGATTGTCCAGGATCCAGAGCAGGTCAGCGTATACAGGAGAGGTTACCACAATGCAACACTTTAAATCAACCTGTCTGCCTTCACATTTAAAACTTCCATTGATTAATGGTGCTGAAAGCCTGATCAGTGAGAGAGGAAGCCAACTTGTGCATACAGATATCTGGGCAGATGAAATAATTAATCATTTTGTAATTAATAAAGACGGATACTTTTTTTTTTTTGACACACACCTCCCTTTGCACAGACTTTCAGATTTTTTTGGACAAACATTTCTACAGACACCAGCCGATAATATTACTATGTGGGGGAGGAGGGACCTGCTGCTTTGCTAATGTAAAAAAATCTGCATATACATATTTGAGCAGTAATGAGATCTCCAGGGCGAAATAGGACATCTGCTCCATAACTATAAAATATGGGTTGACACCTCCAAAACCCCTTTAGAAGCAAAGCAGTTTGATTTCCACTTATGGACTTAATGCAGTGATGGGCGACAACCACCCAAGCCAAAAGAGCCTAGTCATTAACTCGCTCCTTTCCAAAGAGGATATCAAAGCACTTTACAAGTGTGGAACCAAATTCATCCCGATGAAGAAGACCAGCACAAGATTTATGCACCACTTGATTAATAGCCCTTCAGCCAGCTTTGTGCACAGGGGTGAATTTCATTCAGTAAGGAAATAATTAGAGCTGGGCAAAGCACTGATTTTTCACTTTGGTGGCAGTTCTAAAAAACTGCCAACAAAATTTCTGTTCAGATCAAAGGAAATTGGAAATTTTTCAGAATTTTTGGTGAATTGAAAGAGTCCACTTTGGTTCTGATCCAGAGCACGGATTCAAACCTGGGTCCCCTGTATCCCACATGAGTGTCCACGCCACTGGGCTAAAGATTATGGGGGAAGCAGGTAAAGGAGTTGAAGCAGCACCACCCCCTCCTCTGACTGTTTTGGGAATGGCCAAAGTTATTTGTGTCAAATTTGCAAATCATTTCAAGTCAACCAAAACTGCATTTTGTCAAATAGAATGTGTGTCCAAATCTTTTTTTTGCCCAGATCTAGAATTAAGCACTATGATGTATTAGTTCCATTATAGAGATGGAGAAACTGAGGCAAAGAAATTACAATTGAAAGACTTGATAAGATTATACAGGAAGGATCTAAACAGAGTTGGGAATAGAACTGAGGGATGAAATTCAGGTTTCATTGGAAGTCAATAGCAAAACTCCAGAGGCTTCAATACAGCATTTTGCACTGTAATTTCACAGAAATTATTTGCATTTCTTGAGCAGGGAATGAACTGAAAAATTGGGATCTGAAAATGACTAAATCTGGGGAAAGGAGATGGATCCGGGATTTTGATTCAGCTACAAAGCTATGTACCATTGGCAAAATTCACATTTGGATCTGGGGTTGGATTCCCTCCCCCTGCCACTGGTAATTTCAGGGTGTTCTGATTGGGGGATTGATCCGAGGTCCATCTCACACTAGAACTGGGTCTTGAAAACAGTGAGGAGTGAAATGCAATAGTTTCAGAATGAGGGTCTTACTCTGAGAAGCAACCAGACAACTGTGTTGTAGACTGGTGGAAGCCAGCAAGACAACACAGCCATCTAACATATTTGTCTGCATCTTAATGGGTCTTTTCAACTGTGTTAAGCTAATTTAGCTTATCCAAGGGAAGAAGTAGTGACTTGATCATGGTCCACAAGCCCATATATGGAGGAAGAGATTCCTGATAGTAGGCAGCTCTGTAATCTAGCAGAAAGAAGCAGAATAAGATCTAATGGTTGGAAGCTGAAGCTAAACAAATTCAGACTAGAAATAAGAAGTTGAACTTGTTTAAAACAGAGAAGGTAATTAACCATGAGAAAAACAAAAACCAAACAAACACTTTACCTAGGAATGTGGTAAATTCTCCATCACTTGTAGTCTAAGTCAAGGTTAGATCTCTTTCCAAAAGCTATGCTCTAGCTCAAACCAAAGTTATGGCCTTGGTGCAAAAGTTATTGAGTGAGATTCTTTGGCTTGTGTTATGCGATAGCTCAGCGGTTTGAGCATTGGCCTGCTAAACCCAGGGTTGTGAGTTCAATCCTCAAGGGGGCCACTTAGGGATCTGGGGCAAAATCAGTACTTGGTCCTGCTAGTGAAGGCAGGGGGCTGGACTTGATGACCCTTTGGGGGTCCCTTCAAGTTCTAGGAGATAGGTATATCTCCATTAAAAAAAAAGGACACACTGGTGAATTCTGACCTTAAAATCCATGAACTCAACTGAGCTAACATGACTGAAAGATACTCCAATTTTGTCTAATCTATAAGCCTAGATTTTGGCATAAGTGACTTGTCTGAGATTTGACAGTGCCACAAATAAAACCCAGGTTTCCTAATTCCTAGCCCTGTCTCTTCACCACAAGAGCATACGTCTTCATAATAAGGTGCTATGTGGATCCTAATCCAAAAGAGCTCATGCTTAACTTTAAGCGTATGAATGATCCCAGGATTGTTGCCACCTCTTGTGATTTTTTATTATAGATATCACAAGGCCTATTTTTTCCCCCCTTTCAAGTCCTGGCAGCTGGAGCACTACAAATCACATGTCAATCTGAGGTTTCATAAAAAGTTTTAACCCTCATGACTCTGGATGAAAGCTTGAAAATGTGAACCTCAAAAGCAGGAGGCAAAGAAGTAGAACCTCATATTTACAGGTTTAAAAAGTAATCATGATTTTTTGGGGGCCTGACTCATGGCAACAGGCAATACTATCCCATTGACTTTTGTGGTTAAAGTTACATACTTAGTATTTTGCTAGGCTCCATTCTAAACAATTGTCATCAAGATCAATTATTTCTCCTAGTCCGAAAGCCATGACAGATTATTTTTTTGTTGATGATGTGTCTGATCTTCAAAATATATATAGCAGAAATGTCTCCATGTAAACATCCATCCATAATTTCAAAATTCACATTCCAAAAAAATATAGGAAGAAAAATGCTTGCATAGGATCTCTCAGGCTACATAAGAGCTATGCATACAGTGCAGTGTTTACACATTGCAGTTCTGTTGGCTTATATCAAATTTCAGAAAGGATGCATGAGTAAATATGTGCTCCATGTTTTGCATAGCTTATAAAAACAAATGAGATTTTAAAAGTAAAAATTAATGGAGCAACACAGCTCTGGTCAGGAATGTAGCATGAAGTAATCAAGTAAAAAATTGTCGCTCATGGGACGGTTGCCATGACATTCAAAAGCGCTTACTAGGATCAAAGTATGAATATTCTGTGAGCTGATTGATAGTCTGTTGCTTTACTTTTCTTGTAAGCAAATGTGATGACAATATTGAGCAATTACTGATAATGTCACCCAGCTGCTTCTCTGCTGCCTGTGAGATAATATTCAGAACGGCCAAAGTAATAGCCAATTGTATTAAAGTAGGGTATGTTCTCTCTCCTCTCACTAGCATTATGCTTTTGACTGGTGGTAGCCCAGCAGATTGAAGAAACATCCTCAGTAAACTTTGCTGTGCCAAACACCATAGGGCTTATTTAGCTTTGATTAGATTGATGAGATGGTCTAAACGCAACAATTAAAAATACAATTAGTCTGTAATAGAACGTGTGTGTGTCTGTGGGGTTAAGGTAGGAATGAACTTTTCCATCTAGGATTCCTAGTTAGTTAACACTTAAAATCAAGGAAGTTTCTGAATTCACATTGTGCATTAGTGTTGGTCAAACATTGCCTAGCTGCTGCATTGACAATCTGACAAAAGCCAAAGGGCTGTGCTTAATTCCTGTGTAACTGAGCAGATTGCAGCCACCTTCTTCTTTACTAGCCACGTGTATCCTGCAGGGACTACAGGTCCCAGCATATGTTTCATCTTGAAGCAAGATGAAGGTTGCTTGGTTCAAGGCCGAACAGTGCATGGTGGGACCTGTAGTCTCTAAGAACTACAAAGCCACATTAAGGATTTGGGAGGCTGCAGACAAGGGGTAGGCTGGCAGGTGGTACTGTGGCCACCCATGCTGTACATATGTCCAATGGTCATCATTAAAATGTCACTGACAGCGATCCAGATCACTTGGTAAGCTGGGCACAAGTGAACAATATGCGTTTCAATATGGCTACGTGTAAACATAAACATCTAGGGAGCAAAGACCACAGGTCACTCTTCCAGGATGTGGGGCTCTTATCCTGGGAAAGAGGGACACTGAAACAGATTTGTGGGTTGTGGTGGATAATCAGCTGAGTTCTCAGTGCTATGTTGTGGACAAAAGGGCTAATGCGATCCTTGAGTGCACAAGCAGTGGAATCTCAAGTAGGAGTAGAGAGGTTATTTTACCTCTGAATTTGGCACTGATGCAGTTCTGTTGGAATACTATGTTCAGTTCTGGTGCCTACAATTTAAGAAGGATGGTGAAATATTGGAGAGGGTTCAGAGAAGAGCCAAGAGAATAAGTAAAGAATTACAAAAACTTGCCTTATAGTGACTTTGTTCCTCGAGTCTATCTATGTAGCTTAACAAAGAGAAGGTTAAGGGGTGACTTGATTACAGGCTATAAGCATTTACATGGGGAACAAAAATTTAATAATGGGATCTTCAGTCTAGGTGAGAAAACTTCCAGCCATTGGATCATGTTAAAGTAGACAAATTCAGACTGGAAATAAGGTGTACATTTTTAATAGAGAATAATTAGCCATTGGAACAAGTTACCAAGGGTCATGGTGGATTCTCTATCACTGACAGTTTTAAAAACCAAGAGTGGCTGTTTTGTACAAGCTCTGCTCTAGGAATTATTCTGGGGATGCTGTATGGCCTGTGTTACATAGGAGGTCAGCCTAGATGATCACAATGGTCCCTTCTGGCCTTGGAACCTATGACTTTCTCCAGTTCTTAGTGGGCACGTTGCTATAAAGCATTCCCATCACAAAACCATCAGTACAACAGCAGCCGGGACTGGGAGGGTCAGGGAAGCCAGTAATTGAATTGGCCATGAACTACCTTCTCAGTCCAGACCAGGGTAGAAGCATGCATGTTGGTGAGAGATTGAGGTAGTGATATTTGCACTGCCCCACTAAGACATATTTCTTCCAGAGATGTATTCCTTTTGGAGAGATGCATTAAAACCCTCGTAGCCAGCAGGGGCGGCTCCAGGCACCAGCACGCCAAGCGCGTGCCTGGGGCGGCAAGCCATGGGGGGCGCTCTGCCGGTCGCCGCGAGGGCGGCAGGCAGGTTGCCTTTGGCGGCTTGCCTGCGGAGGGTCCGCTGGTCCCGTGGCTTCAGCGGACCTCCCGCAAGCGTGCCGCCGAATCCGAAGGCAGCCTGCCTGCCGTGCTGGGGGCGGCAAAATACCTAGAGCCACCCCTGTTAGCCAGTTCAGAATTCCAGTTTAAAAAAGGAAAGAAAAATCCTTTCTGAACTCAGTCAAGCCTTGTCCAGCATTAGGATAAAATCTGGACTGGCCCTTAGAGAGTTTTCTGTGTGACTCGTTCCAAGTGCAATTCAAAGCACAGTGCCCTTTTCATACAGGTGCATTCTGAATGGTAAGCAGTGTTTTGAAAAGGATCAGCTTTCAGCTATGGAAAGCATGTCCCTGGCCCCCAGACAGTGTCTCCCAGAGCCTCAACAAACCCACTACAAAGCAGACCATTCCCATATCAAAGCAGCAAGCACAAAGACAAGGACACTTATTCCCCCACCCTCCAAACACACACTTATTAATTGATATGATTTTTATTCATTTTCTCATTTAAGATATCCTAGACATTTATACTTTTTTTGTGCTTTGACAAGAAGCGTTATTATACTACCACCACCTCAGCTCTCTCACAAACCCTAATATCCCCATTCAGCAAAACAATCCTTTGCCCCTTCTTTGCCCTTTCTGAAAAAATTGAGTAACACTTTCACATCATGTTATTAATTAATCCCTTGGAACAGGCAGATCTGGAGCTCACATCATTAGCACTACGCATTCTGCATTAGCATGTCAAGCCAGAAAATCCTAGTGCCAGAGGGTTAATTCCAAATCACAGTAGACTTTCCTATGGAATTACATGTTATATCTACACTAATACCAACTGAGTTCCTGATTAATATGTTCAGCACATATACCAGCAATTGCATTTGATTTGTCAGTGCACTTATATTGGACAGGAGCCGTATAATTAAGGGAAGGCCCTCAACACCTTTAATTTTTCATTTTTATATAAAATGCGATGGGGGACTTCAGCAGAAGTGTGTAGTGCGTTATCCTTTGCAGTGTATTACTTCAACAATATTTCCTTTGCAATCCTATGTTCCCTGTGTGCAGGTGAGAAGACCATTAGCATTTCGTCAAGGAATTATTTTAATCAGGAAGATCATTCCTCACTTATGCATATGGACAAGATTCAGAGGTGGGGCTTCATCAACTTCTTAACCCCGCTGAAAGCAAAGTGCTTACCAAAAGGTCAACTTTTAGGGGCTGAGGCATGTCATCATGGCTCATGGGCTTAAAGGGAGCATGGCAATTTTCAACAGCTGTGGATCTACCACTTAATATTCTGAAGGCATCTGAGCACTTCCAAGTGATTAGAAGCTACTACTAGTATGGGGTTCCTTGGTTGAAGCTCTGAGTAGTCACAGAAGTTCTTCCTCTTCCCTTCCATGTAACTATATGTTTTGGAGCAGATCCTCAGCTGGTGCAAATCACCGTAGCTCCATGGAGGTCAATCCTTATTCCCCCACATAACAGAGGGCTCAGCTATGCCTCTGTTGAGGCTGAACTGTATTTGGAATGGGGTGGTTGGGAATGCTGGTGGGAGGAAGCATTACATCCCCATGGTGCTTCTGGGGGATGCAGGGCAAGGTGTCCTTTATTAGATCTGAGGCGCCATTGTGGCATGCAAGAAACAGAGCCATAGTATCACCTACACCCTGCCCAGATGTTCCCCCCACAAGCCACTAGCAATGTTAATGGCTTCCACCTCCCTTGTGCACCCCAACTCTGGAAGGCAGTTTACACCTCTACCCGCTGCATGACTTTACTATAGGGTGTCAGAAGGAAAGCTTGCTGGATTCCCTCCTGCTCTCTCTCACTCCCCCCCACCCCATACAGAACACCCAAATAGGGGCATAATTTCACCCAAGGACCAAATCCTCAGCTGGTGTAAAAATCAGGGTCACTCCATTGACTAATGGAACTACATCCATTTAGAGCAGTGGAGAGGTTTGTCCCAAAGTGAGTGTGATCGCTGTAGGGGCTTCGGTAGCAGTGATTACATTAGGAGAGTTGCCATCATCGTAACCGGTTGAATGCTGAATCAAATGAAAGGCCCACAGCTACTTACGATCTTGTTCAAATTAGGCAAAAATCCAGCCTATGTGAAAGTGAAGGTGGCAGAGAACCCTCAGGCAAGTAGCAAGCTGTGAGAGGTCTGATATTTGTATAACAATGCTCCCCCTCCCAGTAACCTACTCTACTTCTGCCTTCCAGCTGCATGTGTCTCTAAGTATTGCCGGTCTCTGGGAAGCAGCACACATGCTAGACATTTCTGGGGTTGGAGGATAAGTACTGAACTTATCTTTTATGGAGCAGAAGAACAGATAAATTCCATCAAACGTATGTAAATGAACAGAGTTAAGATTTGCTTCTGGGGAGGTTTAACAGGTAACTCAGTCTTTTCCCAAACATTTCTAAGTTTTATAGTTTTTAAATGTATAATTTTTACCCTGCCACTCCCTCCCCCCCACCCATGGCACTTTGGGGTGTTCACTAGTGTCAGGAACCTGTTGTACTCAGTACACCTAAAACACTTCTGTTGTGGTATATATCCTACATGGGGCACGTAATGCATCACTGGCAAACTAATAACTCAATGATCATTAATATTCTTGTGTGATGTATGTACTGTGTGTACAAATTTATTGATATGGGCTAGAGTTATGCATTGCTTGCCAAACACATTAAGAACATAAGCACAGTCTGCCTTAGACAAATAAATATGTATTTGCTTTGCTGTGCAACCTGATCATCAGGTAGAGACAATGAAGGGCCATTTATGATTCTATGATTTTACCTACTTTTCTGTGCTTCCACAGTGTTTTAAGGCCACAAATGATCAACAGAATCAATTATATCATTCTTTGGATTCAGCCAGTCTCTGGCCAAGTTCTCTGCTAGCATAACTCCACTGACTTGCATGGAGTTAAACCAGCGGAGTATCTGCCCATGTGGTGCAATCTCAAACGTTCTTTTGTTTTTACCCCCACTTCCTCCTTCCCTCTGGCCTGGTATCCACGAGAAACACTGCCATCCCTTGAATAATTCTGTTAATTGGTGGTGCTTCTCCTGGTGGTTTCTGAAGCACCAGAACAGAGTTACTATCTGATCAAGAATGCCTTTAAAAAAACCCAACCTATTCCTCTGGGATAAAGCTGTGGACTAAACAAAAAAATATATATTTAGAACGCCAGAAGAGCTCATCAGAGATTACAGAACAGTGAATAAAGGTCATGTTTTCTCCTTGACATTTTACCTTGGTAGCAAAATTATGCATGCTACTTAGAAAACTAGCGCTCAAGGTAGTGAATACCACCAGAAAATGCGTGTGATTCAATAAAGACAGAATAACCAGTATTGTACGGAGATTAAAATGTCTTTTTAAAAAAACTAATACAATATAAAGCTGTACCTGTTTTAGAAAGCTTTATCTACTGTCCCACCAAGTTACAGTAAACAAACTAGTCAGATATAGGCTTTTGTAAGGAATACTGTTGTTTACAAAGAAGTTACTTCAAACATAGCAGAGCCATTCTGAATATGGAAGGCCACATATGCAAACTCCACCATAAGCATGTCAGCCATAGGAAAAAACAAAAAAAGAAATCATTTCATAAAACCACCACATATTTACTTATACTTCGGAAGAACTAGGACTTTTTTCCTTGGATAAAACTAACATCTGCTCACACATCACTGTCAGGTAGGAAGTATCAGAGGGGTAGAGCCATGTTAGCTTTTTGTCAGGTAGGAGGTACTCACAAAATACAGCTGGGCAAGTAATGGCGATTTTGGTTTACTGGCAGTTTCAAATCAAAATAAAAAGTTCGATTTCACATCAAAACAGAAAATGAATCATTTTCAAAATTTCCAGCAAATCAAAAAGTTGAAAAAATTTTTCAGAATCGTTTTGTAACTTGACATTTGTTTTGGGGCATTTTTGGCAAAAGCGGAAGGAGGACAAGATTCGTGAACTGCAGGAAGAGGAGTAGCTTGCCTGTAACCCAAAGATTAAGGTACTCTCTTGGCAGGGAAAAGCAGGGGTTCACTTCCTGCCTTTCTCTGACATGGAGAAGGTGTTTAGAGCTGGGTCTCCCCCATTGCAGAAGAGTGCCCTACCTCCTGGGCTATCATTCAACCTCTCCTGTTGAAGCTGTTCCACTTCTTATAACTAAATAGCCAGTGGAGCAGGAACTTGAGACTTCTACATCTGAGGTGTGTGCCCTTTGTCTCTATGGCCTGGTGGCCCTCTCTCTTGTCCTGGCCCAATGATTATTCATATTGGCCAGTCATGTGCAATCTTAATTCGGTGCCCTTGTGCATACACATTATGATGCAGTCTTTTATTACATTACAATCTCATACTAGCTTCTAGTTTTGGGTTGAAAATTTTCCAATTGTAGCATGTAGCTGAAGTTTTCCAAGGGGAACACTTCCCGTTTTCTAATCAGCACAATCCACCACCAACTCCTACTCACTAAGGGGCCTGGAGATGGCTGGAGAAGATGCAAAAGTGGACAGAGCTGGCAGGAACAGGAGTGAGATTAGGGCACTGGGGAGAAATATCCCTTTATCACATCTCCTGGGGAGCTCATGCCTCCTCTGGAACTCGTAATCTCTCCCCTAAACACCAGGTTGATTTCCCATTTGAGTCCCTTTCCCCTACCAGGCATGAGGGGACAAAATTGTACTAACAGATATTCGCATACTGATGAGATGTCCTAATTAAAACTCTGATCCTGATGCCACTGAGGTTGATCGCAAAGCTCCCACTGACTTTTATGGGAGCAAGGTTGGGCCTAAGAGATCATCAATTGTGTGCAACTCTGTTTCCCACAGTACAACTGTTTCAAAGCCTAATCCAAGACTCCTTCCTGATAGATTACAAATGTCAACCACTGATGTTTTTCCCTTCTCAGTGGAAAGAGTGTTGTGCTTAAATCACCTGTACATTCAGAGGAGGGTCACCCCCAACTTATTAATTTTATACTTATAGTTGCAGTCCATGTGTAGGAAGTATGGTCTAGTGGATAGAACATGGAACTAGGACTAGAGAGACCTGGGTTTAATTCCTGGCTCAGTCACAAACTAAACCATATACTTTAGTTCCGTATCTGTAAAATGGGGATAATATAGCACTTTCGTACCTGACCGTGGTCATGAGAGGATTAACCCTATTACTGCAGTGCTAGGGTCTCTCTCTGCCCCATGCACCTCCTTGCAGCACAGAGCCCTGCCACAACTACTCTGCCTTAGTTTCTCAAGTGTGGTTTCCAGACCAGTCTGGTAGCTTAAAACTTGGCCCTCTGGAAGGTCACTACAAAAGTTCAACCACCACCTCCCAGCAAAATGAAGTCCAACGTTGCCATCCCCAAAACAAACATGAAATAAAGGAGTTTTTTTAATCCATGAAGGGCTTAGTTCTCAGTCCCTATGAGGTTATTCATCTACTTGTCCTCAGCTCTCAGAGCCCAGCCTTCCCCCACGGAGGGAGGGGGGGAAGGAGAGGACAAGAACCTTTTCCTGGCAGGCTAAAACAACCAGTGGGCAAGTCCCTGATAAACCCAGCCTGGAATCAAGGCTGCCCTTCCTTCAGGGAGGCTATGACTGGCTATAATCCTTCTTGGTTCCTGGCTCCAGCCGGGCTTCTCTTCTCAAGATAGAGCAGTTGATCTGGTCTCCTTCCTGGCCAGCTACAACTGCACCAGCTCTCTCCTTTTCAGCCCCTTTCCTACAGGCCTGACACCCAGAGGTGTAGCAGGCAGGGCTGATTGCAGTGAGCACAATTCATTAACCTTTTCACCCTGTGCGGTGTTTGTATAGTTCTATCACAGGGCGATGTAATAAGGTGATAGATAAAATTCAGTGAACATCTAGTGCTTTTTACCTTTCCACCTCACCCCATCCATTTCCAAGGACCGCAAAACATTACAGGCAAGACTGCCATCCTTACTTACAGAGAGTATAACCTTACACCTCAAATACTCCCAGTGGATCAGATCACAGAGCCCTTACTCACCTGAGTAGTCCCTCTGAAACCACTGGTAGGGAATTTCCATGGCATTAGACAGGATTCCCCTTATCCAACATGAATTAATCTCTTCTTAATGAATTTTTTTTTAAAGAAAGCAACCACACTCACCTCCACAATCTTACTCCAAACCCAGCAATTCAGAGATCCAGCCTTAGATAATCATTAATGATTTCCCTTTTAATTATCTCACCGCTTTAAATCACTGGGATTGATTGAGCATGTAATTAGGGAAGATCTACCTGAGAGACTGCCTCTACCTTTGTGCAATGCTGTGGCAGATGCAATCCTCCCAAGCACTTGCGCTAACAGCCTCTGGTATAGAAGAGGGGCTGAGATCTGGATGCTCTCAGCGAGAAGACCATGGCTAAAGATCTGGCTTCTTGCCTTGGTTCATTGGAGTTGGGATTTGCTAGTTTATAATCTGCTGCAAAAGCAATCTGTTTTCTCATGCTTTTCCTGGGCAGGAAGACCGAGGGGAAGGAGATTCAGTAGAAATAGAGGGTGATTATGCTGGAAGCTATGAAGTGAAGTAGTCTTTCATGGCAGCTGGATTATGTGATTATGCCTGAGCTATGAAGGGGATTATGCTGGGTCTGGCAAGACTTTTGGAAGTTGTTTTTTTTTTTAAAGTTTTATTGCAGTTTGTTAAAATGTGGGCCTTAAAATTGTAACATGCTTAGAGATTGTGATAAATACCATGGAAGTTCAAATTTAGTTATATACCCAGACATGCTTTGGGATGAAAGTCTATAGAACACACACAAATTATAAAAAATGTTGAGGTGCTAGAGACCAAGAGGTCAGATAGTTCACCACCACTCTCTGCTCCCTCATGCTGAAGCAGGATTAAGTATACCTCGACCTTCCTTGACCAATGTGTCTGTGTGTGCGCACACATTCAAAAAGCCAGTGAAACTATTATGAGGCACATTGTCAGATAGCATAAATCAGTTGAGTAACCTTGAAATCCCTGGCGCTAAACTGATTTGCACTAGCAAAGGATGGGGCCCACTGTATGTGAAACCGGCATTATGCAAGTACTTTATTGCATGCCAAGTATTCATAAACAACTAGCTTAAGCACACAGCACTGTGACTCGCCAAGAATTTCCTTCAGCATGACCTTACAGCCCAGACAGCTTTGCAGTCAGTTGTCCTCAGTGCTTTACTATCATCATGAATGGACCATCATTTTTGCAGCATAATTTTCCTCTTAAATTTGTTTTACAGCAGTACTGACTTTAAGACCATTCACAACTAATACCTATGTAACCTTATGAGTCACGTCTCACAGGGGGAAGAATTTTAATTCTTTATTCGCAGACAGGCAAACATGCTAGCCAACAGACACCCATGGTAAACTGCTTACTGAAATGACTAGGGTAGGTAGCCGTTCAGCAAGATCCTTCACCACTTATTGAAAAGCCTTGAAGCCTCTACATTGTAGAGTAAGTTAATTGGATATGCAACCATGTGTCCTACCCTTGTCACTCTTCCTCTTTCATGTTCCATACCCTCTTATTACATCTTGTTCTTATTTAGAGCTAGATGCTATTATTCTCGCTTTAGCTTCACAGTACCTTTAATCCAGTCCTAGTGACTTCAAATGGACTATTAGTGGAGTAAGGTGCTAGTCAAAGCAAGTAAGGTATCAGATTCTGCGGGGAAATCTGTTCCCATAGAAACCAGTGGCAAAATTCTGGGGGTCAAGATTTCACCCTGTTTTTTCGCTAGAAAGCTCTCTGAGAAAGAGGTTGGTTTGTCGTAGGTTTGTCCAGCCCCGCATGACTGGGATCTTTTGCAATATAAACAACCATCTATACCAGCAGTACAGCAGCCCAGTTCCCACCCAAGATATGCAACAATGATTTACCATATATTCTAAACAATGCACTCTTGCCGACATTGTGCCCAAGTGCAGTAGCAGTTCAAACATTCAGATAGACTACTATACCGTGCTGCACTGATACAAAGCAGGATTGGGGAAGAAAAACCATGTAATTTGATTTTTTCCATATCTTTTTTAAAAATGTGAAGCAAAACCAATCAGATATTACAATCAGATATTACTATTGACTGAAGAAATGTTATGAAATAGACACCACCTCCACTTTTTATATTCTACCCATACTTTACATAACCCAACTTTTCTATAGCAAAGAGCTATTCGAATATGAAGCTAAATTCTGCTCTTGGAAACACCCATACAACACCTGCATGTATAAGACTGTGATTAATAAAGACAGACCTAGCTCTTCATTTTTTTTTAATTATACTTTACTATCTACAACCTCAGCACATCTCAGACACAGCATTATTAACCGCAGAGTGAGAGGCAAAGCCATCCTGCTAAGTTGTTACACAGAATACCGTACTACCCTCAGATACTGCCGACACTGTGCAGATCACCTACTCTATCTTACACCTGGATAACATACCTGGTGGCAGGGGGAGGAGTTTAGAGCTTTGGATGCTCAATGCCCATTAGAATTTAGTGGAAGCTAGATATTCAAATCCCTTAGGTGACTGAGAAATTTCCACCCTTTGTACACTAGCAGGGCCCAATTTTCATAGGTAGATATTGAAATAGGACACCCACATTTAGATGTATAATTGCCCCTTTATTATGCGATTTGAGTTTCCAATGGAGTGATGTGAATGTTCTGTCTGAAAACTGTCCCCACACTGTGTCCTGTTAATAAATCATGCAGGAGTCCCATATGTTGTATCATAACACTCATGTAATTCTTAAAGATAGGGGCTAAGCATTTTTATTCTGATACACCAGGGCACTTATGCACATGCTTAACTTTAAACACATGAGCACTGAGGTTAAAGTTAAAAACACGCTCAAGTGATTTGATGGATTGGAGCTTAATAGAATTTTTTTTTTTTGGTCCTAACAACACTGAAGCTCTGATGTGCTTTTTTGTATCTGAAAACTTCATTTTCAGTTCACATCCAGAGGAGACAAAACAAAAACAAAACAGTAATCAGACATCCAAGATCTCCAACTACTGAGTAGAACTGGTTGGGCATTTTCTACTCCAGAACTCTTGTTTAGGGTAAGTCCCCCTCCCAATCTCCTCCATCAATCTCAATGGCCCAGTGTCTCCATCATCCAATGGCTGTCAAAGTAAGGCAGAACATGGATGCAATATCTTCCAGGGCTTATCAACATTGATTTGTAAGTAGTGAACTTATCTATAGAATAGACAAGGGTAATTCAACCACTCAGAAGAGTGATAGAGTGGTTGAAAAATAAAGTCTTTAATGCAGCCACAAGAAAAGGTTGAACAAAAACCAGAAACATCATGGGAATTTGCTAATCCCAAGAACCTATAATAAACTGATAAAGTTAATAAGATTCAATAATAGAGAATAGCCCCATTAGTGTTTTAAAAGCTTTATCTAAACATTGCACACAGTATTTATTTAGTTCCCTAGCTGAATTCTCTGTATACAAAACACTAAAAATTCATTATCTCTAGATGCAATGCTTGGTAAATTCAATGGTAATTAATCTCCATTTACCCTCTGTGTACATTTGTGAACAGATGAAAAGTTCACTCAAAAGTTCTGTCAGTCCAAAGAAAACATATTGCTTTGATGATTTCCCCCACCCCCTTGCAAACCCGTTCTTCCCCGAGAGAAAAAAGGGTACAGTTAGCCAATTTTGCATGGTTCAAGCCAGGTGCTCATTGCAAATTCAGTAGCATACATTGGCATGTGTTAGCTGCAGAGAAACTGAAATTACTGAAATTCTTATGCCAGCATAATTCACTGAAGGCAGTGCATTGAGGATTAAGGAGAACTGTGAGTGCTTGAGGATTATAAAACAAATCAAAAGGGAGTGTCTAGTTATATTTATACATTTCTTCCTTCTTTTAAAGGCCAGCTGTATTCCATCAACTTCCTAGTCTTTTAAAGGTGGTATGCTGCATCACCATCATATGTGTTCATTTGTTAAGATTTCTATTAATCATAACCATGCTAGGCAGAAGAATCCAATTAATATGTGCTGGTAATATTTAATGTCATAATTAAGTCTGATTATCCCAGAGTGGTAATGCAGCACTCCCTTATTTTAAGCCAAGTGAAATGTAACCATCAACACAAAAATGCTGTCAAGGTTCAAAGGTGCATTCCACTTAGCTGCCTTAATTTTATTTTACCACTACACTACTCTACATTGCCTTAACCTTACACATATACATGTGCCATTTAGGCAAATTTTAAGGTATAAATGCATTAAGCACCCATGATTTAGTCTGGTGAAGTCTATTACATGGTATACTGCAATTACTGTTTGATGTCCAATTTACCCTAAATATTTTCTAGTCTTGCTAAGTTATTAAGTAACCATGCTATACAGAAACCTAGCACGCTTCAGTGACCAAATGGATCAACATTTTATGGAATCTGAAATTCAGATAACTTCCATGCAAAATAACAGACTGAAGTCTCACGTAGGAGCATAGCAGAGAGTATTTCTAATCTTCAAACTAACTGAATCTCATTCACAGTAAGGCACCTTTCCTCTTTTATTTTTCCCTAACAGTGTAAAGAGAGTAAGGTGTGAATGCAGTTTACATCACTTTTTGGCCCCTTCACCCTGCCAGAGTACTGTAAAAGGGACTTTGTGTACATAAAAAGCAGGCCCATCGCTTTTAATTATCCATGTAGACAAACGAGCATTCTGTGTGTACTTGTTTTAAAATGCTCTCTCTAGATTTGAGCATTTGAAATAGATCTGCATGTGACTTCAGGAAGCCAGAAGTTAAATTTTAAAAGCAAACATTTGTTTATTTGCACCTCATCATAATGCAATGGAAAAATTCTAGCTATCTGCATTTAAAGCAAGATTTTATTTTGTGAGGTTATTGAATTTATGTCCAATTCTCCATTAGGCAAGGATTTCAGAGAGAACATAAGTGAATTAAAAATGTTTCTTGAAGTAATTTTCACACTGCTTTTGCACAGAAACCTAAATACAGACTCTGACCTTTGTTACATGGTGTAACTCTGGATTAACTGCATCAGCTTCCATGGAGTTACTCCAAATTTACTCCAAGTTAACCAAGTTCAGAATCTGGCCTTATACCTTCAGTGGAGTTACTCCAGCACCAATATAAACAAAATGGGGATCTGTCTTTTAAGGGGTTACTCTGGATTTACACCAAGATAATGGAGATCAGAGTCTGACCCTTAGTATTCCATCAGAACAAAACAGGATCTAGAGGTCTGGGTCTAAATTCCCACATAGATTCCTCCGAAGGAGCAATAAATAATCTTGAAGACATAATTGTCACAATGAAGTCTTATTAACAGTATTACTATTAAATTCCAGTTGCATTTATGATGCAAGTTAGATTGACAAGCAGAATATATGGCCAGGGGGCCAGCCCACTAGCATTAAATTTCCACCTCTTTTACTCAATCATTTTTATAGCTGTGTGTGCATTTAACATAAATGATACTGCAGGTGCTGATATTACTCACATCCAACTGTAATTCCAACATTAGCCTGATAACACACCAATACCATGCTAGGTTGCCTAAGGCAAGAATTTCAAAAGGGTGGATACAGGAACACACAATGGAAACATCACCTCAAACATTATAGACTTTCCCTCTGTGCAAAGGAAGATGAGAACCGGTTGACAGTCTTTTATATCTTGTTGCAAAAAAGAAATCTTAGTTCTTTTAATAAGTGTAATGTGCATATTCACCTTTAATCATAGTAGGTGCAGATGCATGACCCTAAATTACCATGTAAATGTTTCATTTTATAAAATGCCATCAGCAACATTGTTTTATAATGCCCAGCAGAGGGGATACATGCTAACGCAGTGTTTCTCAAACTGGGGTTGCCACTTGTGTAGGGAAAGCCCCTGGAGGGTCAGGCCAGTTTGTTTACCTGCCCCGTCTGCAGGTCCCGTCGATCGTGGCTCCCACTGGGTGCAGTTCGCTGCTCCAGGTTAATGGGACCTGCTGGAAGCAGCGCAGGCCAAGGGACTTACTGGCCCCTGCTTCCAGCAGCCCCCATTGGCCTGCAAATTACCATGTAAAGCAAAAAAGGTGCGAGACAGTGATAAAAATTATCACTTGGATACAGGGTTAAGTTATAGCCCTTTGTTGGCAATATAGTGTTTTTAATAGTAAAAGCTTGGAAACAGAGGTTTAAAAATACCCAGTAACGAAGGTCAGAGTATCAGTGCAGATCTCCAGGTAGCAGAACTGTAAAACACACCATCTAATAGTTCTCTCTAGATTATACACCCCCTTAAATGGTTCGCATGTTAGACAGTCTCACACTGACGGTCTTGCTGCTGCTGAGAACTCTCATTCTGTACCAGTTCTCTCACTGCTAAGCTGCAACCGACTGGAGCTGGGTCGCCCAACGGAGCTTCACCTGCTCCAGTATGTGTCGGTGGCGACTGGGTAATGTAGGATGGGATCCACCCGTCCCACCCCCCTTGAAATATGCCGCCAGCCCTCAATCTCCTTTGATGTCAATGGAAGCTAGAAGTGCTCTCTACACAGAAATACTTAGCACATGGCAGGATGAAGTCCTCAATCACCCTCATAGAATAGCAGGATTGGAAGGGACCTCAGGAGGTCATCTAGTCCAACCCCCTGCTCAAAGCAGGACCAGTCCCCAACTAAATCATCCCAGCCAGGGCTTTGTCAATAGCCATGTCCCATACCCTGTTGTGGGATTGAAGGATCACACCACACCTTTCGGGCACACCAGATTTTGCAGAACCAAGCCCAGCACTGGGCTTTTCCGCCTCCGACTGCATTTCCTTGGGAGCTCAAAGTTCCCGAATGGGAGGAGGACAAGGCTGCCCCGCTACGGGGAGCGGGAGAGCGGAGAAGCCGGGGGACGCCTGGAACGTGCAACACTTTCACTTTCCCTTTCGGAGCGTTCCGGGACCTGCTCGGGTCCGTTGCGCACCCGCGGGTCCGCACGCGCCGGGCTGTGCCTAGATGGGCGCTTTTCCTCGCCTGGAAAGTGCGACTCCGGCACCCGAGCGCAGCCCCACCGCCCCGCGGGTTGTCAGTCAGTGGCACCGCGCCCTGGGTGTCCGCACCCCCCCCCCCCACGGGAGAGGCTCAGCTGGGTAACCCCAGTAAAGCGCGGTCCGTCTCCTCCAAAAAGCGAACTCACGGACACAGGTCCCCTCTGGCGAGAGAGGGAGTGATGGGGGGGAGGGGTGACCCCCCCTCCCCCCGCTTTGAAGCGGCTCCGCTCGCGTCTCCACAGAGTCGCCTCCCCAAGGGCAGTTGTGCAAGCGCCGGGAGACAAAAGCGGGGAGTCTCCTGTTCGCCCAGACCGGCCCCGCGCCTCCCCGGGTGGCAGCGGCTTCCCAAGCCATCCCCAATGCTCCCCGCGCCTACCTTGCTTCTCATCGGAGACAGGAGCCCTTCCATTGTGGCTGGAGCCTCATGCCAGTCCGTCCTAGTCCCGCTTCCCTGCCTCAGTCATTCCCCCAGCACCGGAGTCAGCGACACCTCCAGACCCGCCAGGGACGCGTCCCTCGCACCCGATGAGCCACCGAGCCAACCCGGCGAACTTGAAACCAGCGGCGGTGCGGAGCTCGGTTCCCGGCGGCGCTTCCCTCTCGCCACCCCCTCTCCGCACAAGCCGCCTGTAGCTCGATTTGTACCGGAGTCGCTGACAAACGCTCCCTGTCTTACGTAATGCGCTCAGCACAGGACAAGGGATCTTCGCCCAAGCGCAGCATCACACGGGACAAGTGTGGAGGGTCCGGGACTCCACATTGCCTAGAGTAGCACGAGGAGGGTCATTAGGCTGCATTTTCTAGCCTCCTTTTGTGTGGCTGACAAGTAACCACTCTCTGGAGTCGCTAAATAGACTGACAAAAAGAGTCTCAATTACAGGTGTGGCTGAGCAGTAGATTTCCTGGGGTTATTATTAAAACATCATATTCCAGATCCACAGCTTTAAGCAACATGCGTTTCTCAGATAGCTGTTCGGGGACTGCCTGCAGTGGTGAATAGGTGAGTATCAACTCCGGAGTGCTTGGGCTGTCAAGGAGGATGCTGAATACACCCACCCTCCTGTCTGTTTCACTCAAGGATGCTGCTCTCAGTTGTAAATGAAAGACACAGAGGAAAGCGGATGGGATGAAAGGAAGCCAGTGCTCTAAGGTTGGAGAGCAGCAGGCCAGCTGCATTGGGCGTTTTCCTGTCCTCACTCCATGGGATCGTGTCCTCTTTAGGGAAAGGAAGGATGATTTTGCCGCTAAGGCGCTGGATTGAGATTCAGCAGAACTGGGTGGAAACCCTGACTCTGCCACACTCTTCCTGTGTGACCTCGGTCAGGTCACTCACTGTACCTGCATTCCCCATCTATAAAACATCTTGCACCTTATTTTCTTTGTGTATTGGACCTGTGAGCTCTTTGGGGCAGGGAATCTCTGTGTGCATCTACAGTGCTTAGTACAATGAACATCTCCTCTCAGTTGATGCCAGGAGAAGCAACTACAAAAAAACAAACAAAACCTGGACACTAAACATAACCCAGGTTATTTACTACTATTATAGAAGCACTAAGAGGTCTCATTGCAATGAGCCCTGTACAAGCACATGGTAAATACACAATCTCTGCCCTACTAGAAATCCACCAACAATGTCACAGGACAAAAGCACCCCAGATCATGCTTCAGGGGCCTATGAACAGAGGACTGGAAGGGATCTCCTGCATTGAGTCCAGTGTCTATCACAGGCAATTTGGTCATATAATCCAGTTTCTACATTTATTATAGATTCTAAAGCCAGAAGGGACCACTGTGATCACTTGGCCTCCTGTATAACAGACCATAGAAACAACAAGGAGTCCGGTGGCACCTTAAAGACTAACAGATTTATTTGTGCATAAGCTTTCAAGGGTAAAAACCCCACTTCTTCAGTGTTTTTTTTTAAACCCATGAAAGCTTATGCCCAAATAAATCTGTTAGTCTTTAAGGTGCCACCGGACTCCTTGTTGGTTTTTGTACATACGGACTAACACGGCTACCCCCTGATACCGACCATAGAACTTTCCCAAAAATAGTTCAAGCAGATCTTTTTAGAAAAGCATCCAATTAGGATTTTAAAATGGTCAGTGATGGAGAATCTACCATGATCTACAATGGGTTAATTACTCCCATTGTTAAAAATGTACAGCTGATTTCCAGTCTGAATTTATCTAGCATTCTTTGGTAGAATTAAGAGCCCATTATTAAATATTTGTTCCCCACATCGGTACATACAGATTAATGGGTGACTTGATTACAGTCTTCTCTTTGTTAAGCTAAATAGATTGGGCTCCTTGAATCTACTACTATAAGGTATATTTTCTAATCCTTTAGTCATTCTTGTAGCTCTTCTCTGAACCCTCTCCAATTTATCAACATTCTTCCTGAATTGTGGGCACCAGAATGAGACACAGTATTCCAGCCGCCATCACACTAATGCCAAATATAGGGTAAAATAACCTCTATGCTCCTACTTGAGATACCCCTGTTTATGCATCCCAGGGTCACATTAGCTCTTTTGACCACAGTGTCACACGGGAAGCTTATGTTCAACTGGTTATCCACTCTGACCCTCAAATCTTTTCAGAGTCCCTGCTTCCCAGGATAGAATTCCCCATTCCATAGGTATGGCCTACATTCTTTGTTCCTAGATGTATACATTTAGCCACATTAAAATGCATATTGTTTTCTTATGCCCACTTTACCAAGCAATCCTGATCACTGAGTCAGTGACCTGTCCTCTTCATTATTTACCACTCCCCCAACGTTTGGGTCTTCTGCAAATTCTATCAGTGATCTTGTGTTTTCTTTCAGGTCATTGATAAAAGTGTTAAATGGGGTAGGGCCAAGAAAACACACCCACTTGATGATTCCCCCAATTACAACCACTTTGAGATCTATCAGCTAGCCAATTTTTAATCCATTTAATGTGTACCATGTTAATTTTATATTTTTCTAGTTTTCAATCAAAACGTCATGTGGTAACAAGTCACACACCTTACAGAAGTCTAAGTATATTATGTCAATACTACCACCTTTATCAACTAAACTTGTAATATCAACAGAAGAAGATATCAAGTTAGTTTGGCAGGATCTATTTTCCAATCATAGAAGCATCTTAACTTTGATGCTTATTTGAGTATGCAGGTTTTTTAAGGTTTACTTGCCATTACCAGAGTCGGGCCTGAATGAAGCCCCCCCAGAGATGAACACCCATAAACTTTGGGAAACCTAGGACGTGAATCCAGATACTGGTCCAAGCTTTGTAGTTGACCCCCCAACAATAGATGAACCAAATCCTTAAACTCCAAAACACACAAAGGCTGGGAAAGTTTAGATCTGGGTCCAACCTCTGTGGCTCTGTCTGGTCTTTAAAGACAGCTTGGTCTTGAAATATGCTGAGAGCTCTCAACCCCCTTTGAGATCAATGGAAGCTAGAAGTGCACTCTACACAGGAATACATAGCACATTGCAGGACAAAGTCCTAAATCACCATCATACCCTTACATAGAATTAAAATGATCAAAGAATACCTTTCTGATACACCAATCTTTGCTAGGGGTGTTTAATCAAGAGGTGTATGGTGATCCAGCTGTCTTTATACACCAGTATGCGGTGATAAAATGAGCAAAAGGAGAGTCATTCACAATACGGTAACATTTCAGAAACGCGGCAATCAGTGATCCTCTCCGGTCTTGTCATGCCTGAAATAAATCCCTGCGAAATTTCCTTATGGTGACCTGTCTATTCACTATGGGCTTGGCTACACTTACAAGTTGCAGCGCTGGGAGTTACAGCGCTGGTCATGCAGCTGTGTAGGGCCAGCGCTGGAGTGTGGCCACACTGACAGCTACCAGCGCTGCAGTGTGGCCACACTTGCAGCACTTTCCAGCGCTGTAATGAGAGGTGCATTGTGGGCAGCTATCCCACAGAGCACCTCGTCCCATTTTGGCGCTGAGTATTGTGGGAAGGGGAAGGTGAAGTGTGCGGGTCATTCCGCTTCCTGTGCCAACTGCCCCGTGGTGCATCGCTTCACATCCCAGCATTCACTCTTTCCGGCAACGTTTGGCGCCATTGTGAGTGTCTTTCTGTTTTTACTCCTCTGTGTGTGAATCGCGATTTTCTGTGGCAAATGGAGCCCGAGCTGCTGAGGACTGTGCTGATGAGTGTCGCCAGCACAACACTTTTGGCAGTCGAGCTATTCCTTCAGCTCCAAAGTGACAGTGAGAGGAGTCTGACGATGATATCGATATCGATTCTCCTGCCGCGTGTGACACTAAAGTGCTTGTGGCATTCACAGGAAATGCTCAGCACCGTTGAACGCCGCTTTTGGGCTCGGGAAACATGCACTGAGTGGTGGGATCACATCGTCATGGAAGTCTGGGATGACGAGCAGTGGCTGCAGAACTTTCGTATGAGAAAAGCCTCTTTTCACTTTCATGGGACTGTGTGCTGAGCTCGCCCCCACTCTGCGGCGCAAGGACACAAGATTGAGAGCTGCCCTGACGGTGAAAAAGCGGGTGGCTATTGCAATCTGGAAGCTGGCAACTCCAGACAGCTACCGGTTGGACGGGGGAACCAGTTTGAAGTGGGAAAGTCGACCGTTGGAAATCGTTTTGATGCAAGTTTGCAAGGCAATTAATCGCATCCTGCTAAGAAAGACCGTGACTCTGGGGAGTGTGCAGGACATTGTGGATGGCTTTGCACATATGGGTTTTCCCTAACTGTGGAGGGGCGATAGATATGGGACGCATAATTCCTATTCTGGCCCCCCCACCTGGCATCAGAGTACGTTAATCGTAAGGGGTATTTCTCTATGGTTTCTCCAGGCGCTTGTGAGATCACCGCGGGCGTTTCATTGACATTTACACAGGCTGGCCTGGAAAGGTGCATGATGCACGCATCTTTCGGAACAGTGGCCTGTTCAGGAAGATGCAGGCAGGGACTTTTTTTTCCCAGACAGGAAGATCACAGTAGGGGACGTCGAAATGCCCATATGTGATCCTTGGAGACCCCGCCTTACCCGTTACTGCCTTGGCTCATGAAACCCCTATACAGGGAAGCTTGACAAGAGCAAGGACCGGTTCAACTACAGGCTGAGCCGGTGCCGAATGACTGTGGAGTGTGCTTTTGGCCGTTCAAAAAGCTCGCTGGAGATGTCATGTATGGGAAGCTAGACTTGGAGGAAAGCACAGCCCTCCCCGCGGTTATATGCGCTTGCTGTACCCTCCATAATATTTTTTGTGAAGGGAAGGGTGAAACATTCAGTCAGGCATGGACCCCCGAGGTTCAAGTCCTGGAGGCTGAATATTATGCACAGCCAGAGAGCAGGGCTAATAGAGAGGCCCAGCACAGGGCTACAAGGATTAGGGATGCCTTGAGGGAAGAATTTGAGGCTGAAAGCCAACAGTAATGTTTGCTGCCTTAGCATGGGAGTGATGCACTGTTTACACTGTTATTCTATTAAATCCCTAAAATGATTTTGCAGTGCCTCTTTCTTTTACTGGGCTAAGGTATCTTTCACTATCTGCTATAATTAAAGACTGTTTTCAAAGCCAAGAATTGTTTTATTGAAAAGAAAAAAACTTCCTTGACAGACAGACACACAACATTTCATGAACACAAGAGGGCAGGGGTGTGGGTTGGTGAACTGTACAGTCACAAGTTTGCATATGTCCTGTCTGGAGTGCTGTTTAATGAATCCTGCACTTCAGGGTGCATATACTGCATGGTGATGCGGGGTTGAGTGCAGAGGGGTAAGGGTGGTAGGTATCAGGGCTGGTTGGTGAACGTACAGGTGTTGGAGGCAGCTGGTGTGTGGTAAGAACCTGGATGGCTGGGGAAAGGTGGTTTGAGCTGACATTGGGGGGGGGGGCACAAGGCAAAAAGCTTTGGACGAAGGGGGGGGGTGGAGTTTTTTTTTTTAGCACGGTAGTGCTCTGCGTGCATGGCAACGAGTGACTCTATAGAGTCTGCTTGGCGCGACAGGATGCTTAGCAGCCGCTCTGTGCTTTTCCTCTTGGCCACTGCATTTCTCTTGCGGATCCTGCTTTCCTTCTCTCTCCACTCCTTCAGTTCTTTACTCTCTCTAGCAGAGTGATGAAGAACAGTGTTCAGCATGTCCTCTTTGCTCTTTCGGGGATTTTTTCTCAAATTGTGTAGCCTCTGTGCTGTGGAACATCTGCTCAGTCCAGTAGTCAAGGTCACTGTAGAAACCCAGAAATGACAACATTTAACAGGGACAGCATTGTATTTCCACTATCTCCAGACATTAATAGTTACACTGAGGGAGTTCTCACTTTAAAGCAATTCTTTTACCACACACATAACACAACAGAAGCCACGAAAAAAAGAAAAAATGGTGATGAGGGGTGCTTATAGAGGGAGAAGTGGGCCTTGAAGTGATAGAGGGGAGCTGGTTGCTTCGGGTAATCTGGAGTGATAGAGGGGTTGAGTGAAGATGCAGCTGCAGGGGTGATCTTCACTATCTCCCTATCTCTTCACTAAAGAGTCTCCCAACATTTTTCACAGGAGTTAATCCTGGAAGATGTCTCCCTGCTGCGAGTCACTAGGGAACAGCGGGAGGCTCTTTTACAGCAATGTGGATTCCGCCCGGGACCCTATGCGGCTTCCCTGTGTTCAGAAATGGTCCCACCACCCCTCGTGGCACAGTGGCGCGGACGCGTCAGCGTGACTGGGACAAGGAACACAGTGGCTCTCCCTATAAACCTGCGAAGGCACATTGCCCACGCTCTGGCTGAAACTTTTGCTGAGATAACTGCAGCCGATTACCGCGACGTGATAGACCACATCAATGGGCTATTCCACATCTAGGCTGGCATGCATGCAGCCATAACCCCCCTTCCTCTCCAGAAACATTTCCACCCAGAAAATAAAAGCTGCTTACCGGTAAACCCGCTCCTCTGCTTGTCCTTCTGCAACTGCTGGCTGCTGCGATTGGGTACTTTCCCCCCCCCTCCTGGCTTGAGAGAGAGCTCCTGGCTGCATGCCCACTCTGGGGTGTCCTTCCCCCATCCCAGTAGCTTCACTCGCGGTTTCCTCCCCCCCCCCGCCGCCTCCGCCGCCTCCTGTCCCCCAGCCTGCTCAGAAGTGTCCATCATTGTCCTGGGATTGGCAGTGGGGTCACCCCCAAGTATCGCGTCCATCTCCCTGTAAAAACGGCAGGTCGTGGGGGCAGCTCCGGATCGGCGATTCCCCTCGCGGGCTTTGTAATAGGCACTCCGCAGCTCTTTAACTTTCACCCTGCATTGCAGCGCGTCCCGATCATGGCCCCTATCCAGCATGGACCTTGATACCTGCTCAAAGATATCGTAATTCCTATGGCTGGAGCGCAGCTGGGACTGCACAGCTTCCTCCCCCCAAACACTAATGAGATCCTGCAATTCGCCAGTGCTCCATGCTGGGGCTCGTTTGCCGCGTGGAGGCATGGTCACCTGTAAAGATTAACTGATTTGCATCTCCACACCTGGCTGCAGCAAACAGGAAGGAGATTTTTTAAAATTCCCGGGGGCATTTAAAGGGCGGGTCACCTGAGGCAAGAGCAGTAGAGTGCAAACTGATGAGCAGAGTGGCTGGACAGGAATTGTGGGATAACTCCTTATTCCCTGGAGGACAATTAAAGCGCTGGTGAGTGTCCACACCTGCTGAGCAGCGCTGGATCACCAGCGCTGCACTCCTTATACCCCAACCGGGACGGGTTTTCAGCCAGCGCTGCAACCAGGGAGTTGCAGCGCTGGTTGTGCCCTGCAAGTGTGGACGGGGTGTAATTGCAGCGCTGGAAAGCCTCCACCAGCGCTGCAACTTGTAAGTGTAGCCAAGCCCTGAGTCACTAAATAGGACAATAAGATCAGCTGCTGTGTTACATTTGTGTGTGCTGCTTGGGGATCATGTGACCAGTCAGATCATCAGCTGAACAAAAGGTAGCATCAAGGTGTTGCCACGGTGACTTCCCAGCAGTCTGAATTGCTATGGCATTATAAGGTGAGGAGGGGAAATCCCAATCATCTACTGTAGCAATGTTGAAACATACCTTATTTTTAGAATGTGCAGCATGTAGAATGCTAGTGAATATTTAACGCTGTAAGTGTCTTTCCTGCTTGCTTTTCTTTTCGTGGCTTGTTTGCTATAAATGCAACGTTTGCCTTTAAAAGAGTATGAATTTCATTGCTATTATGCTTTTTCTTTCACAGCTTCTTCTCCATCATCTCCTACATTTTGTTAGGCTCTTATTAAATAGCAGATGCTAACAAATGGAGGCCGAAGCACTACACCCATAGTATCAGCAAAACAAATCCCATATTAGAAGGAAGCAACGTATTCCTGGGAATATGTCAAGAGAATGGGAGACATGGATCTGGAATCTATTCCAGGCTTCGCTACTGACTTGCTGCAGGATATTAATCAAGTTACTCGGGGCCAAGTTGTGACTTGGAATACAAGTCCATGTAACAGAGTAAGAGCAGCCCAGATACTCCTGCAGGCCCAACATCCAGGTAGCCTGCAAAAGGGTAAGTGGGAGCTGTGTGCACCTGCTTACTCCTAACTAGAGCTGGCCAACATCCTTTTGTTATAAAAAGGGCCATGCAAAAAATATTTTGAAACAAATTCAGACCACGCACAAAAATGAAAGATGTACAGATTCTTTCCTCCCCACCCACTTCTCCCATGCTCTCCTTTTCAATGGCCAAACGGGAAAGAGTACAGAACCCAAAACCAAAAGCCTGAACATTTCCTATGTTTTCATGATACATTTTGAACAATGGGGACAGCAGACGGACATAGGTAATGTTGGCTCCACCCCAGCACTCACTGGCCTGTGTAGCCAAGCTAGTGCACGGGGTGGTAGAATTTGCTACTGGTATAGGCCAGTAGACTCCCCCTCCCAATCAAACACGGAAGTAGTGGGGGCGGGCGCACTGCAACTCAGAGAGGGGTCTTTGAGGTCCAGTGTTACTGGCGATAGTCCTAGAGTGATGCAGCTCATGCACTACTGTCTTGGTGAGGACTGGGCCTAAAATCACAATCGAGCCCATAATCTCTGTGCCTCAGTTTCCCCATCTTTAATATGTGGGATAGGGAGTTCTAGTCCTGTGCATTACCCACAAAACTACTGAAGATAGGTTAGACTGACATATAGAAAATGCTTTGAGTTTCTGTCTCAGCAGAAGATTCATTTTAAAGCGAAGTTATAAATCCCTCCCTCCGCCCCCCAAGTGGTTAGTCGATTCCTTTCTGAACTCCTCTATTACTACACATAAAGAAGGATTTTGATCAGAAAGGTAAGTCTGTAACAATGTTGTGTTTTGGTCTGTGTTTATTCTAGCCTGTAACTCTCATAGTCACAGGTGTTTCATTTACAAGTCATTTGCAGGGTTGTGGGTTTTATTATTTTGAGACTGCCAGCTCTACAAATGCAACCTGGGGCACTTTAAAGCTAAGGCCAGTCTACACTACAGACCTATACTGATATAACTACATTGCTGAGGGGTGTGAAAAATCCACCTGGGCTAGTCCGCTACTCCGGATTCCAGTCCAGGGATCCTATGTCTAGGAACGACAGTCTGCTTGCTCCCAGACCATGTGGCTATTTTCCAGGACTCCTTACATCCTTGTTCTGTCCCCCTGGATTTACTGGTCCAAACTCCTTCCTCTCAGGGAGTAACTATAGGCTACTTCCCTGTAACTTCTTGGCAGACTGTCACCCCAAACTCTCCCACCCTGCTCCCAGAGAGTGACTGTAGACTACTTCCTCTGCAGCCCCACCCCTGTTCTCAGCTTGCTGCTTTACACAAGCTCAACCTGTCCCTAGCCAGCTGGGGTTCCTCATCAAGTGGCCTTTAAATCCCGAGGTGCTGCCTATCAGGTTAATTGACCTAATTTAACCTGCTCTGCCTTGTGTGGCATGGACAGCCCATCCCATATGGCACTCAAATAGAAATAACTCCTCTTTATTTGATTGCATCCTTAAGATCTAAATGACCCATTTCTGAGTTGTTCCGTTCCACCCACAAAGCAATATTATGACCAGGGGCAGCTCCAGGCACCAGCACGCCAAGCGCGTGCTTGGGGCGGCAAGCCTCGGGAGGTGCTCTGCCGGTTGCCGCGAGGGCAGCAGGCAGCTTGCCTTTGGTGGCATGCCTGCAGAGGGTCTGCTGGTCCCACGGCTTTGGCGGACCTCCTGCAGGCATGCCGCCAAATCCGCGGGACCGGGGACCTCCCGCGGGCAAACCGCCGAAGGTAGCCTGCCTGCCGTGCTTGGGGTGGCAAAATACCTAGAGCCGCACCTGATTATGACTGTTAAAAAAAATCTTAGCAGTAGACTTTAAAGTGACAAGTAATTTTGGGTGCCCATGTTGAGATATTTTAAAGAGCCCTGAGGACAGGTGCTAAGCACTTTCTGACAATCAAGACATTTTAGGTAGGGTTGCCAACCCTTTAGGGTTGGCCTGGAGTCAGCATTGGTCTCCCGGTGACTAGCAATCCAGGAGATCTTAATAGGCTATTTTAAGAAAATGATGTTACGTCATGGGGGGCGGGGGGGAGTGGGGAATCTCCTGGAATAGCTTCAGTTAGAGCTGGTAACCTTAATTTTAAGATTTCTATAAGTTAGGCACTTAAAAATCACTAGGCACTTTGGAAAAATCTTAGGCTTGATGTTAAGCTACAGGCCAACAAATAAAATAGCTTAAACCAAAGTCATCTTAGTAGTTAAAACTTTTAGCACAAAGGCAGCATTATGATTATTTGCTCTCATATTGGATTTTCTATCCATTACGTCACAGAGCACCAGCAGCGCACAACCCACTGACTGCGAACTTCCCATGCACCATTTGCTGCAAAATGTGCACCTCTAGAATTGGCTTGTATAGTCATCAGAGGGCACACTATGAGACCAACAATAGATGATCTGCACAGATTTGTCATCATTGGATCGATGGACTACCTACCATCCATTGCCCTCAGAGCAGTTTGATAAAGTTAGTCTCCCAACACACCAGTGAGATAGGCAAGCATGATCAGCCCCATTTAATAGATGGGGAAACTGAAGCAGAAAAGATTGTCCCATGGCCACGCAGTCTGGAGCTGAGAATAAACTGTGGGAGTCATCCACATCCTAGAGCAGGGAGAGGCTGGATTGCCCAATGGATAGGGCACCGACTGGGAATCAGGTTCAGCTCTGCTACTGGCCTGCTTTGCAATCTGGGCGAGTCTCCTACTTTTGTCTCAGCTGCTTCTTCTGTAAGATGGGGCTAATGAGACTTACCAGTGTTTTGAGATCTAGAATTGAAAAGTGCTGGATAAGAGAGTCAGTTTTCAGTATAGCAGAGGAGATGGGCCCCAAGTCTCCTAATTCCCAGCTATGTGCTATAACCACAAGGCTACCCTCCTACCTAGTCTCCTGATGAAAAGGTTGCATTGTAAATAGGAGTAAAGGTAAATCATAAATGGTAAGTCTGTAAGGTGCCACAAGGATTCCTTATTGTTTTGCGGATACAGACTTACACGACTACCGCTCTGAAACCTGTCACCATGCAAGGCACTGAATTTAGCCGTATGAAGTGGAAATCCATCAACTTCATGAAAAGAAAAAAACAAACAAACGAAAAAAAACCACACTTGTGCAGATACAAACAGAGGCATCTGATGAAGTGGGTTATGCCCAAATAAATTTGTGTCTCTAAGGTGCCACAAGGACTCCTTGTTGTTAGAGCTATTCTGTTTCCTTAAGTACTAGTATAGTTGTGGTCCTGGATGTTATCAAGACATGTGTGAAGCCTTTTATTAGCATACAAGTTGTATGAATATATATTTTCAACAGTAAAATAGATGACTCATTCATGCACTTTGCAATCATCTAGACAGGGCATGGTGTTCAGTGCTCTGTATATAGCAACAGACGCTAAGTGTGTTTGCATTGTGCGAATGAATCAACACAATGGGATAAAAGAAACTGTTTTTGCAGCTAGCAATGTCAAGGACTCCACATCCTTGTCAAGATCTAGGCCAAATTAAATGCCGGTTTTTAAAGCTACGTCTCGGGCAAACCACAGCTATTATGTTCTCTGTGAGAACACTACCTCTGACCATTATGTTCTCTGCAAGAACAGTCTCTGATGTAAGGTGTCTTCCCACCTATCCCATAAGAAACAATAAATACTCTCACTGCCCCATGCACAATGCTCAGAACAGGAGAGAAAACCTTAGCTCTATACAGGGCAGGCAGGGCATTAAAGAGGAAACCATTAGTGTCATATGATGTGTTTGCAGGAAAGGCATCTCTTACGGAAATGCTGAATTGTACAGGTAGACCCCCGTCCACCATGTTAGTCAGTGGAAACAGCTTCTTTCACTGACTGCCCCACCCTGATTTGTGGAAAGACCAAGGAGCTTCCCACACAACATAAACCCCTTCACTTTGTGCTTCCTAGGAAAGCCCCCCCCCTCCCTCCCTCCCTCCACCCCCACTTCCAGTGCTTTCAACAGTTCTTGAGAGGCACTATGTGCAGAATGGATAAAAACCTATGAGCAGATCCCTCCTTTTAACTTCCCTCTCACGCATTTGCTCTGACAGAGTCAGCATCTCACAATACAAATCAGAACTGAGCAGCAGACTAAGCTTTTAAAGTGCGACTGTACCTGGAAGAGCGACTCTAAAAATACCACAGAGAGCCCAGGATTTATTCTCTGTCACAGCTCCAACTGTGAGCCCTGCTGTGCAGCCAGATGGGGTGTAGGTCTCTGTGGGGTAGGAATATTGGAGTCTCCACCCACTACTTCTTTGGGTCAGGCCCTAGAATACTGTTGTGTGATCTTTACAGAAGGAGTTTTTTTTTAAAACCTCCAACAACTCTGGCTTTGAGAAATATTAATGGTTAATAATATTCACGCATCATTTCCACTGATTTTTAGTTGCTCTGTGTCCAAGATAGGGTTTATGCCCTTTTCCTTGGATTATTATTCTACCCTCTAACAATCACTGTCAGACATTTTTTCCTGATGAGCCTAAATGTTCCTCTTCATCATTTTAATCCTTCTCATACCACTTTGGTCAACTCTTAAGAAGTCCTGCCCCTCTTTCAGCCACCACACCCTTCAAACCCTTGGAGAATCATGGCATCACCTTGTGTGATCCTAAGAACTGCTCAATGCCAACTAGGAAAGTGGGTTACAAGGATATTCTGATCGTGGTACATACGTTCTGGTTCAACAATGACTAACGCAAGATCTTAAATGAAAGCCAGGATCACACTGTTCATTACTATTGTTGTGAAATGTACATACATAACTTTTTTTACATAGCACCTGTATGTCTAGTGAAAGGTCCTAAAGTCTGAATCAAGGCAGGGCTGATAAACAGGTTTCTGCCAGACAAAGGATATATATTCACCCGTTTATATGGTTTCACATGTAAATTAAGCATTGTAAGCCAACACAATGGAAGCCCTATTTATATACAAAGTCAACAGGGGGCTGGGAAGTCAATACAGAGACAAGACGCCAGATAGACAAGACACCAGACACTGAACTGCAGAAGGTTGTCCTGTCTCTGGGAAATATAAGGGGAAGGCAAAAATATACTTCTTTACCCTGCACCTAGAAAGTAAACAGAGAATGCGTTTATATTGATGAAAACGGGATCCCAACCAGCCTCGGTTGGAAATGCTGCAAAAGACAATGAGTGAGATAAGACTGCTCTAGACAGCAGGTTAGCCTGTTAAGTTTAGTCTCTAGAAAGAATTTATTGATTTTGTTTATAGCTGTCCTGTTTCCATTATCCTTACTCACAATCTCTTAAATCTTGATCTTTGACAATAAAGGTAAGATTGTTTTCACTATAAATATATCTCAGTGCTATGGTATTATTCAAGAAGATGATTCTGAATTGAATCAATCAGTCAAGCTGGTGTGTATAGTGTTCCCTTGGAGACAGCAGACCTGGTATTACTGTGACTGTTCAATGGATAAGAGGCAGAATATTACAGGGGGATGCCTCAAAGCAGCTTGGGGACTGGGATGCACCTACCGTTCACCTGCAAGGCAAAGGAAGGGCTGGCATAGCCCAGAGCAGATTGTTTGGGTGGCTAACAGACTGAGGGTGTAAGGGAGCGGACACCCAGTTAAGCACAAACAAGTTGTCTTCTTGCTGGAGGCGGAGTGGAGTGGGATAAATACGGTGACTTATGGTCCTGGGCACCCTGAGAACCATCACACCCTGGCATTGGTTAGTCAAGCAAAACATTTTGGTTTTTTTCAATTTTTACTTCAGCCCCTGGGTCATTTGTCGCTCTTCTCCGAATTTCCTCTACCACCTTAGCAATCTCCTTCTGATAAAGAGCCCAGAACAAAACACAGTATTCCAAGCATGGTTTCATGCCTTACTCTGTGATGTGATCCATCTATCTATACACTCCTGCTGCTTTATCATCATCTTGCACCGCAAATTCATATCTAGTTTACTGTGCGCTAAGAGCTCCAAACCTTTCCAAGTAATTCCCTTTTACTGACCCTCTGAAGCCCAGTTTATTCTTTTCCAGATTTTTTCCCCCCACTTTTGTAGTTTGAATTTCATTGTATTTAGAGAGTAGCTAAGGCAACGGACTGAGACTCAAGAGACCTAGCTTCTATCCCAGGCTCTCCCACTGACTTGCTTGGTGAATGCGAGCATGATATTTCAGCTTTCAATGCCTCTGTTTCCAGTCCCACCCCTTCACTAGCCAAACAGGAAGTTATTTGGGACAGAGACTGTCTAGGACTATGGGCCTGTTCGTTCCTTGCCTGGTGGCATCCCACTTTCATTAGGAACCCTCTGTGTGCTATTGTAATAGCAAGACATTTCTGTGCATCTTTCTGACCTTCTTAGATCCCTTCTCTGTCTTTATTGGTGCAATGGGTTGTTTGCCAACGTCCCCACTCCTTCCAGAATATCAATCAAGATAGAAATTACTGATCCCTCCAACACCCCACTAGATGCATTGATATTTATGTTCATAGACTTCATGTCTGTAGCTCAGACAGTTTCAGTCTAAGCAACTGCCCCCACTTTCTTCAAAGTGATTTTGAGTGAATATTTTAAGTAGGATTTCAGAGGCACGATCATCAAATGCTTTGTTAAAATCTAAGTGCCTGATTTCCTTCCACTGAAGCCAACGGCAAAGCTCACAGAGCAGGATTAGACCCTATTTTACATCCACTGCATTCCTTGCATTCACCGAGTCTGTAATTCTATCAGACACAAGGATGAAGGCTGTATGCTATGAGTCTCATTCATTATCATAAAAGTGTGCTGATTGCTGGTTATTGTTCCTCTTAGCGATAAGAGAACATTGTGATACATGGGTACAATCCAGACTAAAGAGTAGCTATGTCACCCCTGCCCTGTAGTCTTGGGTGCCCTTTACAATGCTTTCCTAGTGTAGCCTCCAACAGGGACTGCTCACAAACAGCCTTCAGCATGTAAATCACTCCCAGATACAGCTGGGTATGTGCTGCAGCCAGCCAGCCACACTTGGGCATTTAGCAGCCTTAAAGATTACCCCAGGGTGACCCCAGCAAACTCCCAGATTTTCCCCTAGAAACCTATGTCTTGTACTGCCCCCAGACACTACAAATATATTAAGGCAGTGATTCCTTTAAGGGAATAACATGTACACAACTTGTTACCCCAAATGGAGTTACCCAGACACTTCAACTGAATTAGATAAAACAATAAAACATGTCTATTAACTTCATAGAGATAGATTTCAAGGGAGTATAAGTAATAAGGCATAAAAATCAGAAATGGTTATAAGGAAAATAGAGGTAAAATACTTACTGGTGCCTAACAAACTATATTAGATGCAAAGCAAAGTTTTCTCACCCAGTACTTTCAGCAGTTTTACTGACCAATGTATTTAGTTGGGATCTCTCCCCAGAGTCCAAGAACTGCTTCCTGTCTCTTCAGATGCAATGGGCAGGGAGTGATAGGGTGGGGTTTGTCCCTCTGTTTTATAGTTTCAGTCCTCCTCTTGAAAAACATTTCCAACTGAGACCCAGGAGACAAAGAGTCTACGTCCAAGGGTGTTCCCTGCTTTTCCCTCCAACCTGTTTCAACTTCCTTTGTTTTCACTCCCTGCGTGTGAGTCTGTTTACTGCTTAAATGCAAATTTAGACAAGCACACATTCCTTTTTTTTGGTTAGGACTAACCTGACTTCTTCCTGGGCAGGGCTGGGTGGTTTGAAAGATGTGTTAACAACATCATACAAGGGAAGCTTATCACTTCAATTACAGTGTTGCCATATATATTTTATCAGGACAATACTAACCAGCAAACAATGAGTTTTCAAATGATACCTTACAAGGCATATTTTGTGCAAAAATTATTACAATAGTGTGCAGGGTGTGAATAGAGGGGTGTATTCCAAATGTATCTGATCGAGATACTTTCACTTAATATCTGTTCTCTATTTTACTTGGGACAAGGTTCAATTAACAAGAAAATCCCTGTTAGATTTATTTTTCCTGTTTTGAAAGTTGGAACCAAGCCAGTTTTTCTCCTCCCCTCCCAGTCTTTTGAAACCTTCTCAGCTGTCCCTTATTTTGCAAAGATAATAGCTAGTTGTTCAATAAGTTAATTAGCTAATTCACTTTACAGTGCTAAGTCCATGTATCACCTGTATGTGGGGACTGGTAGGAATCCAATCTCTCGAAGCATTTCCATAGCTGCTTTTAATCTACAATTACATGTACAAGTTCTTCATAACTTTTTGACTGTCCATCTCTCTTTCCCTTACTTTGCTTATTAAAACCAATTTCAAACCAGTGGATCATCATCCCCTAACACACAGTTCTGAGCCTAAGGTGGGATTAAATAGAATCAAAGTAAGGACACATGTAAGTGGTTTTCTCTCCTATTGATTCAGGGGGGATTTATAGGTTTGCCTTCCACTAGTGCTAATAGGAGTTATGCAACTGTTTCCCACAGTTTAGTGCATGTTACATAGCCAATAAGAGCCTGCAATAGCTACTATATAGAGGTGCTACTCCTTTAGGACAAGTACTAGAGATTCTGCTTCAATGCTGGCAGTGCTAGCTTTCCTTTCCACTGAGGAGCCATGATAGAGGATTGTTACACACACCAATTTTTTTAAAGCATTCATAGGAGCCTGGGCCTAATATAACAGTGTTGCTGTCCAGTTACCAAAGGTATGATTAATAAAACTAAGAGGTAACCAGATACAGGTGGTTAGGGGATTTCTTTGTCAGCAGTTTGTCACTGGTATCCTACTCTGGTTCACCCAAATACCACTCAAAGCAGTTCTCTGAGTCATAGAGAATCAAGACACGCCAAGTCCATGGTGAACTTTATCTTTTGTTTGATCAGCTCTTGATTTACGGGCATAGACTAGTTTGGACATCTTGCTGGCTCAGTGGCATGATTTCCTGAGGGAGGGACTGGCTGAGGTTTGCTCTTCCTCACAATCCCTAAATGCATCAAGGTGCATTATGAAGAAAGGATAGCCAGTCTGGTAGTTGAGAAGTAGCAATCAGAAGGTGCAGGTTCTAGTCCCATATTTACCACATACTTCCTGGGTGATCCTGAATAAGTCACATGGCAAATCCTTCTATACTTAGTTCCATCACTCTGAAAGAGGGGTTGTTACATATCTCACCGGGAAGTTGTGAGGCTAAATTAAGTAATAGAGCTCCTCAGATGGAAGGTGTTACAGAAATACAAAGAATCATTTATAGAAAGCAATCGTTCCAGACCAAAAGATACTTAAAAGAAATGCAATGAACTGTTTGCTTGACTGATTTTAGTGTGCAGAAAAAGTGTTAGGCACAAATACCAACAGCTCCTGTAGCCAATTATACAAAAACTGAGCTGGGCACAACAGCAGAGCAGTTCACTTAAAATGCAATCCTGTAGTCCCTAGCCAAGTAACAGTCATATTGAAGTAGCATGACATTGATCTCAACAGACAAAGTATTGCAGGTTTGAGACCAGAACAAGGACGTCCCTTCTGTATGGGTAAGGAAGTACAAGGGTGGTCACAGTCAAGTAGCTACAAAGGAAAATTGCAATCCAGGAAGTTCAAAGCCAGGATGCTGAGCGGTAGTGTGAATATAAAACCCTCACAATGTATGATTTTGTGCCCGCCTGTAAAAACTGGATAAAAGCAGAGTCTTACAAGAAACCATATGCTGCACTTGAGTTAAAGTCCCGGAGCAGATACATTGCGAAAACAAACCAAAAAAAAAAAAACCTATCAGAAATAAGCTATAGGGTGATCAACTAGCAATACAATAGCACTGATTCTAATTTTAAGAGAGCTGTGGTTGGCAGACAATTTATCCACAACCCTCCTAATCTATACTAGCCACACTGAATGATGTTTGTGTCGTGCCTAAATTTAAACTTATTTGATTATGTTCAGAATTGTTTTGCTTTGTGTACCGGTGATCTCTGCCAAGGTCACCTACTATATTAAGGTGTCCTCTCCCTATTTGGCTCGGTCCCATCATTATTACTAATCACTTCAATTTTCACATTCTCAAATGGATCTGCATTATTGGAGCCCGAACTGTGCTTGCATTCCTGCCTTTTCCTGACTCTTCTGCGTGATTAATCTCTCTCCCTGCTTCCCTGGAATTGCCCTTCACTATTGCTACATCCTTACAAAGCAATCATTCTGCCTTGCACCAACAGAGCACCACATCTGGTCACAAGGAACCACTGTAAGCTTGGCTCAAAGGCATCGCCTGGATGCATCTCACACTGTCATTCATCTTCTTGATTATAATGTATTTGCCTATCAGAGTTTGACCGGTTGTGACTTACTATGGTATATCTTGGAGGTTTCTTTATCTCCTGAAAGGTCTCTCAAAAGAGACCCAGAAACGTTTGAAGGAGGTGTCATTTCGCATGTTTTGCTTGCACCTGAGACTCTCAAAAACACTTTGCTATCATTAATGAATTTGTTCTACATCAGTGGATTCATAATTAAGTGGACTTAATTCACAAGTCATTTACAAGGTAGTTTACAAACATTAATGGATTTATTGTCCACCAGTGACAACAACCGGCTGAAGAAGGTGCTGTAAGTATTATCTCCATTTGCCACAGGGGGGAGCTGTGGCACAGACTGATTAAATGACTTGCCAAAGGTCACACAGGGAGTGGAACTGCATTTGAAAGCTACATTTTAACATACACCTGCTAGTTTCAGTATCACCTTATCCTCTGAAATGGTGGGGCTGGATGCTCAGCCACCAAAATAGCTTTAAGATTCCGCAGGATTTCAACTTTCGTTGAGCGGGGGCTGGGGGGTGGGGAAAATAAATTTCTAGCCCTTTTAGTTTCAAAGAAAGTCTCCCTGAAGTGAACAGAGTGTAACTGATGAACAACTGAGGCAGATCTGAGTTTACTGACAGCCTAAAACAACAACTCTAAAAAAATGGAGACGTTCACAACTTCTAAAGTGGGACATTCAAGTGTGCTCCTCAGGCTGGAATTCAAGGCTTGTCCACACGTTGCTCTAGTCCACACCAGAGGGGAGTAAATGCTCCCGTGCACTAGTGTGTCATGCACTAACTGGTCCACATGAACCCTGATGGCAGGGTCTAGGCACTAGCTGTTTCCCTCATGTGCATACTGTAGTCCTGTTTCAAACAAAACGACATTAACGTGTGCTAAGGAACTTCTAGTGCATGCCAGCAAGGTCCATGTGGAGCAGTTAGTGCACAACATGCTCATGTGTGGTAGCATTTACTCCCCTCAGGTGTGGATAATCGTAAGATCCAGATTTTCAATTCATTTTGGTGTAAACTGGGCACTTGGTTTGCATAAATACCCCATCTGGGTGGTCAAAATTACATAACTGCCCAACAAAAGGCAGCAATCATGGTGGTTTGAGCACATCCTGTCATTTTTCTCACCGAGTTACATCAAATACATCAGTAGCTTTACAAACTAAAAGCACAGTTACTGTACAGGGGCCATATTCTACTACAGATACATCAATTTTAACACCAGAAGGGACAATTACAGTCTAGTCTGACCTTCTGCATAGCACAGCCCAGAGGCTTCCCTCTCCCCATTTGGGAGCACATCTTCCTATTTTTATCAGCACCAGATTCCCTGTGGCCGCTGGGGCCACGGTGGGGGTGCTCTGGGCTCCTGCGGGGGAGGGGGGCAAAAGGGGAAGGGTCTTGGGGGGGCAGACAGGGAGGGGAGGGGCCTCGGGCACAAGGGGAGGGGCTGGGGGCTAGCCTCCCCCGATGGCTGGATCACCAGCTACCCATGGATCAAAGTTAATCTATAGCTACAGCTTTATAGACCTCACCCATCATCATTTAAAATGCTTGGCCCTCTTCAGAAAATGAACTCAACATCGCTTCTTTAGCAAGGGCAGGATGAAAGGCTTCCTTCACCGGAAGCATGGGTCCAAGGAAAACCACAAGACTGGCTGCATTCAGAATACACTGAAGCCTAACAAAGCTGTCTGTTCCTTCCCAGACCCTAACCCCGTAGAATAGATGTGGATCCAGCATTATTTTCAAGTGTTTCTAGTTTCCCTTTTCAAGCACTTTCCTATAATTGAGACCTTCCCCTACCCACTTACAGCCCCAGCATCAAAGGCATCACAGGTAACAGACATATTTTCTTGGTATGAATTCATTGTATGTACCTTCAGTTTGATCTCTCCAGGATACAGAGTATAAAAAAAAATGCAGTTTCAGTTCTCGCCCCTCTAGAGTTTTCAAAGCACAAAGAATCTTTCATTGAGATATTATCCCCCATCAGAGTCCTTTTATATTCTACGCCTTCTAAGCCCTTTACGTCTCTGCCCCACCTCATCTCTTATCGTTTGTCCTACAGCAGCACTTACAGGTCCTCAACCAAGATCTGGACCCCATGGCGGTAGGCACTGTACATACACATAGGCTGTGCGTCCACCAAAAGTGTGATTTTACATTGGCTTAGCTATCTCAATGCAAAATCCTAGTGGAGGCGAGGTACGGATAGATTTTACCTCAGTGTAGCTAGTCGAGGTGAAGGCTATACCACCACGACTAGTAAAAACTACCTGGGCTTCATTTCCACCAGGAATTTGCATCAGGTGAACCAACAACATAAAAACCACACCTATTTTGCAGTAATGACACAGGCCTTTGCTTCTCTCCAAAAATATGTGCATTCTTATCTTGCGTTAGCTTACTTGAGTGAACACATTTTTTTCCTTTTTTCTGGGGTAATGACAAGGCCATAGCCATAGCGAGAGGCAGTCTCTGTCCTGCAGAGCTTGCAATCTAAATGGACAGGGCAGAGAGCGCAAGCATCGTCATCGCCATATAACAGATGGGGCATCACGACACAAAAAAAGGTTAAGTGACTTGCCCAAGGTCCCGTTGGAAGTCCGTAGCCTAAGCCAGAAGACCAGCCTTCCTCTCGTCATATCTTTGCTTCACTCCTCCACCAAAGACACAAGTATTGTTAACCCCACATGTTTCCTTCTTCCACAGTGTCTGTGCATTTTTCCGCTGGACCCATGTGCACGCAGTGCCCTTCCCCTCCCTTACCAAGCCCCTGCCAGCTCTAGCTTGGTGCATCTTAAAACCCCACTTTGCCTGAGAGACCCACAAGTAGTGAATTTACAGTTCAAGAGAATCCTCTTCACCTCTGGATTTTCCAGTGTGCTTCACCTTTCATGCAATTTTCTTTTAGGGTACCTCTACGCAGCAAGAGAAAAAGGGTTTTCTTAACTCACATTAGCTAACCCATGTTACAATAGCAGTGAAGACATGGCAACTCTGTTTTTAACTCAGGTTAGCAGAACAAGTTCAACCCCAGGTTCTCCCACACAGGCGTTACCTGAAGCTGGTAACCAGAGTTAAAAGCAGCATCTTCACTGCTATTTTAATGGGAGTTAGCTAACCTCAGTGAAGAACACACTTTTTAAAAAAAGGGTGGACGTAAGTTCTCAGCCTGTAAGCTCTTTGGGAAAGGAGCTGTCTGTGAGCTGCACGGTATGGAGTACACCGTGTGAGCTAAACAAACAAAAACCGCAAGTGCTGTGATGGAGAATGAAAAAGCCTCCATGAACTCTCTTGAGCCAGTCTCTTTCCGGATTAGATCTCAGATAACGAGCCATCGCAGCTGTGGCCTTTTCTCCTTTGGTGGTTGGGAACCACAAATAAGCAGCAGCAGCTGCCGCCACACCACCACAGGTGCATAAGCCCTGTAGCAAGATTCACAGAGATTTGGGGAGCAACAGTAAAAGTAGATTTCACAGCATCACTATCTTGCTCTGCACCCTGCAAAACACACATGGATGCCGCCACAGAAAGAGGCCTACGAGATTTCGCAGTCAATGCCTACAAACCTGGGTGCCTAGACTCCTACATCCAGACTTTAGCAACTTGATTTTCAGAGGTGTCACTGACTTTAATGGGAGCTGGGGCTGCTCAGTACTTCTGAGAGTCAGGCTGCTTCATTTAGGTGCTTAATTATAGATTTAAGAGCCTGACTTTAGGCTCCCAGGTCTCAAAGTCTCCTGGTCTCCAAAATTGCCATAGGGAGAGTCAGACCCTGTCCTGAAGAGTTTGATAGGCAGTGCAGAGAAAGCATTTGTGGTTAAGTCCCTGGGACTCAGGAAAATGGGGGTATATTCCCAGCTGCACCACAGACAGCTTCCTGTAGGACCATGGCCTTATCAATTAGGCACCTAACTCCCATTGATTTCAATGAAAGTTAGAAGTCTAAATACCTCTCTTTTTGCATCGGGTATCCATCTGTGAATGGAGATATTGATTGGACTTCCCTACCTCATAGAGATGTTGCAATACATTAAAGATTGATAGCTGCTGAGATGCTTCTGTAATGGGGGCAATATATGTATCTAGATATCTAGAAAGATAGCTCCCTTTCTAGGAACATTCATAAGAACATAAGAATGGCTGTACTGGGTCAGACCAAAGGTCCATCCAGCCCAGTATCTGTCTACTGACAGTGGCCAATGCCAGGTGCCCCAGAGGGAGTGAACCTAACAAGTAATGATCAAGTGATCTCTTTCCAGCCATCCATCTCCACCCTCTGACAAACAGAGGCTAGGGACACCATTCCTTACCCATCCTGGCTAATACTCATTAACGGACTTAACCTCCATTAATTTATCCAGTTCTTTTTTAAACGCTTTTATAGTCCTAGCCTTCACAACCTCCTCAGGTAAGGAGCTCCACAAGTTGACTGTGTGCTGTGTGAAGAAGAACTTCCTTTTATTTGTTTTAAACCTGCTGCCTATTAATTTCATTTGTTGACCCCTAGTTCTTGTATTATGGGAATAAGTAAATAACTTTTCCTTATCTACTTTCTCCACATCACTCATGATTTTATATACCTCTATCATACCCCCACTTAGTCTCTTCTTTTCCAAGCTAAGGAAGAAAATCCAGTGATTTCAGTTTCATAGTCTGCCCTCATCTCAGGTGTTGATGTGCTGGACATCTTATACAATGTTCTCATTTTCTAGTGTCCATATGTACAGACAAAAACTTTTCTTAAGTGAATAATCAGAAGTCTAATCTGTCAAAACTCATTTAGCTGAACCCAATTATCAGAAAAACTCATTAGCCCAAAATGAGGTCATCCCCCCCCCATGGGTCCAAATACTTTGAAGTGCCCCCACTCATCTGAACTGCTGAATATCTGAACTTCTTCCCTGCTCTTCGATCTCATCTAGATAAATAAGGTTTGACCATAATCACATTTTATAATGGCTTGGAAAAGTCTTCTTTCCAAGAAAATACATCATTAGTGTGTTCACAGCAGGGTTGTATTCTCCCTTGTAATTTAGAGGCAGTATCTTCCCCACCCCCATGATTTTCCTCTACTAGATTTTTTTTAACAAATTAAAATCTGCATTTTTAATATACAGATATTGTAGAAGCTGTCACACCTAATAAGAACAAGAAAAAGAAAGATGAAAGCATTCTGCTCGTTTCTGAGCAGCTGGGAATGACACTGAGAAAAGCAGAGAAATTGAGATTAGTACAGAGCTTTCACAGGGTAAGAAAACCCAGCTGCTTGAGAAAAAAAAATCAGATCTATTGAACATAAAGACTTCATGCAGCAAAAACCATCTTGCTGATAAAGGAAAGTAACTATGTACATGCAGGGCTATATAGTCTTGAATTATATTGGAAAATAAATGGGCAGCTCTCTATTTTTTTCTCTTTAGAAAATACATGAGCTATTCCAAATTATGCACGCTCATTGCCTCTTTCCCCAGCTCTAAACAATCAACTCCAAGATTTTCAATCTCCAGTAATTTACCCCAGGGTTCAGCAGACAGGGCACTGCATTAAGAATTAGCAAACCTAGGTTCCATTCCCAGCTGTGCTATTGACTTCGTATAAGCCATTTAACTGCTGTGTCTCTGTTTCCCCATTCCTAGGGACATCACTACCTTTGTGAAGCGCTTTGACATCTCTAGCTGAAAAAGCACCATTCGAGCACTATGCATTATTACCAATTTTGTACTGCTGACCTACCAGAGTTCAGCATTCAGGACCCGTATAGCATACAGAGAGCTGATCCTTTCATGGAAAACTTTGATATTCTATCAAAAAAAACACCCCCAAAGATTCAGTTGAAAACAAAGTTTTCAGCCTGAAAGCTTTTGGTTTTCAATGAAAATGCAACATTTTCTGAAGAAAGCAGATGCTTTCCAGGGAAAAATTAGTTCAGCTGAATACCCAGTTTTCCATCCAAAAACAGCGTCCATGAAAAAGCTTCAACCACTTGAATACAGTATGCTGCTTTATGACGAGGTAAGGTTTCAGTGGAATCCAGCTATCATTCAAGTACAATAGACTTTCCTTACAAAAATATTTGGAAGTTCCAAAGACTAAAATGCCTGTAAGCGAGGGAGCCCCCGGGTATGCATTTTCAATCCCTGTGGAGCTAGCCCTGCTGCAGATGCCGGTCTCAGTTCCTTGCCCACCAAGTCCGTGCTACACTCAGCTCCCATCTTCCAGCCCTGCCTGCCCAGGTGCAGTGTCACTCCCGATCTCTGAGAAGGGACATGGGCTGCTGGAAGTGGGGTGAGGCCTGGCAGGCTCCCCAAGGGCAGGAGCCAGCCCCATGGCAGTGGAGAAGAGGAACAGGGCTGACCACCCCACTGTCCACTCAGGTTTGGCCCCACAGCCCCTCTGAAGGGCCAAAATTGAGTGAGTGGTGTTGCACCCTCTGTGCACTGTCCCCCCCCCACATCATGGCAGAGGGCCAGCAGGGTCAAACCTGAGCGGGCAGTGGGGTAGCCAATGCTGCCCCTACTCACCACTGCCAAATGCGGTGCACTGTGTGTAAACGTGTGAACAGCTGTGGTTGTCCCTGCCTGGAAGTGAAGAATTTAGGGATTTAGCCAATTCATCATTGCCTTTGTTACACACTGTGGCCATGATAATCACACTAGTAAAAGTTTGCAAGATCCAAGCACCTCATACCATCGCAACACTACTCCGGCCCCCTTCCCCTCCAACTTCCACTGCTCACACAAACTGAACTTTGCTCCCCAAAATAGGTAAAAAAATCCCATTATAAAATCCTGTTATAAAATCCCATACCTATTTAAGGGAACTACTTCCAGTAAATTCCTAGTAATCTGACTTTTTTTTTAAAGTGCAGTATTTTAGAACAAAGTAACACTTTTTGGATATTAGCTGGATGCCAGAGAAACAATAACAATCTTAGTTCTTTCTAGTGAAGTCTCTGAATAGTTCTATTAAGCAAAAGGCCTAGTACTGTTTTCTTTTGACACCTCACTGTTAACCTTTTTGTAAAATGTCTGTAGTTTTCTAATCCATGACACAGTACTTTACCTCTCACCAAATGCCTATAGAGTCTCATTAAGAGCCTCATATGAGGGATTTTGTCAAAGGCTTTTGCAAGGTTCAAATAAACTGTGTTAATCCATTCTTCTGCACTCTTTTTGGCGATGCAGAAAGGATTCTAGTAGATTGGAGAGACATGGTTTTTCCTCTACAGAAACCATGTTGGTTTGTCCTCATTGCATCATACTCGAGCAGAGAGGGCTGTCTAGTTGACAAGTCTATGTACTATGTTCCCAGTGGTGAGCAATAGGAGGAGTTTACCTTCACAGAAAGCTGGTGTGTACGACTGCAGTCAAGCAAGCACACTCTGCTCCTGCTTAGATAGGCAGTAATGTGTGCATTATGTTGCCCTCAAATCACACTATTGGAACCAACCCTTGCCAGCTGCCTCTACAGCGTTATTGTTGCCATGTTGGTGCTAGAGAAACAAGGTGGGTGAAGTAATATCTTCTACTGGACCAACTTCTTTTGATGAGAGTGACAAGCTTTCGAGCAGTGTCGACATAGCCGGAGACCTCCGTCTGCTTAGAACCATGGCAAACACACCATTAAAAATCCTTTAAACCTTTTATTACAAATATAGGAAGAGAAGAACAGACAGTTAAAGCATTTCAAATGTAAAGTATTACATAAGGCTTTCATTTTAACAGCATTCCTTGTTCCCTTTCCCTTTAGCTGAAGAGAGTTTTTAGGGAGACAAAACCTTGCTTGGTAATTGTGTTTTTTGGCAAAAAAGAGAAGAAGTTAGTTGAAAGGGGCAGGATCTGTCATAGTTGCTGATGTTGTTAAGTCTGATCCAGTTTCCGAAGACAAGACAAACATGCACAAGAGGGAGGTAAGAGTAGCAAAGACAGAAAATGCAACTTTTGTCTCTGGTGTTGACTTTTACATGCAACCTTATTGCTGCAAAAACCCAGGCACGGAACATGGTCTGATCAGCCATTCTGAGACCTGGCAAACTTGTATTGGCGTCGGGCTGTTTTAGGGCACTGCTTTTAATTGCCTCTCTGGTGGCAGGCTCATAGCAGTGTTGCAAAATATGCAGCTAAGCCAGGCTTGTATTGGACAGATGGCAAAAGGAGGGGGATGGGGGAGAGAAGAAATAAGGTGGGAAAGGAAAAGGACACACTGAGGAGGGATGTGTGACAAAGTCTCACATCCCACATGGTGCTTGGGATTCAGCTGGAGCTGGTGGAGGTGATGATGTCAACTGGCTCCATCTCTCTGGTGCAATCTGGTCAGGGCACCGCTCAGAATTAGTGTGAAGAAGATCTGGGGTCCTAGGAGATGGTGGGGGTGGCAGCCATGATGTTGAAGCTCACTCTAGTAGCCAATTTTTCTCCCAAGGTTATTGTAACAGTCCATGAACTTTCACTCATTTCTTATAGTTAAGCTTACAATTAGGGTAAATTTGTAGGCCTAATCATCACAACACTAGGCCGTGAACATTAGGAGTTCTCCCTTAACTGACATTAGCAGAAGGTCTCTTACCCTCTTGTGGGCCAGCTACTGCTGGTCATTCACCCAGACATGCAATACGGTACATCATAACCTCTGCAATCATCTCTTACCCAGGGACGGTTCTGCCATAGTTAGCTCATACCCTTCCGAGACACAGATCCTGAATCTTACTGTGAAATATCAACTTTCAAGACCTAAAAAGAGAGCTCTTGAAGTCAGACAGAAATTGAGACTGGCTGCTGGTGATCTCATGTTAGATTGGTTGCCAGGAACACCAGAGCTCTGTTCCTGAGTCTAACTCCGACACTCTGAACATAGAGCCAGAAAGACAGGTGTTCAGAAACTTTCACGTCTGCCCCTTTCTCCCTCTACTTTTGTTTTCCCACCTGTCAAACAGGAGTGAAAACACTTACTTAGTTCCCAGGTCAATGTAAGGATCAGCTGGTGTTTGGGTAAAGCACTATATAGACAGTAAATAATTAATAATTTTAGGGCTTGATGCTGCCCCTATTGAAGCAGATGGCGAGACTTGCACAGACTATAATGAGGCCATTAAAAACCCAGTTGAGAACCTGCAACATGCAACAGCCATTTTGTTCTATTTGCAGCTCACACACTATTCCAGCCTTCCCGTTCCTAGCTCAGCTTTTGTTATTTCATCATAGTGTATTGGAACACAGGGCTCCCCTATACAAGCCTGGGGAAATAGAAGGACAGTACTCTTTAACTGCTGCCATTGCTTGTGCAGAATAGAGTGGCCACTCAACATTTCAGCTACTTTAACATCATTGCCATGCTTACCACTATGTGCATGAGTCTTAACAGTCAGCCAGATCATCAGCTGTGAAATACATAGCCCATGGATAATTGACAGTGCACAGTCATTACATTTTTACCAAATGGACGAAACACCAAATCATGAGTACATCTCTGTTACTGCCGGAAATGTTAGGTAAATGTGCCACAGGACTCTGGTTCCTCCCAGAGCATTGATAATCTTGAATGTAAGGTGCTATGGATGTGCAATTATATATGGTATAGCACAAAAATAGGTAGGTATAAACCACCTGTATGGAAAAGTAAAATATAGTATAAAAATATAGCTACTCTGCTGTCAGTGGGGTTCCACTAATTTACATCCGCTGAGGATCTGGCCCTGGATGTATAGTTAGTGGCTCTCATTATTTTAAATTGGGATTGTAATTATTGTGGGAATATATAAATATGTGTGGGACTTTGCAGTGAGTTGCGGTGCACGGCAGTAAAGTGCAGCATGATACACTTTGTAAACCCTTCTGCCCTTTACACATCACTCTTGCTCTCAAAACTAGGTGCTATTTATACACTTTCTGGTCTATAACTGCCACATTCGTGATAAATTCCACATCCAATACCGTAGCAATGGTGTGGAACGTAATGGTTATAGAGCATCTCAAATGAAGTGGAGGTTAGGTGGTGTAGTAGTTTAACACCATGGCCTTTGATCTCGAGGTCAAATTCTGCTTCAATTAGAAATGGAAACAAGTTTGGTGTGCACAAGCCAGTACCGTACAGTGGAATCTCTGCTCAGGAGAGATCCATAATTTTTGTGGAGGTGAAGCCAGGGATGGGACTGAGGTGTTATTTGGGGATTGAAAAGGAAGTAATTAAGGAAACTAACCATAGACCTGCTGCTACTAGAGTGCCCGGAGCCAGCCTTTGCTAATAGTTTGATTAGTTTTTAACCTTCCTGGGAAGGCACATACCTCCAACTTAGCACTAACAGGAGTTTTGTGGGGAAAATACACTTCTCTGGCTTTCAGACACACCGAGAGGAAGATCTATGATGAGCAGAGATCTCATCCAGCATGGCTGCTATGGAACCATTTGTTGATCACATTACAGTAGTTTGGCTTCACCGTGGTTATTGCGGTACACCGGACAATGAGTAACCCTGGGATAAATCACGTCAACATTCTTTCTGCCTGTATTTTACTATTAGTGAAATGCCCTTGATTACCAAGGGGCAGGAGAGACTGTTTTCAGACTAACAGAAGCTTGGCCTTGTCTTTCCCCCAGGGGACCTTGCCTCTTATTTATTTGTATTAACCCAGTCTGGTTTCCCTTTTGATTTACAATGCCAGGATCGCCACTAACTGCGTGTTTAGCCATTTTGCTGGTTGCTTGCCACCTTTTAAAGCAAAGCAATCAGAACCCATTCAAAATCCTTACAATTTCCCACCCTGTGGCCTTATTTTCCCTCCCTGCTCTGTCAACTTACTAGTCCTTGGCGGAGTAGGTTCATCCAGACTTTCTGCAGTTCATAGAAAATTATTTTCAAACTAGGGCAAAACTGTGGCTCCCACCACGCAAGGGTTGGGGGTGGCAGGACAAGGTACAAAAAGATTCTTCCTCCCTCATACCCATTCCATCTCCAGGACAGCACCTCGGGTCACCTAGCTAACAGTGCTGGAGGTTCTCTCCACCACACATATCCTACGGAGTGCCGGGGATCTGACTGCTTCCTGAGGCATCATAGACTGAATGCACCTGCTCCACTAATGTGCTCATATAACTAGTCCAGTTTTTGGATTGCACTCTCCTTCGGGGCATTGATCTTGTCATTTTGCTTGCCCACGAAACACCATGCCTACTGCCTCTACTATATAAAAATGACTAATAGTGTGCAATGTGTATTCATTCTCTAGGATTTATTCACCCACAGTCACATCTCCTTAGACTCTGTTGGAAGCAGCAGTCAGCTACAGCTGCAGCCTAATCTAGATTGTCATCTCTCCTTATCAGATAGGAAGTACACTGCCTCAGATGATGGCCCAGGGCTCCTAGCAAACTGCATTTTCATTAATAGTGAAATTGATCTACAGTCCTAATATGGCGAATCATTTACTCCAATCTAAAACCATCAGTACGTTAAGCCATCCACCTCTGCTGAAGAAGGGCTACATTATTTCTCTGGGCACCAGCGAAGAGGTGCATCTCTGATGTCCAAACTACAATGGAAAAAGGACTATATTATGAAACCCCAGAGGTGCAGTAAGTGGTGGTTCTTGCTGCGCTGCCAGGGCATCGCTCAGCCTGACCCCTGTGGGTCTGCAGTGAGAAGTGGGCCATCGGCCCGCCTCTGTTCATCTCCTCTAAACTGGTTAGCATTGCAACAGCAGCAACCCACCTCTTCCTTGTGCTCCCTGTGGGTGCAATCTGCGTCAAAAAGGAACAGAGTTCTTGAGCCCTCTCCCCACTTTAGCACATCGCCAAGGATTCTCTACACTCCGAAAACATCTCAAATAACCCGAAGCACACTGACATCTCCTGTTATCCCAAAAGCATTATCTCCAATGTTGTTAAGAGGACACCCAGGTTTGCTGCCTTACCAAGACCCTTTCGGAGGCGGAGTAACATAATTAACTCCAGCTTATTATAAAGAGACCCCCTCGCCTTGACGTTGCCTATAATTTATTTCTATCAGGGATCTAAACCAGATCACAAAGAATTCTTGCAGCAGCAGCCCATTTTCGTGGAGTGACAGTTGAGCGTTGCTGCACACAGGACTGAATCTTGACTCAAAGCGACTTGGGTTCCCAAAGAGGCATGTTAACTTCATCACTTCCAGTTAATTATTTCAGAGAGATTATAGCAAATGTGATGGGTTTGGGTCACTTAAGCCAGTTAGACTGGAGATTGAGTAGATGTGTAAATAAAGGGCACTAGGTTTGATTGTTTTATTGACCCATAATGGCAGCCAATCAAGGTGGGGAATGGCAGTTTATACCATCAGCCCTTCTTGCCATTAATGTCACTGAGGAAAGTAAGTGCATCCTAATGGCACGATGCATATGATAGTACTTGGCATAGAGGGAGGAGAGATAGCTCAGAGGTTTGAGCATTAGCCTGCTAAACCCAGTATTGTGAGTTCAATCCTTGAAGGAACCATTGGGGGATTTAGTTGGGAATTGGCCCTGCTCTGAGCAGGGGTTGGACTAGATGACCTCCTGAGGTCCCTTCCAACCCTATGATCCTATAAAAAGGAGTGCTGGAGGACAGAAACAGGGTGATGAAATAATTAACACCATCAATATGTACCCTTTTAAAACCAGAGACTATTTAATTTTGTGGAAAAACACAGGGTTTAATTCTCCAGTAGGACAACACCACTGGCTTCAATGTAAATTTCATGTATGTGAGATCAAAATTAGGACTACATGGCCAGATCCTAAAATGGTGTAAATCAGCACAGCCACACTGAATTCAATAGAGCTATGATGATGGAGAAGAGCTGAGGATATGGTCCTTAGTGTGCACAGTTCCATTACATCTGCCTTATGTGTTAAATAGTGCATGGTTATAATTACAATTTAACACCTGAGTTCAAAAGATTTTGATCATAATGACTGCGTGCAACACAACACTCAGCATGAAACATCAGACAAGCATTTTCATTTAGATGATGCAAATACTGCAGGCAGAGGAGGGAGTATTTGGGTTTTTTTAAATTATTATTATTATTCTTTCATAAAATAATCCCCCTCTGAATAAAGGTAACAAGAAACAGGTGTTGGGAGAAAAGCACCATTTCATGGCAGCACAAAAAACAAGGTGAGTAATTTAATAAATGAAATTCATTGTGCTTTGATTAGTAATTAGAGAGGACCTAAGAGTCAGACACGTGCAAACTTTTATCACAAAGGAGTTACTGCTACTTTGGTGCCTGCACTGGCAAATACAGATGTGTTGAGATTCAGTGCCCAGCGAGCTTTGCATTGATTAAGCAGACATCAAAGGGAGTCTTCAAGTAGGTTGTGGGGGTGGCGATTTCTTTTTCTTGGTAAATCTTCTATTTCAAGAACAGGAGAATACAGGGAAAGGATACACTGTTCGCTGACTGCAGACATTAAGCTGTCATGGTCAGTAAATTCAACCATGCCCAAAAAAGTGAACAGCAAAAGCTCATTGTCAGAAGAAAATCTAAGGGAAAAAAAGTTATTCAGGAGAGCTGGCAATTTCTCAAGGAGATAATAACTGTCCACATGGTAGTAGTACTACTGAAAAGGATCTGGGGGTTATAGTGGATGATACATGGAATATGAGTTGTCAATGTGATGCATCTGCAAAAAAGGTTAATATGATTCTAGGGGGTATTAACAGGAGTGTTGTACGTAAGACACAAGGGGTAATTGTCTCGCTCTACTTGGCACTGGTGAGGCCCCACCTGGAGTACTGTGTCCAATTGAGGGGTCCCCACCATACTTGCTGAGGACCTCACCCTGAAAGAAATCTTTCTTGAACCCCATCTTCTGACCTTCAGACAACCCCCTCTCGACCCCTTCAAGCTCATCATCAGAAGCAACTCAACACCAACTCAAAGCAGCACCAGACCCTGCCAGAACAGATGCAAAACCTGCAGACATATTTCCACTGTTGCACTGACCAACAACCTCCCACAACACATCTTTCAAGATCCATGGGTCCTACACATGCCTATCACAACATGTGGTGTACCTCATCCATGCACTAAATGCCCCAATAACAACTCTGTAGGTGAACACAGACAATCACTATGCTCTCGAATGAACTCACACAGAATAATGATAAAAGACAAAAACACCCTATCATCTGTGGGTGAACACTTTTCGCCCATAAAAGCTCATGCTCCAATACATCTGTTAGTCTATAAGGTGCCACAAGACTCGTTGCTGCTTTTACAGATCCAGACTAACATGGCTACCCCTCTGATATTTGACACTTTTCACACAGCAATCACTCTAGATATGACCTATCAGTCCTCATCAGAAACCTGCACAACAGAAGATGAGCCTGTGAGCTTAAATTCATAACTCTGCTAGTCACTAAAAATCATGGACTGAAAAGAGCAACAAAGAATCCTGTGGCACCTTATAGACTAACAGACGTTTTGCAGCATGAGCTTTCGTGGGTGACTACCCACTTCGTCGGATGCAAGACATATTCACCCACGAAAGCTCATGCTGCAAAACGTCTGTTAGTCTATAAGGTGCCACAGGATTCTTTGTTGCTTTTACAGATCCAGACTAACACGGCTACCCCTCTGATACTGGACTGAAGAGAGACACTAGATTTATGGCTTATTACAACAATTTATAACCCATTAACAACCCCTCCCAGCTGCTTCCCTCTCTTCCTTTCCTCCCTATGACTGGGAGTGTATTAACAGACCACTTCACTTTGAATGGTCCCTTAAAATATGTGTTAACTACTTATGCTAAACAATCTTGTATTTAGCTGTGACACTCTGATTAAGTTTCCCAGACCTGAAGAAGAGCTCTGTGTAAGATCAAAAGCTTGTCTCTCTCACCAACAGAAGTTGGTCCACAAAAGATATTACCTCCCCGTCCTGGTCTCTCTAATATCCTGGGACCAACACAGTTACAACAATTGATTTTAGTAAGGCTTTTGTCAAAGTCCCACTTGACATTCTCTTAAGCAAACTAGGGAAATGTTGTCTAGATAAAATTACTATAAGGTGGGTGCACAACTGATTGGAAGACCATCCTCAAAGAGTAGTTATAAATGGTTCTCTGTCATACTGGGAGGGTGAATCCAATGGGGTTCCACAGGGGTCAGTCCTGGGTCCGGTCCTATTCAATATTTTCATTAATGACTTGGATAATGGAGTGGAGAGTATGTGTATAAAATCTGCAGATGACATCAAGGTGGGAGGGGTTGCAAGTACTTTGGAGGACAGGATCAGACTTCAAAAGGACCTTGACAAATTTGAGAAATGGTCTGAATTCAACAAGTTGAAATCCCAAGAAAGACAGGTGCAAAGCACTTCACGTAGGAAGGAAAAATCAAACACACCGCTACAAAATGGGGTTATAGTGGATCCCAAATTGAATGTGAGTCAACAATGTGATGCAGCTGCAAAAAAGACTAATATCATTCTGTGGCATATTAAATAGGAGTGTTGCATGTGAGACACAAGACACAATTTTCCCACTCCATTTGGCACTGGTGAGGCCTCCAGCTGGAGGACTGTGTCCAATTCTGGAAGCCACACTTTAGAAAAGACGTGGACAAATTGGAGACGCTTCAGAAGACAGCAACAAAAATGATAAAAGTTTTAGGAAACCTGACCTATAAGGAGAGGTTAAAAAGATATTAGGAAAACCTGTTTAACTATGAGGGTCGTTGAGATCTGAAATGGATTTCCAAGGGAGTTTATGGAATCCTCATCACTGGAGGTTTTTAAGACCTCTGGAGGTCCCTTCCAGCCAGGGGTGAAAGTGAGCCGGCACGGGCCGGTACTCCGTACCAGTAAGAACCCGCACCGGCCCATACCCAGCCCACATTAAAGCACTGCCACTTTTGTCCCTGCCCCCTTTGCCTCCCGTGTCGGGGGCCCTGCCGGTAGGGTCCGTACTGGCAGAGCAGCCGACAGGAGAGGCAAAAGGGGCAGGGACATTAAAGCGCTGCCATGGCAGCGCTTTAAAGATGGTCCTTTGCCGCGGCAGCGCTTTAATGTTGCTGTGCCCCGCATCCCCGTTGGCGGCAAAGGACCCTGCAGCGCTTTAACATCCCTGCCCCTTTTTATCCCCCGCCACCGCTGACAGGCTGAGGGCAAAGGGAGCAGCCGGCAATTTTAAAGTGCCCGGGGCTCTGGGCCCTTGAAATCAACACGGGAGCCCCGGGTGGCGCGGGCCAAGGGCTGGCTGGGGGATGCCTACCCCCAGCCCCACCCCTTCCACCTGAGGACACGCCCCTTCCCCCCTGTAGCGGTAAGTGTCCTCAGTTACTTTCACCCCTGCTTCGAGCCCTAAATTTCTATAACCCTATGATTTTACAACCACTGATATCTTCACACCAAATAGGGCGCATATGCAAAGTTGTTTTAGAGAATGTTGTTTTCAGAACTTTTGAAAAACAAGCACTTTGGCTAGTAGAGAAAATGTGTATTTTTGTGTAATATAATCTGATTTGTGTCAATCTGGCCTGCTAATTGGCAACACTCCCCAGCATTTACCAGGGGCCACTTAACCCCCACACTATGCCCAAAGTTCCCCCAGATCAGCACCAATTCACCCACACAAATCTACTGAAACAAACAGCATTATGGGCATGATCTGAGGCCCTGCACTGCTGCATGGCTTGTGAGGACAATTATATCATAAAATAAATAATCATGTTACATTAACACAATAGCTTCAGTCATGTAGGCTCCTGAACATCAGAGATCAGCCTCATTAAGACTGCCTTGAACTCTATCAGCTGCACAAAACAGGCTTGAAGCTGGTTTAGCTGACCAGTTGGCAATTCCCCCTGTCCCTGGGGAATGTTTACAAAGTACAGGGCTGTCCTTGAGGCTCCTACCCTACCTCCTCAAAACAGAGGGTGTGACTGGGGGAAAGGGGAGTCACCGGCGAGACCCTGCACTCCAGTCATCCCAGCTGGCAGAAGAGTGCCTGTGGACCATTGGCAGCTGGTGGAATTGACAGCAGCCCCCTGAGGCTGATCCATGTTATTCCTCAGGGCAGGCCACAGAAGGGCCTGTCCCTCCAGGTCAAATTCTCCTGATACATGCTTGAAGTCAACGGAAGTACCCAAAATTTAAGTGAGGGGAGAACTTAGCTTTCTATCTCTCTTTGGATCCCTCATCCCCCAGTTAAATGCAACCAGCTCTGGGGTAGTAGGTAGCAGCCATCTGTACAATCAACACCATGCAGAAGGGGAGTAAAGAATAGGCTTTCCAGCTGAAACCCCAGGTATGACTGTAGGTAGACAGAACGCAAAGCAATTAAACATCATTTCTTGTGAGAAATTTCAAAGACAACACAGGCAGATTTCTACATATGACAATTCTCACTCCCCTATACACCACATATTTGCTATAATATTCTAGTGACTAATTATAAATAATGATGGATGAACATCGAATTGTTCAGAGGGTTTGGTTTGGAGAGCCAACCAGAAATCTGGCTGCTTATACAAATCCTGTTTAAAAATATCTGAATTTACTGGGTCTACTTAGAGCTAAAGTTTGATTTGCATTTGCAACACCGAGAACAAAAAAGTGTCAAATGCAATGCTGGAAAGGCTCAGACCCTCATCACAGATCAGACTTTGCTCGAACGGAGAGTGCACTAGGATGAATTACAAGGAAGATGGAATGGAACCAAACAAGAATCAGTTCCTCTAGTGTTGCCAATGCTCATGATTTTCTCATGAGTCTTGTAGCATGTGGTGTTTCCTTAAAGATCCAGCAATTCCTGGAGTCAACTGATTAAATGTGAATCAAAATTCTCACGTGAAACAAAAAAGTTTCTAGCCCTCATTGCTATGGGGGAAAAACACTGAAATGTGACGCTAAAGGCTTAAACACTGGAAGGCAAACAAAAAAAGCCTCAAAATATATTATTACTTTTTTTAAAGTATCATGATTTTGAACATTTGGGATTGTCAGGTTAAAATATATACCAGTGAGTTAGAATGTTTGCTTAGGACTCTGTGGAAAGAGTTTGGATTTTTGTCAAATGAAAGAATTGAAGCCTTTTAAATATACATAAGGAACAATGTTTGAGACAATGTTTTGTTAGCTTGGCTAAGATGCCAAAGAACACAAGCAAAACCAATTGACTGAAGTCCAGCTCTTCAGCCATAAAGGAGGCTGGCCCTAAAACTGCCAAAACAAAGAAAAAGAACTATTTTTTATTAAAAAAAATACCATTGCATATAAACACAGACAGAAATATTTTCATGATTCTCAACACTATGCTCAGGATTCAGGCTGAAATGTTATTGAAAATGCTGCAATCAGAATATTGGAGATGTAAGGTGGGTGAGGTAATATCTATCTTTTACTGGACCAGCTTCTCCTAGTGAGAGAGACAAGCTTTTGAGCTTACACAGAGCTCTTCACCTTGTTTTTCTAATATCTTGGGACCAACCACACCACAAACAGCAATCAGAGTAGTTCATTAATTTTGGGTGCACAACTTCAGACACCCACAACCTGATTTTCAGGAGGTGCTGAACACCCCATCTCCAAATACTAGACTCTAGCTCCACTCAGAATCCCAAATAAACCCACAGCCTCAAAACTGCTGGATTCTTTCCCCCTAAAAGATTGACAGACGTATAGTTAAAAGTGTCACTAGGCTTCAGAGTTAAAACCCCATTATGTTGAAAGGGGTCATCCCACCTCCTTTCTCTTTCTCTCTCCAGATGCAGTAATACAACATTAAGTCATGTTCAGAAGGCTTTCTTCACAAAGGACAGAAACAATTTTTTTAATAGGTTAAGTTCCTCAGAAACTGATGAGGTCACCAGAGAAATGCTGACAGAGTGTCACCAAAGGCCAGTTCAATCTGACCCTGGATTATATTTAGACTACAGTGGTATTGTTTTGTAAATATGGGCTGAGGAGGTCATGATCTGTAGTCTTCATGCTGGTGATGCCTGTGAGGTCTGTGAATCTATGGGGCTGCATGGATCACTTGTGATTGGTGGTGAAAGTCATCATTTGTGATTAAACATATATCTGCAATAGGAACCTCAGACAGCAAAACGACTATTGGATAAAACTTAAGAAAATCAACTAAAGATGGAGCTTTTCTCTTGTTTCACTCTGGCAGGACTTATGCAACGCAGAAGTTTATACTGTGTCCAACAATATTTCATTTCATTTCATTTTTTGACTAATTATGTGGAGTATATTGGCTTGCTTTCATTTATGTTGCTTGGAGCAATTTTGCTGCAGCAGTGGCGAGACTGTAACTGAACTGTACTTTCATGGCTGTCATAATAAACAGCCTAGGAGCTGGATATGTTGAGCACGTGCCTTGAAGTCTAAAGGCCCAGTCTGTAAATTTCAGGGTCTAAAATTAAGTGCCCGTTTAGCTGCTCAGGTGCCTAACTTCACTCATAAAATACTTATCAATTATATTAGTCTTCTCACCTCTTGAGTGCCTTACACACATGAAAACGGGGCCCATACACTGGCATCATGTTCCACAATGGGAATTTGGCCATGACTTTTGATCTGTCTCTGGGTGGCCTTGTCCCCTTTCTCAGGGAAAATTACTTTGCAGAATTTTTCAGTGTTTATTTCACATTACCCTTAGCTTTGCCTGCTATCCTGCACCATATGTCTGAGTTAGTCTACAACCTGGAGGGGTGGGGGGGAGAGGAATAGATCAGTGGTTTGAGCATTGGCCTGCTAAACCAAGGGTTGTTGTGATGGCCTGCTAAACCAAGGGTTGTTGTGAGTTCAATCCTTGAGGGAGCCATCTGGGGCAAAAATCAGTACTTGGTCCTGCTAGTAAAGGCAGGGGGCCTGGACTCAATGACCTTTCAAGGTCCCTTCCAGTTCTAGGAGATAGGTATATCTCCAATTATTATTATTGTACGACAGCCTTTGAAAATTGTATTTTTAAATAGAACGCAGACAAAGCACTTTCATGGTTAACTTATAGCGTGGTCAGGAGAAGTAGCATTGGAAACAGACCAATGTTTTTGTGGGCAAGCTCATAAGCACACTTACTTCCTCCAGCCCCACCAGTGCATACGACACAAGCGCAAAAATAAAGAAAACCTCGCACCCCATGACATGTCTCCCTCTCTAAAGAAATACTCATAGTGACCATCACTCCTGCCTAAAACTGCAAAGTAGTGCAGAAACCGGTATACTGAGCCACAGAGGAATTAATCCAGTAGGGGACATGACTGGCGCAAAGCAGGGCATAGCCCGTGGCTTTCTCATGCCCAGCTAATCCTCTGCTGCAGTTCCAATGATTTGGGATTGTTGGCAGCCAGCATAATGTAAAGCAGGCTTCATACATCCAGCCCAGGATGAACTTTATACCCCTTTGTGCCCTCTCACAGTCCTTGTTGTACACTCCTTTGCTGAAACAGAGGACTCTAGTTCTCAGTCTTTGCCCAGAGCAGGGACAGCTAAGAGGTGTGTCTTCTGCAATCTTCCCATTTCTCTGTACAGCCATTCTTGTTTCCCTGCCTACTTCACCCCATTACACATGCTTCCAAATCTGGTCCTTGCGAACTTCAGTTCAACAATTGCATTCTAACTGAGATTTACAAGGCTCACTGGGTGTGTGCGAAGAGCCGCAACTCGGATACACAAATGCATGAACACCCCAGCCAGCTCAGCAAAAAAATGTCAGCTTCTAAAATCAACGTGGGGTCCCAACAGTGAAGGGACTGCCAAATGAAATGAGCACATTTTGGCAGATCCTCCTTGGCGCACAGATGCATAATCACCCTTCTCTGCCAATATCCAACCACTATGTTCCCTGCATTAAGGCATCAAATCCTTTGACTGCGTACTATGAAACCAGTAATTTGTCTTGAGATAATATAATGGACTGCACTGTGTATTCAGCAGTTTGTTTCCTGCAGAGATATGGGAACCATACCCCTAGCTCTAAACATTCAGATCAAAGTTCTCAAGGACTCCACACTAATTTTGGATGCCCTCAAGCTTTAGGTGGCCAACTATAGACAATTAAACATCTCAGGTTGGTCATCTAAAAACTGAAGCACTGGACACTTTTGAAAGCACTGGCCTCGCCCTCAGTAACTTTGCAACCAGGGAGCACATAGTATTACACAGAGGAAGGTGGGCTTGCTGATTAAGCGACTGACCTGGGACTCATTGGTGAGAAGAGCAGTGCTTGCATCAGAGCACCCTACCTGGATATTACAGCTCCGTATGCCCTTCCATGGCACACCACAGAGAAGTAAGGACAGAACGTGGCATTTCAGTCTGTGCATGGGGTCAAAGTGCCTTCACTGCCACACTGTACAGCAATATGGTAGCATGTGCCGTTGTGTTACACACCCTTCCCCCACCCCAGTGGGAGCTCACCACCTTTTCAAGCAGGACTTTCAGCTTTGTAGCACTTGCTTATCTTGTTTTCTTAGTGCCTCAGCTTCTGGAGTCACGGGATTATCAGAGAAGCTCAGTTTTCATTGGAAACAACCTTAAAGTTTCTAGCCTTCTTGGTTACAGAGAAAGGTTTGAAAAGGTGAACCCTAAAGGCTGAAAAACCAGAAGGAAAGATAAAAAAGTAAAACATTTATTATTTGTAATACCTCATGATTTTTAAGCCAATCTCATGATTCGGAGGGGGGGTGGGGAGAAGAGAGGACACCCACCAGAATGCACGGGGTTGGCAATTCTGTAAGACATTAAACAGGCCCTTTTTTTAATTGTATTTCATCCACATCGAAACAGAAGTGTATATACTGTTCATCCTGTTAAATCTTGCTTCCATTTAGTAACATCAAGACTAATGCACAATAAAGATCGTCCAAGAGAGGGGGAGTTCAGAGAATAAATTCAATTTCACTCATAGGCTGTGGTTGAAATCTGACCCGAGGTGTAAACGGGGCTACATAACAAAAACCCACTACACTGCATGAGAAATTCTCTAGCCAGAGGGAAGCCCACAGCAGAGACAGATTGGAAAATTAATTCCATTTCGCCTCTAAAAAGGGGCTGATGTCACCAGGTTAAGAATCACATTTCATAAACACAAAAGAGGTCATGAATTGAGGTCTGCTTGCACAATGCCTGACCAATGCACAAGACACAGCTCAGACATGGAAGCACCCAGACCTTTCCCGTTTATCCCTTTGCATAAGGAAAAAAATAGAATAAAAATGTTAAGAGCACCTTGCATGTATTATAGGCCGATCATTAAGGTTGACCAACACTTCCCATTATAAGCCTCTCTTGACATGCATCCGATGAAGTGAGCTGTAGTCCACGAAAGCTTATGCTACAATAAATTTGTTAGTCTCTAAGGTGCCACCAGTACTCCTATTCTTTTCAGTTGGTTATAGCTGCCAGATTCCAAGAAGTCTACTGACCACGTTCAAACTGAGACTTTTCACAGACTTTTAATGTGGCCAAATTTTCACAGAAATGGCAAAAGGTACACACCTGACACCAGGGGATCCCACGCTCTGCGAAATTTCAAGCCCTTGCTTTGGGATGACATTTTCAATGCTAGCCATCTGCCTCCGTTTGATTTTTTTTTTAAAAAGCTTCAGCAAAAACCATTCAGCCATTTCAGAAAACAAGGTTAAGAAAAAAAATGCTGTTTTGCCTATGTTAAAAAAAATCTTATAACTGTTTAGCTGAGGAACTCTAGCACCTCCGTGCTTTGGAGCAAGGGCTTGAAACTTCGCAGAGCTTGGGATGCCCTGGAATCAGGGCTTTATCTTTTGCTGTTCCTGTGAAAAGTTGGCCAAGTCTGTGAAAAGTCTCAGTTGGAACATGGTCAGTAGAGACTTCTTGGAGTCTGGCAGCTATAACCAACTGAAAAGAAACAGCTAAATTCCCTAAAGATTCTGTCTGCAATGCTCCATCCACTCACTGCTACTACATGCGTCTGGACTGTGCAGAGGCCATTGGGCACAGGAACGGAGAGCAGGGAGACTGTCTTTCCTGTGCGTATATTGGTCTCCAGGCAGCCTGGAGGAGGAAGTTGCCTGAAACTAATGCAGAGGGGACAAGAGCTGGACCTGGGTGGAGGGGGAGTGAAAGGAGTGCGTTGGGGCAAAGAGTCTAGAGAGGAGATTGAGACTGGAAGCTGGGATAAGGGGAGAGAAGAACTGAGTTTGGACAAGGAGACTGGGGCTATCTGGGTAAAGAGACTGGAATGAGGTGGCAGGATGGGGACTCAGACAGGGAGCCCATGGGGGAGAGTGATACAGGACACGGTCAGGCTGGAAGGGAGAGAGGGAGAAGTGATCAGGGCTTGAGAATGAAGGGGAACAGAGACAGAACTGTGGACTAGAGTACACTCCCTTCCAGAGCCTGGAATGGAACCCAAAAATCCTGAGTCTTGACATTCCTCTGCTGTCAGCAAATATCTCTGAAAACCACTGGCCAAGCATCCCTTCCCCTCTAGTGCTGCTCACCAAAGAGGATGACAACCTGCTACTGCTATCAGGTACTCCATTAGCTAAAGTGCAATGGAACTAACGGTTACAACCGTTGTGATGACCCATATGGGTGTCAATATGATAACACATAATTAGAGCTTCTGATTTTAGGTTTTAACAGACAAACACCCCTGTTACAAACAAACAAAGTGTTCATTCATAAATGGTTACTTGTATTTAAGGGATTATCTACACAGCGCAAGTAATGAGGATTACAGGGGTGTAAATTCAAAAGCACACTAATGTGCTGCCTATTAATTGGTCCATGCGGACCCTGCTGGTGTGCACTAAAGGTTCCCCAGTGTCAGGAACGGCTCCAGGCACCAGCACGCCAAGCGCATGCCTGGGGTGGCAAGCCACGGGGGGCACTCTGCCAGTCGCCATGAGAGCGGCAGGCAGGCCGCCTTCGGCGGTACGCCTGCGGAGGGTCAGCTGGTCTCCTGGCTTCAGCGGACCTCCTGCAGGCTGCCGCCGAATCCGTGGGACCAGGGACCTCCCCACAGGCAAGCCGCCGAAGGCAGCCTGCCTGCCGTGCTTGGGGCGGCAAAATACCTAGAGCCGCTCCTGCCCAGTGTGCTTTAACATGCTGAAACAGCACTACATTATAGCACACTAGGGAACATTACAAAGAGATCACTCATTGCAGAATAGACAAAGAGAAAGCCCTAAAAGCCCCATATTTTTGGACATCTACATAGACCGCAAACACTGGTAAAAATAAACCTTGAAAAACAGATGCCCAGCACATAATGAACTTTAGTGTTTTTTGTTTGCTTTAAACAAAGAAAATTATACACAAAAATACATTTAAAGAGTGTTACGGTTGCAAAGCCAAGCATTCAAATGTTAGAAAAGGCCAGAATTAATGTTGCCTGTGCAGCCATGAATTGCTCCCCTGGTACGTTTGCAGTGTACTACAGTCTTTAATTACATGAACAAATGCTATTTTTTCCACAGGAACTCTGCCTCATTCAGCGTACAGGATGGAGGAGGGTTGCACGATGAAGGGGACTGTTTTCTGTAGGACTCAGGCTTCATCTGTTGCTCAAGATGGAAGGTTTCTAGTGCACGAGATAGGGGACTGCCGGAAGAGCAAGCACAAGTTCACAGTCAGGGCACTTAGATGTACAGCTGCATCATGGGATATGGCGTTTCCATCCCATGAGAGTTGAGACAGGGCCGGCTCTAGGCACCAGCAAACCAAGCATGTGCTTGGGGCGGCACATTTTCAGGGACAGCATTCTGGCCATCTTTTTTTTTTTGCTTCAGGCCACAAAAGCCTAGAGCCAGCCCTGGCAACAGCAGCACGTTGTGTGCCGGGGGTGCCCTGGGGCTGCTGCGGTTCTCGCCAAGGCGGAACAGCGCCTGCACCTTGTGGCTGGGCCGGGCAGGCTCCGAGCGGGGGACACTCGGGCTGAGGGCCACCCCGCGGGGCACATGGAGCCGCCTGCAGGTGCCACAGGGTGGCCACTCCCCAGCGCCGCAGCCGGGGCTGGGTGAAGCAGCCCGAGCCGCCCAGGGACCGCGGCAGGGCGGCCAGAAGCAGCAGTGGGGCCGTAGAGGGCGGGGCGCTGCCGTGCAGAGCCCGTGTCCTGCTCTCCAGGATTTCATTCCCTCTGGGGCTGCCCTGCCCCAGCTCCTCAGCCCCCTACCGGGGCGGTCCCCCGGCTCTGCCCTCCCAGGTTCCGGACGGTCCTGGAGGCAGGAGCCCTGGCTGGAAGGACCCTGGGCTGAGGGTTTACCCAGACCCTGCCAGCGCCGGACCAGCTGGAGGCGAGGGGATAGCAGGCGGAGTCAGCACTGGTAGCGGGGAGCCCAGTGCTGGGATGGCAGGAGGTGCGGGTGGGGGGAAAGAGAGAGCCTAGGGCTGGGGCAGCAGGGAGTGCGGGTGTGGGAGGACAATAGTGGTGGGGGGGCGGTAAGAGCCCACGGCTGGGGTTGGGAGCAGCCAAAAATATTTTTGCTTGGGGCGGCAGAAAACCAAGAGCCGGCCCTGAGTTGAGATTTTGAAATTATTCCCATCCCAAACCAAGATGAAAAGTCAAAAATCTTCACAAATGAATAACTCAAAAAAGTTAAAGAGACGAGGTGGTGAGGTAAAATTGTTGATGAAAGAAACAAGCTTTCCAGCTGCAGAGAGCTCTTCTTCGGGTCAACTGAAATGTTTCCTTTATTTCAAAATGTTTTGTGTCAATTTTTTGTCGTTTAAGAATGAACTAGAATTTAAAAATGAAAAGTCATTTTGAACCAGAAAACAAAACTGTTTTGAAAATGTTGAAATGAGATAATTTGACAATTTGACCACAAAAATGTTCAAATTGGGAGATTAATCAAAGACAACTGATTCCTAAAAATGGTTTCAATTTTTCTGACCCCCGCCAAAAAAAAGTTTAGTCAGAAAATTCCCAACCAACTCTAGTTAAATGTCACCCTGGAGGACTGGTTTCTATCCCTGCCTTAGCTTCATGGTTCCTATGTGATGCTGGACAAGTCATTTGAACCAAACTTTTCAAAGGTCACTAATTGCAGTGTTCCTCATTTTCTGGATGCCCAACTTGAGATCCTGGAATCTTATATGCAGAAGTGCCGAACACCCACTTTAAAGGAGCTGGGCTTTAAATGTAAGTGCTATATAATGCTAAGTACTCTGAAAAAATAGGCGATTGGTGTCTCAAATAGAGCACCCAAAAATAGTGGACACTTTTGACCTTAATCTCTTTGTGCCTTCAGTTCCTCATCTGTAAAATGGGGAAAATCTGACCCTCCCCTCTCACAGGGGTGTTGTGAAATACATTAGTGCTTATCATAGCAATCGGAATAATAAAAATGCCTAGGAGGAAATAAATAATTCTGTATTCAGAATAGGGTTTGAATAGTGAACAGAAATAGTGAGAGATTCTTTTAAGATATTTTTGGGGATATGATTTAAATTCAGTATTTCAGTCAACCAGCAAAGTTTTTTTTTTTAAATGACATTTTTCGATATTCAAATGAGAATCAATCTAGCAAAGAAAATTACACGATGCTAATTATGCTTTGTGCATATAAATCAGCTGTGAAATCATTTGAAACTCTTGTGTGTTTGGGATCTTTATCAATGAGGTAGAATAATCATCAACAAACCTCAGTTAAGCCACACTTTAAAAAGATCTCATTATTGAATATGAACACAGTTCTGCACTTCAAAGTCAAAGCTGTTCCCCAGTGGACCAGGCAGATATCTAAGCTTGCATGCACCATTGTTCATATCTGAAAAACTTAAATTATAATTATTTTTATGTTAAAAATAGGAATCCACCCCCTTCTTCCCCCCTTATCCTTTTATTATGGCAACTACTGGAGCCTATTGTGACCTAGAAACAAAGTGACGCTTGGTCAAATGTAATGCTGCTGTGCTGAATAACCAATCTAAATCCATGCTAATACCTAATCTAAATGCATGCTAATACACATATGACAAGCACTGATACAATTTCCAATAATGGAGAGCACCTTAATAAACACGGAGCATTTTTGTATTCTAAAGTGCCAATTTGTGTACAGATCAAGCTATAAAAAGCATGGGTTTCAATCTCAGATCAGGTCTACTAAAGATAATAGATTTTTCTAAGACAGCCTCAAAAATGCAGTGTGTTATTTAACATGAGTAATGAACTATTAAAATAAAAGTTCCTCTAAACAGCCTCCAAGGTAAACAAGTACATTTTCACATAGCACTTCCTCAGTAGAGCTCAAAGCACTTCACAGAGGAGGCCAGTATCATTTTATAAATGTGGAAACTAAGACTTACCCAAAGTCACGCAGCAGAGCCAGGACTAGAACACAGGTCTCCGAGTCCCAGGCCAATGGGCTTTCCACTAGGTCACACTACTTCCCAAATAGCTTGCTGCATTCAGTAAAATTGTTCTATAGAGTCAACCCACAGTGCTCAGCACTTTAAGGCAGTGTAACGAGAGTGTGCGTCACCTCCTGGGAGGAGGGGAGAAAGACACACTACCTGACAGTGCCCTAGACTAGGAGAGGGTGCAGTGGGTTATCAGCAAAGAGCCTATGAGTTCTAAATTCCAGCTCTACCCCAGATGTCTTATATCTGTGTATTTCACACTCCTTGATTAGCCAAAGCCTCGTACCCCTCCCTTAGGGTGAAATTCATCACTTTTAACAGAGATTGCACAAGGTAACTACGGGTAACTCTGGGCCCAGCTGCACCTGCCCAGCATGGTCAAATTGGTAGCTGGGCTCCAAAGGGAGCCGCTCAGCTCAGTCTGGGTGGACAGAGAAGTGGAGCAGCTGTGTGCTGCAGAGAAGCTGCTGGGGCTCCATGTGGCCGAGACCAGGCCCCGCTGCCACAGACCCTTCATCTCACGGAGGCTGGTAACGACGGGCCGCAGCTGATAGAGTAACTCCGGAGTGCGATCAGAGGGAATCCAGAAACTGACCAGTGGTGCCAATGGAGGAACCAAAGCCGGGGTAGGAAGTGGCCCAGGGAGCAGGCGAAAGGCTGCCTGCCCATGGGCCACACATTTAAGCTATTATTCACAGGGCCCTGAGTTGGAACCCAGTGGAGCAGGGGGGATCCGGATTCCCCTGTCCGCAGCCACTGACTCTCCCCACTGGGCGACATGGTCCAGATCACTGCCACTAGGTAGCACTACCTGGTTTGGGCTCCAACCTCCCAGCACAGGGTGGAGAACGCAGGCAGTTAAAAGGACAGCAGGTGTAATAGTTAACCCAACCCCAAAGAAGCCACAGATACAGAAAAATTACTGAAACGGACCGTGGAGAGCTAGCGACAGCCGAGAGATGCTTTGTTCAATTGCATCACAACAAATTGATGGGCAGGTGGGGGGGGGGGGGTAGCGGGGGCTGCCACTGACAAACAGGAAGTAGGGAGGGGTGGACCATAGCTCCGTCCCCTTATACTCTGGGTAACTCAGTTAACCCCATGATGATCCCTTTGCTACTATTTCCATCCATTTCTTCAGGCATCCAGCCCTTTCTTTGCAATGAAGAGTCTGGTCTGGATGCCTGTAGGAAGAGATGGGCAGATGTGTAGGAGGGGCCATCATCATGTGCCTGGCCAGCTGTCTCTGACCATCAGCAAGTGCTTTGTAGATGAGATTTCGAGAATCACTGATCTAGACCTGGGAAAAGCAGCAGGATAGAAAGCAGCAGGCTAGCAGCATGGATGCTTTGTATCTGATGTGGAAAGTGCTTAAGAAACTGTCCTCAAAGCACTCAGAAGAGTCACGTCTTTGGCTTAGGATGGTCACTTGTGCATTTGCAGAACATCAGACATTCCAGCGCTTCTGGGAAAAGCATGGGCCCTCCCCCGACCTGTGTGACCCCAACTCCACTGGTGGGAGCTCTCCCCCAACCAAGCATGCGAAGTCACATCGCATGGAAAATGCCATTTTGAAGAGTGCACTGCCTTGCCCCTATTGGCAGAGCAAGTGAGGTCACTTGGTGGGGACATGGCGGAGGAGTGCGCTCTTCAAAATGACGTCCCCACATCCAGTGCCAGACAAAATCACATCTGGTTTTGTCTCAGTACCAGACAGGGGACAAACCTTAGAAGAGGAGGACTGCGCCTGGCTTAAAACCAGACAAATGTTCTGGTTCATCTCATTTTTTTTAAAGAAACTTGTAAAAAAAAATCATTCCGTTTTTAAAAGCAATGTTGTAGCTCAAACAGAAGTGATGGGCATGATTCAGAAGTTATTGGCTTATGTTCTGCACAGGGTCAGATTACATGACCATACTGGTCCCTTCTGGCCCGTATTCAGCACAGCTGCCTTTCACCAACACTAAATCCACACCCTATTTCTCAAAGTTAAGCTGTATAGGCAAATTAATTGCAGATATTGAAATTAGCTCATTAAATAATCGGCATGAAATGCCACACATGGAGCAGCACAGAACTTGGCAGGTGTGACCTGCTCCCAAATGAATAATTAAAAGCAGAGAGTCTCATTGTGGTTGCAGTCTCTGGCAGAAGTACAGTCCTCCTTAGTTCAGAGCAGGCAGTTAATTCCTCCAGTTACTCCTTCCCCCTATCCTGAGTCTGGATCGGGAGCTTTTGAAATTAGGGGGAACAGGACAGCAGCTCCTCTCCTCTCCTACGAGCCCCCTTTCTTTTCCTATCCCTCCCAGCCCCGCCCTTTTTTGGGGGGGGGTGTCCCTTCACAGAGGAGGCACAGCAGTCAGATTCACCTCCCAGAAGCTTAATGAGCTGCAGGTTGCAGCTGCTAGAATTTTGCACCAGGCCTGGAAGGTCAGGCAGTCTCTAAGGGTCAGTTCCTCCCTTCTGCTAGGTGAATGGGCGTAACCCTTTTCTGGTTTATACATGCATGGGGCACATAAGCCCCCCCTCACAGGAAGCAATAATGAAACTCATGTCCCAGTGCAAGGAGCCCCATCAAAAGACACAGAACCGTGCCAATATTTGGGAATCTGTCAGCCATTACTGCATGCCACAGTGAAAGGGAACACAGAGTTTAGTAATCACATTATGTTATAACCTTATTTTTCCCTCCTTTTCTCTCTGATTGTCTCTTACCCTTACTCCTTGTGGTGTCTCTATAATTAGGTCCTAAATCCTGCAACTGACAGCACGCGGACACACCGTCAATAGCAAGATCTGGGCCTTGGACTGGAAACTCTTTGGGGGCAGAGACGGTCTCTTTGTATTTGTGCTCTAAGGTGCCTAGCACACCTATACATATTACTACTGCTTATGGGTCAGTTGGAAATGGCAGCCGTGAAGGCAGTTCCTGACTAGAACTGGCTGGAAATTGCAGTCGTGGGGGAGTGGCAGGATTGTGAACATTCAGATCCAAATTGGTTTCTGTTTTTTTTTAACTGAACCTTTCTGAGCAGTTCAGTTTCTGGCAATGCAATTGTCGTGGAGTTTCCAGCCAGAGCACAGTTCTTACACAAAACTCCCATTGCTGTAGAAAATATTACTTCACTAAAGGAGGAAGAAGAATAGAGGTAGTGACAAATGCAGGTAGCTTTGGCTGAAAGTTTGCTTTATTAGCCATGTTCTCTTAGCGTTTGTAAAGGATAATTAACTGGTTTTAAACTCCAGAGGACAAGTTACTTATTTGTTCTGCAGTAGCATCTGGATGAGATTGGGGCTACATTGAGCTAGGTATTGTGCAAACATGTGGTAAGAGACAGTCCCTGCCCTGAAGAGCTTACCACATAAAAAGAAAGGGGAATGATACCCTCTTTTTATAGATGGGGAAATTGAGGCACATAGACTAAGTGACTTGCCCAAGGTCACATAGGAAGTCTGTGGCAGACCATGTGAATTGAACTTGGAGCTCCTGAGTCCCATTCCAGTGCCTTAGCCACAAGAACTTGTTAAATTCACTTTTAAAATAGCTAGCTCCCCTTGGAAGTAGTCAGACCCAGCTGGGTAGTTAAATGATATATTGGGCCAGATTCATAGGGATAAAAAGCACTCGGGTCCTCCCCAACTTGCCCATTGTGTTTCACCCAGGATATTTTTAATTAATATTTTATTGAAATGTATCAGAAGCGCATACAAAAGGAGGTCAGCTGTGCAAAAGAGGATGTCAGCAACAATCTGCTGACAGTCCAGGAGAGTTAAAGCTCCATGAAAAAACTCTAAGTTAGTGCATCCACTCTGCCTTTCTGCATAGCTCAACAGTTCTAGGTGTCTAAGCCTCATGCTATGAAGAATGCTATGAATTATATCATGTCCTGGCATAGGCAGGTGGATAAATGAAATTAATATCTTTGTTTGGACTCTAGAGACCAAGGCTCAGAAGACAAGGGCCTAATGCATTGATTCTCTATTCTGTAGGACCTCAGGGAAACGACTTGGTAATGATTGTATCAACACATTACTTTAGTATCCCGCAGTTTATTTCTGGGTTGTGATTTTGACCTTTAAAGAGGGAAAATAATCATCCATTTTAACTTGCTTTTGAGATTCTCTCCAAAGAAAGGTATTTAAACCTTATGTACTCAGGAACACCGCAAAATGGATGGGGTCAAATTCTTCCAACCATCTCCCATCAACATATATTATTATAATTAATTATTTGTATTACCCTAGGGCCCAGGAACCCTAGCCAAGGGCCAGGACCCTATTGTGCTAGGTGCTGTGCAAAGACAGATTGGCGTTCCAGTATTACAGTAAGCAACAAGAGCAGAATATGGCCCGTCATCTTTAGATCTACTCAGTATACCTGTATTAAGAGATTCCAAATTTTATTATGATCTTCTTAGATGCATTAGTCATTTATGGTACCCACTTATGTTTAGACAAAGTCTCTTTCCTTCTGTATTCATTTTCAAAGAGCTAAATTTGTTACATTGCTTTCTTTCCCATAATAATAATGTTTAGCACTTATTCTCACAGGACCCCTGAGTAGATAGATAAGTAAATAGTGTCATTCTCCTTTTACAGATGGAGAAACAGAAGCAGAAACTGTAAGTATCTGCCCAGGGTCACACAACAAATCATTGTCAGAGGCAGGATTAGAACTCAGGGTAAGTAAACTCAGACCTTTAGACTATGATGTTTCTATGACAACAGAGTGAGTAGATGTTTTAGTTTTGTTTAAAAAAAAAACTCCATCAAAACTCTTTTGTGACACAAAATGCCTGTTGACCACAATGAAAATGTCCACCAAAAAGTTTTCTTCGTTTCAGTAAAATTTTTCAACAATTTTTTTGAAATGGACAACTTTGTTTCATTTCAATAGGGAAAAACACTCCCTTAAAAAAATCCCTTCCTGAATGTTTCATTGGTTTTTTTAAAAAGTTTTTTTTTAAAAAAGTCTTTTTCCTTCACCAAAATGTATTTTTTTAAATTAAAGTAACATTTCACAGAAAATCTTGAATGAAACAAAAACTGTTGATTTCTTTTATCATTTTTTACAAATCTTTTCCCAAGATCTGGATTCTAATTTTAACTCTATTGTAGACTCACCATATGAGCTAGGACCACATGCTATCTGTAATATCTTCCTGCTTCACTTCCACACTTTAGTATTAAGAGAGGAATTATATTTGCTCATCACGCATCGTGCTGGAGGAGGCTAACTGAATGTCTGCAAAGCACATTGAGGGAGGTGCTATCCAAGTGTAAAATGATATTATTTAAAACTGGAGTGTCATTTCACTGAAGGATCGAGCAAAGGCAACTCTGGGAAGAAAACAAAGTTTAGGGGTAACAATTTCAATAGATTCATTGGTTCCAAGGCCAGAAGGGACTCGTGATCATCCAGTCAGACCTCCTGTATAACACAGACCATAGAACTTCCTCAAAGTAATTCTTAGAGAACATCTTTTATAAAACACCCAATCTTGATTTTAAAATTGTCAGTGATGGAGAATCCATCATTGATCCTTGGTCAATTGTTCCAAAGGCTAATTACCCTTGTTGTTAAAAATTACATCTGATTTCCAGTCTGAATTTGTCTAGCTTCAACTTCCAACCACTGGACTGTGTTATACTTTTCTCTGCTAGATTGAAGAGGCCATTATCAAATATTTGTTCCCCATGTAGGTACTTACAGACTGTAATCAAATCACTCCTTAACTTTCTCTTTGTTAAGCTAAATAAATTGAGCTCTCTGAGTCTGTTACTTTCAGCCATGTTTTCTAACCCTTTAATCATTCTCCTGGATCTTCTCTGAACCCTCTCCAATTTTTCAACCAATAGCAGCAGAAGACAGAAAATGATTAGCAACATTTTTGTGTGTGTGAAATGTTCTACATTATTCTAATTTCCCCCAGTGTTCCTGCTTAAACCAATTTACAAAGAAAATTACTATTAAAAGGAGGGAATTAACTACCCTTTCTAGTTAATTATTATCGTTATTCACATTGCCGTAACACGTAGGAGTAGCATGACCATATTTCCTAAAGTGAAAATGGACACCGCTCATCCAAGTCACCTGGCGTCTCCACTTGCCGGAACCGCCTGGCATCACCTGCTGACCACCCAAGCCCCATGTTGCCTGGGGCTGAGAGCTCGAGCCCCACCACCCAATACCTCATAGCCACTCGCCCTCCTGAACATTCCTTTTTTGGGGGGGAGGCAAAACTGGGCATTTGTTTGATTTGCTCATGCCAGCTGATGATCAGTTGGCAAGTGCAAATGGGACAAATGCCCAGTTTTGGGGGAAAAAAAAAAGGTCAGGATGTCTGGGACAGGGCTTAAAAAGGGGACTGTCTGGCCAAAACAGGATGTATGGTCACCCTACCTGGGAGGTCCAGTCACAGATGAGGACCCCATTGTGTTAGGTGCTGTACAAGTACAGGTAAGGCACTAAAATGGGACTTAGGAGATCTGGGTTCAATTGCCAGCTTTGCCACAAACTCCCTGTGGGACCCCAGGCAAGTCACTCTGTGCCTCACATCCCTGCAGGGATAACAATGCTTCCCAGCTTTGCAGGCGTGCGTATATTACGGAGAGCTGGACTATGCAAGTTCTCCAGTGTGGAGAAAAACATAGGGGCCTCAAATTTCAGAAGTGACTTTTGGGGGCCCAATTTGAGTGCTCAGCACTCTCTGAAACTCAGATCCCTTTAAAATGTTACAGATTGGGCCAGGGGCGGCTCTAGGAATCCCGCTGCCCCAAGCAGGGCGGCGTGCCGCAGGGCGCGCTCTGGCGGTCGCCGGTCCCGCGGCTCCGGGGTACCTCTGGCAGACGTGCCTGCAGAGGGTCTGCTGGTCCCGCAGCTCCGGTGGAGCATCCGCAGGCACGCCTGCGGGAGGTCCACCCGAGCCGCGGGACCAGCGAACCCGCCGCAGTCATGCCTGCGGGTGGTCCCCGGAAGCCGCGGTACCACCGGACCCTCCGCAGTCATGCCTGCGGGAGGTCCACTGGTCCCGCGGCTCCGGTGGACCTCCCGCAGGCATGACTGCGGAAGGTCCGCCGGAGCCGGCTGCCGCCCTGCCGGTAAAATGCCGCCCCAAGCGCGCGCTTGGCGCGCTGGGGTCTGGAGCTGGCCCTGGATTGGGCACCCCAAATCAGTAATCACTTTTAACATCTGAGTCTGGAAAACCCCAAGGAAGCTGTAGTAAATTTATTGGCAATGGCTTAAAGTGCATGGACTGTCCATTTGTCTATTTCAGTCTAAGATCAGGGCTAAACAGCTGAAGCACCACTGCTGATTTGTATTACATTTTCTCAGATTTACTCATTGTTCTCATATTTCTTCCACCTACTTTCTGCTGCAGCTTTCCTTTTGCTTTCCTGGGTACTAATTGGTGCCACACACTGAGGTGGATATTGGAGCCTCACAAAATAAGCCAGCTCTGTTGTTCTGAGCTACTGGTGCCGTCGTTGTTCCAGCCATGAAAAGCCTCCATGTGATAGAGACTGATCATGCTCTCACATCATTATCATCAGCTGTTCGATGCCATTGAATGGGGCGCTTCTTAGTGCTGCTGCCGAAACCAATTGCTATCGTTCACACATTGGTGGTGCTGGGACATTACTGTGCATGTAATATCCAGACATGAACGGTACAAGGAAAACATACTGGGAAATTATTTGGTAAATGGTTATAGGATTCTAGCCAGACAGAACATTTATTACACCAGGAAAACTGTTGAGGCCAAGGAAGAGGATAAAACATTGCTGCTTTGTTAGCCCGCTTCTGGCAAATGCAGAGACCGTGTCATAAACGTTCCCCACGACTGTGGCTATGAATGGGCCCTGCAGAGCCTTTCCACCGCTATGTCTCCCAAGCTCAGCTATTGCCTAACCCTGTGGACACCTGCCATCCCTAGGTGCCTATGTTTCTGCCAATAAAGTTCCCTTGGTGCCTAAAAATTGCTAGTGGGCATGAGTGTAGCCTCCTAAGTCCCTCATTCAGGCCCTTAGCTCCAGGCTAAGCCCCAGTGGGATTCTCAAATTAGGCATTTCCCTGCCTATCTCACCCTGTGGGACCCAATCCAGTAGCATTCTCAGAGGCTGCCTTAGAGCATGTCTACTGGATCCGGGCCTGCACAAAATGGCAGCAGTGGTGGTGGCATGACTATCCTCCTTTATAACCTTTAGCCCAGAAGTTAAAATACTCACCCAGTATGTGGGAGACCCAGATTCCATCCCTGCTCTGCCTGATTTGGAGCCTTCCATCCCTTCTTAGGAGGGGAGCCCTAACCACTAGGCTTTGGGATGTTCTTGGGTGGGTCTTTTTGTATCTCCTGTTGAAGCTGTCCCACTTTGTATAAGTAATTAAATTGTCCTTGGGCTAGAGAGTGAGAATGACTCTATAGTGGTTAGGATCCTACCCTGGGATGTAGAAGACTCAAGTTCCTGTTCTAGTGACTTAAGAGTTTTGCCGTTTACTTCAATGGGCAAGGATTTCACCCCTTCGATGCAAAACCTGCATTCTTTTTATTCAAAAATTATAAACAGCAGGGAAGTCAGAAGCTGCTGATCCCTGGTCTGCCCTAAACTTCAAGGCCTCACCTTCCAATGTGGAGTGACCTCTGCAGCCACACCCCAAATCCTTGCACAACGACATCTGTTCCACACAACGCCATTGGCCCACAGCGCCAAGCCTAAGCTGGCTCCCAGATCAGAGGAGCAGAAAAATAGTTTAGAACCAACTTCCCTGCCCCTGCTCTTTACAGCTACTAGATCCACTTTTCCCCTGGCTCGCTCAGCTACTCCAAGTCCTCCCCCAAGCACGTTCAGCCGCAGCAGGGATCTGGTGCTCAGTAAAGCAAGACGCCAATTCAGCCTCCTCTCTGCTGATCAGCGTGTTCCATAGCCCCAGGAGTGCTGTCTCGTGGCCTGAAAGTGATCCACCAGCTACAGCGCCCTCATCTGAGCACAGCTGACATTTAAAGGAGCCCATGCTGGGAAATTGGGCTCTTTACGGGTTTTTCTTTTTAATTTAATTTTATTTAACATACAACTCAAACATCTTTATAGCTGCTTGCTGACTTAGAAAAATGTGACAGTGCATCCTTGCCATGAAGAAAATGGTGAGGCAGGTATGCCATTTCACCCTGAAGCAGCTAATGTAGCTTTAATGATCTTGGGGGGAGGGATAGCTCAGGGGTTTGAGCACTGGCCTGCTAAACCCAGGGTTGTGAGTTTAATCTTTGAGGAGCCCATTTAGGGATCTGGGGCAAAAATCTGTCTGGGGATTGGTCCTGCTTTGAGCAGCAGGTTGGACTAGATGACCTCCTGAGGTCCCTTCCAACCCTGATATTCTGCATCTAAAGGAAAAATTGCCCTGAGATACCTATTCACTACTTAATTTACTCACAACTGGCCACAAACACCCACACACAAAAACAACAACAAAATGAAGCAACAGCAGCACAACTTGGTGCTCAGTCTCTGAAACCCAAAGACTGTTGGAGGTGCTTAACAGCTTCACTAGCAACAACCATAGGAGAATTAATTAGGTTGCACTATCTTTTCCATTGAGCAGGCATTTTTCACCAAGAAGGCTCCTTACCAAAAAAATATAAAAAACTAAACAAATGGTCAATAATGTTTTTCTGAACTTGAATTAACCTGCGATCTAAGATGCCATATGAATGCTGAGATTATATTGATTAGCCAAATTGGAAAGGGTAATAGGGAAAGAGAATTTAATGTTCAGGCAATAGCTAAAGCGAAGGAGCAATAGGAAAAAGCAGAGATGTACTCTTCCGCTCCCTCTCTAATTACATTTTGCTAATCCGTTCAATTAACGTTGATGAATTTTATGATGAAAAGCATAATGAACCCATTAAACACAAAACAAGTATTGGCATAAACTCTTTTCACCCCAGGAAGTGAATTATATCAGAAAGACTGTGGTAATTTACTAATAAAGTGATCTAATGAAAAGAAGCCATTCATTCTGTGGCCAGTTAGAGACAGATTTGAGGAAGCTAGATTCTGCTCTTACCGTACACCAGGGTAAAGCCTTAGTAAATGCACTGGCATTAATAGGAATCACTCCTTTTTTATACCACTGTAACTGAGAGTAGAATTAGGCCCAGAGCATATGTAGCTTGTTACTACCCAATAATAATATGTAACACTGACGTCAGTATTTCTCTCCCACTCCCAAAAGGCACTTCCATAAAAAGTAGATTTCTTAAGCAGTTAATCGCTGTCTTATAGACTGTCCTGGAAGTTTTAACCAGAAACCACAAAAGCAGTGACAGATAAGTACAAACTGAGACAACTATTCATGATTCACAAATATTCCTCCTATAATACAATCTCCTCTCGCAATGTATGCATGACATTTCTACCATGTGCACGCTAAATTTATATGTCATGCATTTCCTTAACAAGACTATTCGTACAACTATGATAAATAGGCCCATAATCTGCAGCAATTTCAATCCTTCTGCATGCCAGCAATTGTCGCTTAGCAACGGTTGTTATGGGCAACACCAGCATCTTTCGCCGAATTCAGTGGCAACCAAGCTTCTACAGGCTTACAACTGAGGCTTATATACCTTAGAGAATATAGAGCCCCTTCCCCCCACAAATCCATATTAGTTATAATCTCCCTTTGCACAATGTATAAGGCTCAGCAATTATTAATAATTAGCAATTTAGTAAGATCAAAACTGCCATCCTGGAGATGATGCATGTACCTCTTTCTATTGCACTGAAGAGCCATTAACTGATATTGCAACAATGTGACAGCTTGCCCTCTCCCCAGGCTACTTAACATTCACAACATCATCTTTAAAATGAGTTGGGGACCTATGTAGAGAGAGGTATAAAGAAACCCCTTTACTAACCTCCTGCTGAGATGCCTAGCTTTAATGCACTTCCAGACTTTTAAAACAATGTGCACATCGGTATATTACAGGCATGCTCTTGATGTTCCTTTATTTCTGGGTCCTGACCATCACCTAATGATTACATCTAATTGTTTAGTGTTTCACATAGGAGGAGCTGTTCCAAATTTATCCTCTGAGAGCTAACTCAGGATGCCATTTTTTTCAATGAGAACTCCGTCTTGTGCTAAGATCCAGAGCTCTCCAGATCCTGTAAAATATCTGAAGAACCTTTGGAGCTAGAGAAAAAAGCCAACCAGAAAAGTGACAGGTGATCCTGTGCCATTCAAAAACTAAGTGCACATTAAGCAATGCCGGCTTTAATGAGGACAGCTGTGATATGGGTTAAGAAAGGTATCACGCTGCCTGATCACAGGGGAATATGAATATTTTATCTCAAATCAATTACACAGTTGCTATTCCCACTGCTGTCCTTAAGGCTCTCAGCCTGCCCACTAGAAAATCCCTCTTCAGAGCGGGTTGACATCTCGTCCTTAAAAAACACCATCGTGGGAGCTGAAACTTGGCATCAGTGGGCTTAATCTGGAATCATTTAAAAATATGTTTTTGCTAAATTGCAAGTTTTCTTTCTTTTTTTTAAGCAGCAATTTTCACATACCTTCATATAATTTGCATTTAAATTACCTCATTAGCTGGCATGGCATATTATCTGTATGCTATTTGTCCTCTGTGAAAGAGTTCCCTCTTTAAAGAAACAAACACTGAAAGTTAAACTCAAGCTCTGCGTTTGAGTCATTATTAAGATTGTAACCAACAAGAGCAAGACATGTCAAAGTTATGGGTGACAGTCCATTGTAAGCAATTACCAGGCTGTCAGATCAGTACATGAGATAAAGTATTATTTGCCATAATACCTTGGTACTGCTGGTTGATTTATGGATTGTGTGTCAGACTTTGATTTGAATTTCCTCGTTTATCCTACGATTGAGTCCTTCCATGAGTGCTAAGAGGGTACACTGAGTGCAGCTACTGTTTGCCAGAGAGGATCCCATCCTACTCTCTCTGAAGTCAGACTTTCAGAATGGAACACTGAACCTAATATAATCAGTTCCTCTTCAAAACCTTTGGGCTCTTTACAGTCGAGAGGAAGTATAGTCTTCTGATTAGGCCCCTTGATTGGACCTCAAAGAATCTGCATTCAAATCCACTTTTTCCATAGTCGTCTTCTGTGACCTTGAGCAAATGACTTTATATTCCTATGTTCCCCATTCAAACATGGGGACAATACTTCATTTCTCTCTGACTTGTCCATTTAGATTGAAAACTCTTCAGGGCAGGGACTATTCTCTTATTGTTGTATATATTTGTACAGTGACTAGCACAATGGGGTCTCAATCTTGGTTGGGACATCTAGGTGTTATAGTAATATAAATTATAGTAATATCACTATGTTTAATCCCATATTCTCATAGATTCATAGGGTTTAAGGCCATAAGGGACCACTATATTATCTAATATGACCTCTTGCATATCACAGACCATTACATTTTACCAAGCTATTGAGCCCAACACCTTGTGTTTGGCCAAAACATACCTTCTAGAAAGGTATCCAGTCTGGATAGGAAGGCATCAAGAGATGGAGAATCCACTACTTCTCTTGGTAGTTTGTTCCAATGGTTAATCATCTTTATGGTAAAAAGTTTGAACCTTATGTCTAATTTAAATTTGTCTGATTTCAGCTTCCAGTCATTGTTTTTTGTTATTCCTTGATAAGCTATCCACAAGTTTTCTTTCTTGCATGGCAACAGCTAATTTAGACCCTATCATTTTATATGTATAGTTGGGATTATGTTTTCCAATGTACATTACTTTGCATTTATCAACATTGAATTTCATCTGCCATTTTGTTGACCAGCCACCCAGTTTAGTGAGTTCCCTTTGAAACTCTTTGCGGTCAGCTTTGGACTTAACTATCTTGAGTAATTTTGTATTGTCTCCAAACTTTGCCACCTCTCTGTTTACCCTCTTTTCTAGATTATTTATGAATATGTTGAACAGCAAAGGTCCCAGTATGGATCATTAGGGGACCGTGCTGTTTACCTCTCTCATTGTGAAAACTGACCCTTTCTTGTACCTCTTCTGTGGAAAGAAAGCGTCAGGCTCCACAGGTGTCAGTCTGACACTGTTCACTCCACAACCCACCAGAGACATCAAGATGCTAAAGGAGCACCCTTTGTTTCCCATCTTTTTAACCAGTTACTGATCCATGAGAGAACCACATCTTATCCCATGACTGCTTAGCTTGCTTAAGAACCTTTGGTGTGGGACCTTGTCAAAGACTTTCTGAAACTTCAAGTACACCATATCTCTGCCTCTCCCTTGTCCAGATGCTTGTTGACTCCCTGAAAGAATTCTAATGTATTGGTCAGGCCTGATTTCCCTTTACAAAAGCCATGCTGACTCTTCCCCAACACATTGTTTTCCTCTATGCGTCTGATAATTCTGCTCTTTACTACAGTTTCGAACAAACAATTTGCCCAGTACTGAATTTAGGCTTACTGGCCTGTAATTCCTAGGATCACCTCTGGAGCCCTTTTCAAAAATTGGCATTACATTAAGTATCCCGCCTATCGTTTGATACGGAGGCTGTTTTAAGTGACAGGTTACATACAACAGTAAGTACTTCTGCAATTTCATATTTTGAGTTCGTTCAGAACTCTTCGGTGAATGACATCTAGTCCTGGTGACGTATTACTGTTTAATTTATCAATTTATTTCAAAACCTCTATTGACACCTCAATCTAGGACAGTTCCTCAGATGTGTCACCGAAAAAGAATGGCTCACATGTGAGAATCTCCCTCACATCCTTTGCTGTGAATACCCATGCAAAGAACACATTTAGCTTTTTCTCTATGGCCTTGTCTTCTCTGAGTGCTCCTTTAGCATCTTGATCATCCAGTGATGTACTTAAAAAAGGTGCAATTAGATTTTGTGTCTTTTGCTAGTTGCTCTTCAAATTCTTTTTTTGGCCTGCTTAATTATATTTTTACACTTGACCTGCCAGAGTTTATGTTCCTTTCTATTTTCCTCAGTAGGATTTGACTTCCGATTTTTAAAGGATGCCTTTTTGCTTGTAACTGCCTCTTTTACATTGCTGATTAGCTGTGGGGGCATTTTTTGGCCCTCTTGTTGTTTTTTTGTTTTTGTTTTTGCTTTGGGGTATACATTTAGTTTGAGCATCTATGATGGTGTTTTTAAATAGCTTTCAGGCAGCTTGCAGGCATTTCACTTTTGCCACTGTTACTTTTGCTTTCCATTTAACTGGCTTCCTTGTTTTTGGTGTAGTTCCCTTTTTTGAAGTTAATGCGAATATGGTGGGTTTCTTTGGCATTTTCGTCCCTACAGGGATGTTTACATTTACTTTGCTATTACCGAGTAGCTCAGCTATATTCACCTCTTGGACCAGATCCTGTGCTCCACTTAGGACAAGGGCCGGCTCTGGCTTTTTTTGCCGCCCCAAGCAAAAAAACAAAACCAAAAACAATAAAACCTGCGGGGCGGCCGGAGCGGCGAAGCAAAAAAAACCAAACAACAACAACAAAACCGTGCAGGGCGGCCGGAGCCAGGGTGCAAACTTTCGGTGCCACTGCCCCGGTCGCGCTAGCTAGCGGGACTCCCTGTGCTGCAGACATGCCCCGGGCAGTGGAGTGCACACCCCGGCTAGCGGCGGAGAGGGGGAAGGAGCGGGCTCCACGCTGTTCCCACCTGCAGGTGAATTGAAGGTTGGCAGGGAAGGAAGGACGTGGGCTTGCCACAGACCTGGCACTGGCTGGGGCAGACAGAGCACATAGCCCGCTCCCAGCAGGGCTCACCCCTCCTCCATGCCGCTGCCCCCTACAGGGCGGCCGGAGCGGCGAACCAAAAAAAAAAAAAAAAAGGCCGGCGGTGCCACCCTAGGATTGGATGGAATGCCGCCCCTTAGAATCTGCTGCCCCAAGCACGAGCTTGCTCGGCTGGTGCCTGGAGCCGGCCCTGCTTAGGACTAAATCAAGAATTGCCATTGTCATTCCTGTGATGGGACTCCAGAGGTGAAGTAGCCCGGCACCCAGAGCCATCCCTTGGGAAGGGCAAATCAGGGCCTCGCACTTTGGGGGACCCCGTGGGCTGGTGCGATTGGCCAGCGCGGTCAGTCCCGGAAGACGAATCCATCACTTCTGCAGGGCCCACCATCTTGTTGGCAGTTAGCAGAGACAGCGCCCGGCTCAGCCGCCCACGTTTTGGTGCAGCAAGTCCCCCACCCTGGCCGGAACCCTGAGTCGCCATGGTGCTATGGTCAACAATAGCCCCGTGATAGGCACCGGCAGGGCTGGCTCCAGGCACCAGCAAAGGAAGCAGGTGCTTGGGGTGGCCAATGGAAAGGGGCGGCATGTCTGGGTGTGTGGTGGCAATTTGGCAGTGGGTCCCTCAGTCCCTCTCGGAGTGAAGGACCCGCCACCGAATTGCCACCGAAGAATGAAGAGGCGCAGTAGCGTAGCAGGTGGCCCAGCATCAGGCTAGATCTGTCCCGCTGGCCCAGCTGCCGATGCAGAGTGAGGCCCCCAAGCCAGTGGGGGCTGATTTATCCTGGGCCCTGCACCCCACCACAGACTGCCCTGCTGGCACCTTTCACTAACACTTCACTCAATTAGAAATCCTGAAAAAAACATACATTGCAAAGAAACAGTTGCACTGAAAAGCATGGTCAGACAGTGAAGATATTAAGGACCAGATCCTCGGCTGGCATCCTTGACCTCAGTGGAGCAGTGCTGATTTATACCTGCTGAAGATCTGTCCCTCAGTTCTTTGCACCTAGAGACAAAATAGGGGACCGTTGCCTTTTTCAGCAAACACCAGAGCTCCAGGTTTCTGGGGAAGTAAAAATCTAATGAAATGAAAGCTCTGTTAGACTTCAGCGATGTAGTTTTGCCACATTTCCCTGTTTGAAATTGCCGGCTCCTGGGTTAGTTTGAGGGAAGAGAAGTAACAGTGGCATTTACTAATATAATCAGGGCTGACTGGTGCAGCGTCTGTGATATCTATAAAAGAGGAGGATGTGTGAAGTACTCAGGGCTGCTCCCAGAAGTATTTGAGTTTCTGCATTTTACAGGAAAACCAGTCTGCAGGGAAATGTTTGCTGTAGGTTTGCATTAGTTATATAGGAGATGCAATGTCTTTGTGATTGGAACTAATGCAATCTGTAAGAAAATCAATGAAGGTTCACATGGAATTCACACACATTTCTGGGAGCGCGGTGCAGTCTGTCTAACAGAAGAACCATGCTCTGCTAACACAGGAAAATGGTCAATAGCCATGCATTTGATCTCGCTTCTTCCACATTACCTCAAGCCTTCCAGACAACAAAGGACACATCTTTACACAGCTTCTTTCTGCTTCAGAATATATTTCAGACTGGGCCACCATCTGCTCTGATCTTGCATTATAAAGACCAGCTTGATTATGTCAAAGCAGGGTCCAGAGACTCAAAGGCTCTTCCCACAGCTATGGCATAACCAGGCTGGGGGTGGGGGGCGGAATCCTATTGCACAGAAGCCAGAAATGAGTAAAAGTTGCAAAAGGGGAGGATGGTCACGGGTAACGCAGGAGGGAGGAAAGGCTGAGTGACATAATTTGACACACATTCGCTGAATAGTTTCACCCGGAATTGGTTTTCCCCCCACCTACAGTCGCAAAATGGTGGCTTATAGGAGGCAGTGCTCGTCTCATAGCTGGTTTTTCGTCCAGTGAGGAGAGCACTCTCCTGGGATCTGAGATGCCCAGGTTCTAATCCCTGCTCTTGTGCAAGGATTTGAACATAGATGAGTGCCCTAACCACCAGGCTATATTATTTTCATGGTCACCTTCTGACCCAATGACTAGTCAGGTAGTTTATACACAGTTCAGCAGGCGAGACTGAAAGAGGCTCCCTTCAGAATACACTTTGGGCTGGTAATTGGGGCACTAACGTAGGAGTAGAGGGTTCAAACCTAGGTCTCCCACATCCCAGCTGAGTACCACTTCCTTCTCCAGCCATCTTGTGAATCTGGTCCTTTAAAAATGGCCCAGGAATAAAACATTTGGGGTTGAACTATGGGCTGGTCTACACTGGGGGAGGGTATCGATCTAAGATACGCAACTTCAGCTATGTGAATAGCGTAGCTGAAGTCGAAGTATCTTAGATCGATTTACCTCGGGTCCTCACGGCGCGGGATCGACGTCTGCAGCTCCCCATGTCGACTCTGCTACCACCGCTCGCTCCGGTAGAGTTCCAGCGTCGACGGGAGTGTGTTCGGGGATTGATATACCGTGTCTAGATGAGACGCAATATATCGATCCCCAAAAAATCGATCACTACCCGCCGATACGGCGGGTAGTTTGGACGTACCCTATGTGTTTTGTTCGACCCTAAAATGGATTCTTTTGATTTGCCAAAGTTTTTTGGAATTTTTTGTTTATTTGATTTGACCTGAACTGAGAATTATTTTTATTATTTTTATTATGAGGAACTGCCAGCAAACAAAAAAAAATCAGTTATTTGCCTAGCTTTAATTCCTAGACAGGGTGACAGTTTGAGAAGTCAGCAACAGCAGAGGCGACACCAGACATGTAATATTTTGTATGATCTGATCTGGATTTCAAATGAGTTTTATTACAGTTTTTACTTAAATTAGAAACAAAATGATTATATAGCCTGATTTTTGATTCATAGTCTCAGGCCAAATGTAAAGACAGAACTAAACATAAGACCAAGGAAAGGTGGGAGGTGTAGAGAGGCACTAAAAACAGAAGAATAAAAAGAGAAACCCTGGCATAATAGTCAAAAACTGAGCAGAGAGAATGCAGACACAGATACCTCTAGGCAATCACAGCAGCAGCAATATTTCAGTTTAATTTATTTGGGAGACTGAAACCACAATCTGAAAATTGGGACAACCACTTTGTTTGTTTGTTTCTCCAGAACAACCAGACTTTAAATCTTTATTCACAAACAGCAAAGAGATCAGATTTTTTTTCTTTCAGCCTCTGATCCAGCATCTCCACACCCTCACTGAGAGATGTGCTTGGGTATCCTACTTTAGTGGAGTGACTTCTTAGATGGTGAAGCTATGGAGCAGCCCCCAAGTGGCTACCCTTGTAAGTTACACCCCGGCCCTCTATCCTCTGTCTGTCTTGTCTGTTTAGATTGTAAACTCTTTTCTGTCTCCAGTACTTATCAAAGCAGCTGAGGTCTTCTGTCAAAAGAACTAAAAGCCTCTATTGCAATCCAAGGTGATTTGCATCCCTGATTGGATTACTAGGATTGTAAAGGGAGGTGCAGAAATTAGCCCTGAAGTTATTTAATTAAATCACAGACATATTACAACAAGGATCCACGGGTCCCTTCTGTTGAGGTTTATAACCAGCAGGGGCGGCTCTAGCGATTTCGCCGCCCCAAGCACGGCGGCACACCGCGGGGGGCACTCTGGCGGTCGCCGGTCCCGCGGCTCCAGTGGACCTCCCGCAGACATGTCTGCGGATGCTCTACTGGAGCCGCGGGACCAGCGGACCCTCCGCAGGCACGCTTGTGGGAAGTCCACCGGAGCCGCCTGCCGCCCTCCCGGCGACCGGCAGAGCGCCCCCCGCGGCATGCCGCCCCAAGCACGCGCTTGGCGTGCTGGGGTCGGGACCCAGCCCAACCAGGGTTCCATATAGTGCCAGCTGTAGTGGTGGCTTGCATGTCATGGATGATTGTCCACTAGGAACTGTATCAAGACCACCAGCTTACTTCACACAGACCCACCATAACTAGTTCACAACTTTTCAAGGAAGGGTAGAACTTGTTAGTTATGTTAGGTGCTGTTTTCTGTACTATGGACTTCAATTAAACCAGTTGTGTGTGGCTCACCGGTTTGACCAGCTGGAAGAATTCATTTATAAAAGCAAGTCACCCTATCGGAAGGTTTTTTTAATCTAGCAGACAAAGTTGCAACAAGATCTAATAGCTGGAAGTTGAAGTCCACCACAGTTCAAATAGGAAATAAGATGCAAATAAATGAGTGTATCTAACTGCTGGAACTGATTACCAAAGGATGAGGTGTTATATCCTTGGGGGGAGCCGGTTTAGGAAGAAATCAGTTGAGGCCAGAGAGCTGACAGCTAACAAAACCACCATTTTATTTACAGAGACAGAGAGCTCACTCAGCCGGCTGAAGCTGGCTGAGCTAACCCATAATAATCTAACTCAGTTGCCATAGCAACAAAAACCATGACAACCAAATACACAACATGAGGTAAATTCTGTCACTTGGAGTATTTAAATAAAGACTGGATGTCTTTCTAAAAGTTATTCTCTAGGTCAGCTTCAAATTGTTGAACTAGATGTAGGAATCACGGGGCGAAATGTATGGCTTGCGCTATGCAGGAGGTCAGACTAGATCATAATGGTCTCTTCTGCTCTAAGAATCTATTCAGCATAGGTGGTGTTTCTCCCAAGCTCTCCCAATTCCTAGCTTTTATAGTCTGATTTCCAAAACCCAATATTCCAGTCCCCTTGTTTTTGCAAACGAAACTGCTTTTATCATGTTTTAAATGAAAGGGATAGGTTGAATGGATACCATGCAAGATATTCACAGCTGTGTAAACTGACTGATGAAGATGTGTATTAGCAGGAAAACATAAGCTATGTGAGCGTGGCTTATACTTCCATTGCTTTGTCATTTTGTTGTAACTCATGTAGGACCCCTAGTATACGAGGTAATTAGGCAGATAGTGTATTACAGGCAAATAAATGCCAATGGTTCCCTTGTTTGTGGGGAGGTTGTACCTTGTTGTTTATTTCATTATTATAACACAAGTCCTCCTACAATGGCTGCAATGCTATGATAAAGCTATTATAGAGACATTAAAAAACAAAGCTCCTTTTGAGAAGACCTTTGGAAGAAATCTCTGTTTAAAATACAAGGTTGTTTTACATTCAGAGTTTTAGATACTAGCAAATCAAGAAAAACAAAACCTGAAATAGAAAAACAGACTAACCTGACTGTCATTAACACAGGTTCATCTTTTTCGAGGCTATTGCTGTCAATTAAAAAGCGACAGAAAAAATATGACTAGGGAAGTTTTTTTTTCCTGCTGATAATAGCTCATCTTAATTAATTAGCCTCTTAGGGTTGGTATGGCAACTTCCACCTTTTCATGTTCTGTATGTATATATATATCTTCTTACTCTATGTTCCATTCTATGCATCCGATGAAGTGGGCTGTAGCCCACGGAAGCTTATGCTCAAATAAATTTGTTAGTCTCTAAGGTGCCACAAGGACTCCTGTTCTTTTTGCGGATACAGACTAACATGGCTGCTACTCGGAAACCTATCAGATCTAGTAATTACACTTACAAAGAATGTTTAAAATTTGGATCCGGTATCCTGGGATAAACTCTGCCCTATATTATGCCCCTGAAATTACATTACGATCAACGGGGATGCACAGCCATGGCTGAGGGCAGAATTGAGACCAATATCTTAAAATTGGTTTTATTCTAAAAACTTTAAACCACTACTCAGGAGTGTCAATAAATGCCAGGAAGTGAGGTCCTGGCCCTGCAATGAGCTCTGTGGGAACAGAGTACCCTTGATTTCTCTGGGGGTCCACATACGCTAAAGGACTTTAGGGCCAGAAGGGATGGTTATGATCATCTAGGCTGGCCTCCTGCATCCCACAGGTCAGAGAATTTCACCCAGTGATCTCTGCATCAAGCCCCTGACTGCTGGTTGAGCTAGAGCCTCTCTCTTAGAAAGACAGTCAGTCTTGATTTAAAGTCTTCAGATAAAAAAGAATCTACCACACCCAGGGCCAGCTCCAGGCACCAGCGAAGGAAGCAGGTGCTTGCGGTGGCCAATGGAAAGGGGCGGCATGTCCAGGTCTTTGGTGGCAATTCGGTGGCGGGTACCTCAGTCCCTCTCTTCCTCTTTGAGCTGCCGCTTTAGAGGAAGAGAGGGAGCGAAGGACCCGCCGCTGAATTGCCGCAGAAGAATGAAGCGGTGCAACTGAGCTGCCGCCAAAGTGCCGCCGATCGGCTTTATCTTTTTTTTTATGCTTCGCCCCTTGGGGCGGCAAAAAAGCTGGAGCCGGCCCTGACCACACCTCTAGGTTAGTTGTTCCCATGATTAACTCACCTCCCTGAAGGATCAGGACCTAAATGTCTCTCCAGCCCATCGGTGCCTGTGATACAAGTATACCATCCACTTTCATAGCGCCTTTCATTCCAGGAGCTCAGCGTGCCTTAAAACAGAAACAGCCTCACAACATCCTTGTTAAGGGCAGAAGCATGATCCTCCATCTGTTTTTACATATACAGAGAAGGAAACCAAGGGAGATTTAAGGGGTACATTTTCAAAGGGCTGAATCCAGGATTTCCTTCTGGCGGGGGGAACAGCTTGTGCTCACATTTTGTACCTATAGCTGCATTACAGGTGCAAAATTCAGGTCTAAGTTTTGCAGGTGAAGTTGCACCCACCAAGAGGAGATCACTGTTTTGAAACGCAATGCCAGGTGACTTCTCTAAGGTCTCAGAAGGGGTCAGTGGCACTCCTATTCAACCTTCACCACCACGCCATTCGTCCTTCCTTCTGAGAGTCTCTCATTCTACAATATACCGACCTCTGTCACACTACAGCAGGTATCGGCAACCGTTGGCATGCAGCCCATCAGGGAAATCCACAGGTGGGCTGGGACGGTTTGTTTACCTGCAGAGTCCACAGGTTCAGCCTATCGCGGCTCCCACTGGAGGCGGTTTGCTGTTCCAGGCCAATGGGGGCTGTGGGAAGTGGAGGCCAGCACATCCCTTGGCCCACGCTGCTTCCCTCAGCCCCCATTGGGCTGGGATGGCAAACTGCCGCCAATGGGAGCTGCAATCGGCCAAACCTGCAGACGCTGCAGGTAAACAAACCAGCCCAGCCCACCAGCGGATTTCCCTGACATGCCGCGTGCCAAAGGCTGCCGATCCCTGAACTACAGTATCGTCTCCTCACGGTAAAAAAAAACAAACCATTATTTGTCTTCTTTTACTTCTTGTAATTGTGTTGGTAAACAACCAAGACGCTGGCTGAAGACCAGGAGCGTGCACAAGTGGGGGGCAAGCAGGGGCACAGGCTACCCCCACCCTGCCCAGTAATCATCAGGGGCAGAGAATTTCTCTAGCCCCGAGGCCACAGAGGCACAGAAGAGTGAGCTCCTGCCGTGGGGTTGTGGGTGGGGGGTGTGTGGGTGTGGGTGTCGGGGGAAGAGCAAGCTCCTGTGGGGGCCAGCGGGGTGGGGTCAGCAAGCTCTTCCTAGAGCTCAGTGGGGAGGGAGCAGAGCAAGCTCCTGGAGGGGGGAGCACAGAATGTCTGCCTCCAAAAGAGGTCAAATTTAAATTTCTGCACCCACCCCTGCTTAAGACAGACAAGCAATTTTTGCTCTCATTTATACTCATTAAAATCCACAATGATTCCAGACTTCAGTTACTCCACTTATTAATTATTATCATTATTATTAATTTGCATTATAGTGTGGCTTAGGACACCATGCCCACATTGTTCTAGGCACTGAACAAACACAGGATAAAAAGACAGTCCCTACCCCAAAGAGCTCACAGTCTAAGTATAGGACAAGAGGCAAGAGGTGGATGCAGACAGATGGGGGAGCACAAGGAAACAATGAAACAAAAATACTCCATATTTCCAACAGTGTACCATGAAGTAGAATTTGGCCAGCATTCCTTCTCACGCAGGAAAGACAAACTCTCCATTTAAGACAGCACTTCTGGGCAAGAAACCTAAGGATGTAAGTGTTTCAAGGTGGCAAAAAGTCAGCCGATAGAAAAGCTGCACTGCCTGTGTACTCATTCTCTTTCGACCAGACCTAATTATTCATTTACTACTAAATAATGTACAAACACCTATGACTTTTCCCAACAAATCAGAACATATGAAAGGTGCCAGATTGATAGCCGTAAAGACCTTAGTTTCTCCAATCAAGAGGTTCAGAACAGGGAGTAGTAGTGTTCAAGATTATCCACACTGCCCTGCCATTGTGCCTCAAACCTGACCTCCCAGGGTATGTCTACACTGCAATTAAACACCTGAAGATGATCTGTGTCAGATGATTCAGGCTTGAAGACTCAGGCTATGTCTACACTACCGCGGTAAGTCAACCTACGCTACGGAACTCTAGCTATGTGAATAACATACCTGGAGTCGATGTACCTTAGGTCGAGTTACCGTGGGGTCTACAGCGTGGGGTGGGGGGGTCGATGGGAGAAAATCTCCTGTTGACTTACCTTACTCTTCTCATTGGGGGTAGAGTACAGGGATCAACTGGAGAGCGATCTGCAGTCGATTTGGCAGGTCTTCACTAGAACTGCTAAATCAACCACCGGTGGATCGATCTCAGAGCGTCGATCCTGGCTGTAGTGTAGACATAGCCTCAGGCTGCAGGGATGTAAAATTGTGGTGTAGACATTCAGGCTTGGGCTGGAGCCTGAGCTGTGGGACCTTCTGCCCTTCATCTAAAGATATGTTTACACTGCAATGTGAGCCCAGGGTTAGTAGAACTCGAATTTGCGGACCCAGGATTTTTTTAACCTAGAACTTGAGTGTCTACACTAATTTGTAACTCCAGGTTACGAATTGTTGAACCCTGAGACCCAATCTGGGGCTCCAGTGTTTACACTGCATTATAATGAGTTCAAGCACCCATATCCTAGCGCCCTCCCAAAATGTGGCTGCTCTAGCCTTTTGTCTGCAGTGCAGTGTGGGAAAACTTGACCGTCTACCAAACTTGACTGTTCAGAGGACAAAGAAAGTCATCCCGTTGGATTGTGGGATAGCAAAGCAATAGTGCTTGAACCCTGGGTCCTGGCTTGACTCAGGCTTGGATCCTCCACCTCTGTGGGATCCTGGGACCAAGCCCTGGGTTAACATGATTTATGTGTAGACAGACAGGGGTTAGGCTTAAGACCCTGTTCAAACCGTAGGCTTACACTGCAGTGTGGACATATCCTAAGGGCATGTGTACTCTGCAAAAAAGCCCTTATGATGGCAGCGAGTCTCAGAGCCTGGGTAAACAGACTCTGGCTCACGAGGCATGTGCTACCGGGCTAAAAATAGCAGCCCAGGTTCTGAAACCCATGAGGGGGTGGATCTCAGAGCCCAGGCTTCAGTCCAAGTAGGAATGTCTATGCTGCCATTTTTAGCCCCATAACATGAGCCCGAATCAGTTGACCGAGGCACTAAGACTCACTGCCTTGTCTTTTTTTCTTTTGCTGTGCAGACTTATGCTAAGGTATCACCAGTTGTCCGAGCATAGTCCCGTTTCTGTGGCCCATTCACTCCATGGCCCATTCGCTCTTTAAGTCGTGTGGAAAGACTACCAAAAGAGGGTCAACTCATGCCAGCGTGGTGGGTATTTTGTATTGTGGACTATCTGAAGAGTTGATTTTACTATCTCTTTTCTTCCTGCCTTAGGAAAGAAGCAAGATACAGGGATCACTTTTATTGGTGCGCCAAATACATTATCACCTACAAGCTCAGAGGCCAAAGAGATATAGGTAATTATAACAGTTGGTTGAATGAAGAGCTGTCACACACAGCTCTACTGAGCTTATTCTTTACAAGAAAGATTCTTGGCCATAGCAAGGTATTTTCATTTTCAAAGCCTTGCCATTGCAGAATTGCTAATCGTTTTCCTGACCGATAAACTGTCACTGCAATTTACTCCATACCCTATCATTGTCAACTTCTTTATCCATTATTGTTGCATACAGGAAGTCAAACAGTGAAAACAACCTTTCTTTAAAAGAACACCATGTGAAGGGCCTGACTGAAAGCCCAGTGGAGTCAATGGGAGGCTTTGGATAAGGCCCATACGTGGACAACTAGATCACAATTTCATCAATATTTCCAGGACCGTCAGACAATTTCATTTCAATGATTCTTCCACTTTCCCTTCTGACAGCCACATCAACCTGACTTCTCAACAGGGTTGTATTTGTGGCCCTGAGTCAACTAATAAGGAAGGGTTTTAGTCTATATAACAGAGCAATTTGGCAGCAGGAGACTGTCCAGATTTTGCTGACAGATGCAAATATTTACAGCAGACAGTGAACGTGTCATGAGGTCAAGCAGCAGAGCAGCTGCAGTAACAGCGTAAAGCCACATAATGTTCTCTTTGGCTCCATGTTCACATAATTGATTGAATCAGTAGGTAATCAGTTATACTAAACACTCATTAAAATATCTTGTTGCCAGTAAGGAAGCCACTTCTTTTATAGAAAGGTATCAAATAGATGAGCTCAGGTCATTTTTAACACCCCACCCAAAGTAGAACAATGGGTATTTAAGATTTGCAATGTGCACTTTTATACTTGCCATCTTGGCCTATGACTTTTTCTACCCCCAGTGAAATGTAAATACACACAGCACAGCTTGGTTTTCTTCTTTAGTTGCCAGGTATAATATTACATAGACTAAAGAAAACTTCTGTGCAATATCAGAGTAGGACAGATCAGGGATGTCTCAAAGGGAACACACCCTTCAAATTAAAGATTTGCAAAGCAATAGCAAAAAATAAAAATTAAATGAAAAATCATTCGGCTCTGAGTTTTATTACGAATATAAAGACTTTGTCTATATAAATCCATTTCTTCTTACTGATCCTCCTTGTCAAACTTCATGTGACCCTCCACCCTGCCAAATTTTGTACCCTCATCCATTCACCTGTCAGTTTCTGAAACAATTGCCTCTGTGACTTCTCCCATGTAGTCTCCTATACATGATATGGCCTCCCTGAATTCATTTGAAAGACACTTACCATCTCCACTTAAGCCTCTTTTAAAACACCACTTTTACCATGCTTTCTTGTTGGTTTGTATAGAAAATCACTTTTCTTTGTTTCTCTTTCTTGACCTCTGCCGACTTGTCTGTCCTTAAACTGTGAGTTTCTTGGAGCAATGACCATTCCTTCTTGGATGTCAGGAAGACAAGTTTCACCCCGTGTGTGCTATGTGTCACACCAAAATAACTAGGGCTAAGTTTATTGTAATGTTCATGATCCTGGGCCAATGTGTGGTTGAACGTTGTATCCACTTGAAATTCACAGTTTCAATGTGAGACCCAATGGTTTAGTTTTGCTTTCATTTGGGGGCTTAGCTTTGGGGTGTTCACCAAGTCAAATGCTCACAGGAAACTCTGAGAAGCAAAGCCGCTATGTTTCTGATGGCTGTCAGGGAAATGCAGTATTTACCACTGATTAGTGCACAAAGTTATTTTTCATCTCTTGGATTTCTCAAGAGAAGCCACTGATCTAACCTGATTGTTATAAAATGCAGCACAAAAAAGTAATACAAAATGAATAGACATGGTTTATTTCTGTGATGGAAAGGCAGAGGTGAGAGACATCATGGGTTTCCACTCACTGCATTCAAGTCAAGTTATGGGAGATCCACACCATACTTTGACTTTGCCTAAGGATCAAATCACTTACATACATGTAAAGCCACCTGATTTTACTGAGTAGCCTCTCTTTCCACTCTCATGTCTTCCATTCTTTTTCCCCTTTCAATTTCAGTTGGGTCTGTTGAGCTCAACCTGCCTCAGTACAGACAGGTTATTTCCTGAAACTGATATCAAAATCATGACTCACGCTGAGTGGTGGTGGAAGGGAGTGAGGAAAAGCAGAGGCTGAGAGTTTCTCCCATTACCAGTTGAGAGGGAACAGGAATCTTCAGGTTGCTTTTGAACCCAGATTTGCCTCTTTTGCATTAGCTGCTAACTCCACCTTGGCACCGATGAATAAGTTCCAACATCAGCTCAGAGCTTTTCGATGATGTGGGGATGGACTGATTTTCCGAGGCATCCAAGGAGTGCTTTGCAGGATGCTGTTTTCCTTTACTGTATGAGAGCCTGGCCATTATCGAAGTATGTTCCTTGACAGTGAAAGGAAAAAAGGAAACCCAAACCATATAGCCTCTTTATCACGTGCCATGGGGTTGGGGGCAGGGCTAGGGTTACCATATGTCTGGGTTTTCCCAGACATTGCCCCTTTTATGATGCTCTGCCTTCTGTCCAGGTGGATTTTTCAAACAACAGGCAATGTCCAGGATTTTTGCAGAGCAGTCGTTGCAGCTCAGAAAGAGCCTTGATTGGTCTGCTTCCCAGTTGGTCCCTTCCTGCATCCGCAGCTGATTGATCCATTCCCCTGAAGCTACAGCTGCCGGATCTCACCCACCCAGGCCTCGGCTCTCAGCCCTGGGGAGGAGGTCCACACAGGGAGGCGCTAACTGATGGCTGTTGCTGTACCCTGGGTGTGCGGCAGCTGCCTTGCTACAGTGACAGGGAACAGCATTGCCCCCTACCTCCAGCGAGTATCCCCACTGCAGGTACCCCTCCAGGGCCTCCAAATACCCCTCCCAGGACACACAAACCCCTCCTTCACCCCTGGTAGCCTCTCCAGTACCCCCAACTGTACTCCCCCCCTCACCGTCCCCCTGGCAGTGTCCTCTTTTTGGGAACCTGAAATATGGCAACGCTAGCTGGGGGTTCTCACATGATAATGCCCCACGGCATTTTCCCTCTGCTGACAAATCATTTGGACATCTTCTCCAGGAACAACAGTGTTTGGGGACATAATGTTAAAAAAACACCCACAAAACCCTAGAGTTTAAATATGTGGCACAACATAAATAAGTCATGAGCAGGGCAACGTGTTTTAAATTTGTACAGAGACAAATGAAAGCAAAAGAAAGATGTTCCATTTGAATAAGCTCAGTAGGACGCATCCATCTCTGGTGTAAACACCTACTGACTTCTGTGGAATTACACCAGGGATGTAGTTGATTCCAGTGCTTTTGCTTTGAAGGTTTTATCTTCTCCAAAAGCCATAGGCTTGCTCTGAAAAAAATGAGAATTCAAGTGCTCTTCTGGGGGGGAGGAGAGGGCGGGTGTACCTCTGCTGTTTGAATTTAATACAAAAAAATACAAACACCACTAGCAAACATCTCCATATTACTGTAGAGTAACGTCGTATGTGCCAGAAACATCCCCCTCATTTTGTGAGAGCAGTTTTGCACTTGCAATTAGTTGTGGCCACATATTATAGAATTTGGACATCTAAGCAGGTGATTGACAGGTGCAGGCCCCAGGGGAGGGGTGGTGGCAGGGCCGGCTCCAGACCCCAGTGCGCCAAGTGCACGCTTGGGGCGGCATTTTGCCGGCAGGCGGCTCCAGCAGACCTTCCACAGTCATGCCTGCGGGAGGTCCACCGGAGCCGCGGGACCAGCGAACCTGCTGCAGGCATGACTGCAGCGGATGGACCTCCCGCAGGCATGACTGCGGAAGGTCCGCCGGAGCCGCCTGCCGCCCTCCCAGCGCACCCCCTGCAGGCACGTCTGCAAGAGGTCCCCCGGAGCCGCGGGACCGGCAGCATGCCCCCTGCGGCATGCCGCCGTGCTTGGGGCGGCCAAATTCCTAGAGCCGCCCCTGGGTGGTGGATTCAGGAAGTGGCCCTTGTGAGACAGGGGCTGGCAGAGGTGGCAGGGGGCAGAAAAGGTGCCACTGCTGCAGCAGAGGTTGGGGTCACCTGAAATTGGGAGGGAAACCTGACAGAGTATTGCTACATTCTCTGGTTCATGTCTCTGTCACCATTCATCTGTTCTCCCTTTTTGTCTCACCCTATTGATCTAACATTCTTATATGGCCCCCATCTCCGCAGTGTCTCAGCACCTCACGGTCTTTAACATATTTTTCCCCAGAGCACCCCTGTAAGGTAAGCAAGTACTATTATCCGCATTTTACAGATGCACAGAGAGACAAAGTGATTTGCCCAAGGTCGCAAAGGAAGCCTGTAGCAGAGCAAAGAATCAAATCCAGAGCACGGCCGGCTCCAGGCACCAGCGTAGGAAGCAGGTGCTTGGGGCAGCCAAGTCAAAGGGGCGGCATTCCGTCCAGTATCCGGGTGGCACGTCCAGGTCTTTGGCAGCAATTCGCAGCAGTCTCTCATTCCCTCTCTTCCTCTTTGAGCTGCCGCTGAATTGCCGCCGAAGAGAGGGAGGACCCACTGCCGCCGAAGAAGCGGCGCGATTTAGCTGCTGCCAAAGTGCCGCCACTCGTCGTTTTTTTGTTTGTTTTGGTTTGGTTTTTTTTGTGCTGCTTAGGGCGGCAGAAAAGCTGGAGCCGGCCCTGAATCCAGGACTCATGTCCTAGGCTAGTGTTCTACTCACTGGTCCATCCTTCCTCTCTACTGGCTCTGTACAAACTAGGGATCCACCCTGCCTATTCTGGAACTGAGTCTATGTCTTTGTCCAGTACAGAACCCTTTTAGACAGGAAGGTAATTTCTAAAGCTGTGCAAAGCTCAGCAGTTTCACTTCTTAGGGTTTCAGCAGAACTTTGACTTCAGCTTCAATCCATGAGGGCTTGGAGTTTTAGGTGCTATTGACTAAAACACTCACAGTGAAATAATAATAATTTTGACTTTATTATTTGTATTATGATAATGCCCAGAGGAGTTTGAGGCTCCACTGCGTACACATACACATGCACAGACACACGCACACCATTCTCCAAAGAGCTCACAATCTGCATAGACAATGACGGACAAGAGGTGAGAGAAAGAAAGTAACTGAGGTACAGCACAATTATGTGAGTTGCCCAAGGTCACAGGTCGTCTGTGGCAGAGCTGGGAAGTGAATTTTCCCGAATCTCAGTCTAGTGCTTTAGCCACAAGACCTTCATCTTCCTGGTAGGACTGTCAGACATCATATAAGGGATTTTAGCTAACAGCTGAAATCCTGTCAATTACTGGGGTTTTGACCTGACACCAAGTGAGTATGAACAGGTGTGTGGCTCTGAAAAAAATCTTCCAATGACCCTAGGCCTAAATTGCTATCTAACAACAGTAGATCAAACCAAGCAAGAGTTGCATGGCTTTGGTTTCATAACAAAAGGTTTACACCCCTCTCAAAAATCTCCTCTGATGATCTCAGACAGTAGACACATCTTTCCTCCTGGGGAAGCTATTATTAAACCTGGGCCCTGTGGACAAATCCATAGCTACTGCATTTCAAAGAGAAGTCGAAGAGGTTGACCGCAGGGCCTTGTGTGGGTAGAAACCAAGCAGAGTAAAGTTAAGTGCCTGGTCGACTGTCTCACCCAGCTTGTCTTATTCTACTTGACCTGTTATGATACAATATGCTCCCATTTAAAGGAATGTCAGACCTTGAACATAGCACAAAGCCATGGGCTAGAGACAAAAAGGGCTGGAAATCTACAGGGTGCCAACTCCTACAGTACAGGATGAGCTGATGAAAATATAGCAGCTTGAATGGCCTCTAGCATTGCAACTGTAAAGAACTCTTTCTATACACGCAGGAGTTGTACCTCGTTAACTACACCCGTATAATTAAAGCAGTGCAACCCTCCTAGTTTGGATGAGGTTCTATTGGTATACAGGTGCTTGGTACCAGACCAGCTATTCCCTATGGGAAGGGGAATAATCTATACTGGTATAAGGCACCTTTTACACCAGTACAGTTGCGTCCATGCTAGAGGTTGTCCTGGTCTATTTAGGTGAAAGTATCATACTCCTAAAATAAAATAGTTACATTAGTACAAAAGCTCTGTATAGACCAGGCCTCTCATAACACAAAAACTAGGGGTCAACAAATGAAATGAATAGGCGGCAGGTTTAAAACAAACAAAGGGAAGTATTTCTTCCCACAACGCACAGTCAACCTGTGGAACTCTTTGCCAGGGGATGTTGTGAAGGCCAAGACTATAACAGGGTTCAAAAAAGAGCTAGATAAATACAGGGCGGTCCCTAGCCATTTGGGTGCCTACGCAGCCCCCCCATTGGGGGGGTGGTGCTGTGTAGGGCCCCTGGCCTCCCCTCCCGCAAGGCTCTGGGAGGCAGGAGCTGTGGGGGGCCACTTTTGCAGGCCCCACAGGCCCAGAGTGGCCCGGGGGATTAATGGGGGGCCAGGAGCAGCCCGCTCCGCTTCCCTTGCCCCAGCCCCAGCTGTATCGCTCGGGGGAGGGGGCTTGGGAGAAGGGATTCCCACCCCCCACTGGCAGCAGCGGGAAGCGGAGCAGCCCAGCCCCAGCCCACTCTGCCAGCTCCCAGCCGCAGCGCTCCGCTTCCCGCCATCAGTGAGAGCTGGGGGTGTCCTTTCCCCAACCGGCACGACATGGCTGGGGCCGGGGCCGGGGCAAGGGAAGCAGAGTGCTCTGGGGCCGCGTCTCTCTGCTTTCCGCTGCCGGTGAGTGCAGGGGGCTGTGGCTGGGAGCTGGCAGAGTGCAGCGGGCTGGGGCCTGGTTGCTCCGCGTCCCGCCGCTGCTGGTGAGTGCTGGGTCACGGGGGGAAGAGGTGGAATGAATGAGGGCAGGCTGGGGGTGGAGCAAGGCGGGGAGGGTAAGAGGCAGGGCGGAGGGAGTTGTCTGGGGTCCCACACACCCCTAAGGATGGCCCTGACCCTGGCGGGGGGGAGCCGGCCGAGGGATAGGGCTGGTCGCCGGGGCTGGTGCTGCTGCGTATGCAGCACGCAGCTGCCTAGGGCACCATGAAATTTGGGGCAATTTGGTGCCCCAAATTTCATGGTGCCCTAGGCAGCTGCGTATGCTACGTATGCCTAAGGACGGCCCTGGATAAATTCAGGGAGGACAGGTCCATCAATGGCTATTAGCCAGGATGCGCAGTGATGGTGTCCCTAGCCTATATTTGCCACAAGCCGGAAATGGGGATGGATCACTTGATGATTACCTGTTCTCTTCATTCCCTCTGGGGCACCTGGGGCTAGATGGACCTTTGGTCTGACCCAGTCTGGCCGTTCTTATGTTCTAGGTCTAAGGCAATGATTTTTAAAAGTGCCTAATGATTGACTGTCTCAGTTTCTAGATGCCCAGCTTCAGACACCTCCAAGAGTTTGATTTAAGAGGGTGGATGCTTTAAGGTCTGTGAAGTTGAACATCCAAAAATTATTAGTCACTTTCAAAAAATCTTATTCATATGGCCCTATCCTGCAACCCTTTCTCATGTAACTGCAATGTGACTTCTAGCATAACCGTGACAGAGAGGCCCCCAGGACAAAGTGTCTCCTTTCTTTGCAAACATCTCACACCCCTGACAAACTCACTACACCAAATAAAAATAAAAATAATGTTTCACTACACCAGTGGTTCTCATCCTTTCCAGACTACTGTACCCCTTTCAGACGTCTGATTTGTCTTGTGTGCCCCAAGCTTCATCTCACTTTAAAACTACTTGCACTACTTGTAGATGGTATAGTGCTTAGAAAAGCTTTTTTCATTTTAAGCTAGCAAGTCTGGAACTCAGAAAACTTTCTCTGAAAAAATTCTACTGGCACCCACATGCGCAGGGTGTTTGGTCTTCAAACATCGCTGCAAATGCGCCAGCTTCATATTGTTATTTGATAGAGTTTCTCCGCAAAGGAAACACAAAGCTCGAGGTGGATCGCTATGTGCATATGTGAAGCCAAAAGCCGTATATTCCTGACAGACAGGGCCGGCTCCAGGCATCAGCTCAGCAAGCAGGTGCTTGGGGAGGCCAAAGGGAAGGGGCGGCACGTCGGGCTTTTCAGCGTCGGGTTCCCTCGGTCCCTCTCGGAGGGAAGGACCTGCCGCCGAATTGCTGCCAAAGAAGAAAGTGGCGCAGTGGAACTGCCGCTGATCGCGATCACGTTTCCCCCCCCCCCCACCGCTTGGGGTGGCAAAAATCCTGGAGCTGGCCCTGCTCACAGAACTGACGGTGGGTATTTTTTTCAGTTATTTTCAATTTCTCACTATTTTCATATCACCACTACCACTGCTTCCAGCTCCTCATTTTAAAAATCTATCCAGTTTGGCATTGCATCCGCATGCAGACCATGCCAACTTCAACCTCATTAATGTGCTTGAACGCATCAGTAAATGACATAAAACGCACATCTAATACAGTGTGTGCGCACGTTATATTACCATCTAGGATATAAAGCAATATAAACAAGTCATTGTCTATACAAAATTTTAGTTTGTACTGATTTCCCTAGAGCTTTTTATGTAGCCTGTTGTAAAACTAGGCAAATACCTAGATGAGTTGATGTTCCCTCTGGAAGACCTCTGCGTACCCCTAAGGATACACACACTCCTGGTTGAGAACCACTGCACTACACCACAAACGTGTTATGGGATAATAAAGAGTAACATGTAAGGCATCTACAGAAAGCTCATAACTTGTCAAGATTCATAATCATTGTGAGATGTATTCATAGGTAATATTTAAGGAATAATGTATTTATACTGAAAGCATGGTTTATGGATTTGTAGTAAAAATTAGTCACCAGGAGACAATGGGTCTCTGTGATGAGCCATTCAGGCAAGGGGGAATTGTCACCCTGCCCTGTTTGGCTGGTGATGCAATGTCAGGCTCAGTTGTTCAGCCTTGTTCAATCCTAAGACTTTCAATGGGAAACCATCAGAGGCAACAACAATCAAAACCATTTAAAGATTAAAAAAAAGAGAGAGAGAGAAACTTTACAACAAGGCAGGGGTTCGCCCTGTCTGTGAATAGAAACAAAAGGCTGTTTTCAGTGTAACGCAGAGGAGGGAGAAGCACTGAGGAAAACCCATTATGAAGCAGGGATACGTTAATGAACACATAGAACCTGGTTCTTGAGAAACCAGCCAGCTCTGCAAGAGTCTGAACTTTGGTGGGAAAATCTACTTTACGGGATAGGAAAGGTAACTCTTGATCAGAGTAGACCCCGGCTCGCTTTTTAGGATTCTGTTTTGTATTGTAAGCATTTGTTTCCATCACTGCTCTTGTTTCTAGTTGAATCCTTATTTTTTCTTAAATAAATTCTTCTTTTGTGTTTTAGTATAAGTGCTCTCAGGTGCTGTGTGGCGGTTTCAGGTTAAACTGGGGTTCACTGCACCTTTGGGGGCAGAGGAGCTGGAATTTCTGAGGTGAGTCAGCATCAGAAGCTGGATATCATAGGGGAACCCTTCACAAGGATTCGGGGAGTGGGTGCACCTATTGTTAACTGGCAAGGTGCAGACAGGGACAGCGTAACTTAGAGGAGAGTGCGTGAGTGGCTGAAAGGCTGGGAGGGTTAGGGAGCCCACACTACAAGAAAGACCCCTCTTGCTGGAAGCAGGGGGTAACAAGGTGCCCAAGAACCGTCCCAATAAGTAAAAGCTATTTGCATGAGTAAGGTCTGCGGAACCAGGCCTTCGGCCATTTATTATTGAGATTAGTGCTTCATGCAGCAAATTGTCTTTGAGACTTGAAGACACAGCATTAATAACATATCTCTGTACCAAAATGTCATGTGCAGCCCGTGAACCACTAATTTCATAAGACTCTCAATAAGATTATGCCAAGCATGGTTCAGAAGAGTCCCAGGGACTCTTCTTTACACATAAATAAATCAGATAAACATGTCATGCCACACTTCAATTCAGAAGGGGAATCAGGGGCAGACTGTAAACAGAAGGAAATTGCAAAAAGGCAAATAAAACCCAATTCTGATCTCGTACTGCCAGCCGGACGAGGCAACTGGGATAAATAAAGTCACACGATTCTTCCACGTTTATGATTCCTTCTGATCATTGCTTAGCTCTCCCCAGAACAAACACGAGAAATGGGGAACCATATGGTTGTGAGTCGGTTCAGCTGTGGAAGCCAGGAAATTAATCTGCAGATTTATTAGAGATGGCAAAAGTAACCCAGTGGCATCGCCTCTTTCGTTTCCTGCCAACAAATCCTCTGTGCTGTGGAGCTTTACCTTGAACAGCAATCGCTTGGTAGGCATATGGGCTTTATTCCTGCAAATGGCAATGGAGGTTAGTATTTGCAAATCAACTTAGAGCTCTCTTCCTCCTTCAGCCCTAGTTTCCTAGGCAGGCTTCACTCCTGTTAGGAAGAGCCTGGATTTCTGCCCCTTTTCTCTAATGTACTTGCTCTGTTGATTTAAGATACCTTTCTGGTGTGGCACTGTAGCAGGAAGAATGAGGTGACCATTTAAATGTCACTGACCAAATAAAGGTTATTCCAATAAAGTGCTTCAATTACTGGCTCAATGCATAAGCCTGGATCCACAAAGAGACTTAGACTCAAATTCTCACTCGGTCGCTGGTCCAATTCATATTTAATTAAAGTGGAATGGCTTCAACAAGAGAGACTCAGATTAGAATATCCACTAGCCCAGTGGCTGGGGCATTTGCCAGAGAGGTCCCTCTTCAAATCCATGCTCCTCAACAGGCAGGAGCGGGAACTGAAGCAGGGTCTCCCGCAACTCAGGCGAGGGCTCTCATGCAGTGGCTCTCAACCTATTTACCATTGTAGGCCCCATATGCAGCTCTCTGTGTGTTATGTGGGTCGCATCCACACAATATACATACAACCTGCATGGCCCTGAGGATGTCACGTGGGTTGCATCTATGTGCTGATTGGGCAGCAAGCAGCCATGGGTTGAGAACCGCTGCTTTAACTACTGTGCTAAAGGTTATAAGGGAAGCTGCTGCCTCCTCTTCCCTCCACAGTCATTTTGTGTGAAGTTATATTTTTTGAGCATGCCTACCAGATCAGGCCTCACAAGGAAAATAGGTGAAGGAACGCCTATCCTCACGTGGTTTGAGGATCACACTGGGGCTCAGCCATAGGTTAGGCATCCAGACGCTTGCCCGAGGCAATAGTGTGCATACTCTGAGGCAGAAACTTAGGAACCTAATAAGCTTTTACAGTGAAAATTTGGATGCTGAGTGAGTTTAGGCACCTATAAGGTTAGGTGATAGCCAAGTGGGAGGGGTGGGGCAAGGTTTATGGATCAGAGTGTTGCCTTGAATGGGGGCTTAGATGTCTAAAACTGGGATTCAGGCACCTAATCCCTTTGTAGATGTGGATCATTGTGCCCAATTGCTAGAAGACCTTCAAGAATCATTACCATGAGATGCTTGGTGTTCTTATTTTTCCTGAAAAGGTCCTCCCAGCATGGACAATGGCAAATTAGGGTCTGTAATCTATTTAGTGCACACAATCAGCTGCTAAAACTCATTTTCTTTTTTGGTATGAAGTGGAATCAACATTCCCAACACTCCTTTGGGCATACTCAGAGAGAGGTACCAAAGGGTTCTCTTCGAAAGGGAGGGGGTCAAGGAAGAGTCTTGGAAGCGCAAGTGCAAACATGATTAGAATTTGGAAGCAGCCCAGTTCAGCTGTAGAACATACAACACCACCATATGGGGTCTTCAGGCAGGCACTGGAAATCTCAGGAAGAGAATTGTTAAAATAAAACGAACTTTGTTTCAAAGGTTTCTCCTGAGTTAATGACACACAACTCTGAGGAGAAGACTCAGCAGCAATAGCAGAAGACACCATGTAACTAATAGCACTTCTCAAGGGAGTTACTACTGAAATTAACATGTATGTTATTTTACAGTAATATGAATCACAATTGTCCTTTCTACAGCAAAAGTAGGAGTATAATATAGGCACATCAGAAATAATAAGAATACCTAACTCTTAGATAATGTTTTTCATCAGTAGATCGCAAAGGACTTCACATAGTCTGTAATATATTTATCCTCACAACACCCTCGTGACATAGGAAAGTGCTGGGTTTTTTTTACACAGATGAGGAACTGAGGCACAGAGAGGCCAAGGCCCAGGTTTTTAAAGGTATTTAGATGTTCCTGCACTCAGCATTGCAACCCCTACCTTGATTTAGGAGCCTAAATTCTCATTTACACAAGTGATCAAGGCACTCGGCAGTCTAAATCCCATCGACAGCCAACAGGATTTAGACTCTAAAATGCCTAAATCCCTTTTGAAGATGAGATAGGCTCCTAAATTGGTTCACCATTGTGATGTAGTGCAGCAATGCCTAGATACCTTAGCGACTTATCTAGGCTCACAGAGAAAGTCTGGGGCAGAGCGGAGAACTGAACCTAGATCTCTCAAGTCTCAGGCTAGTGGCCAAACTACTGGATCATTCACGCTGTAGCTCTACCTGCTTAGCCCAATGATCCAGCTAGTCCAGTGTCATGTCTTCAAACTTAGTCAGCGCCAGATGCTTTAGAGAAAGGTGCCACGTATGGACAATTCTGTAACATGTTTGTGACCCCCCTGCTGGCTAGTTCTCAATGGTACATGCCAAGCTGGTGAGTCAAAGAACTGAAGTAGCTTGTGGAATAAAACAATCCCATCAAATCTTGTTGTAGATCTAAAATAGATTATGATGAATAAGGGGAACAAGCCTGTGTGTGTTTAAAAGCTAATATTTTAAGAGTACCCTCTGTCTGAGATCTTTCCTCTATAAAATTTAGGGCTTGTCGACAGTTAGTGCATGGAAAGCCAGGGTGTAAATCTGCAGCGCACTAGCTTGCCGTGCACTAACTGGCTGCGCGGACCCTGCTACTGCGCACTAAAAGTTCCATCGTGCACTTTGATCTATTGCTGTTTCAAACTTCTCCCCTAGATAGTTTCAAACTGTAGCAGGTTAAAGCACTCTATGGAACTTTTAACCCCTGGTTTGCTAACATGGCACATGGGCACTTAGTGTCGCATTCACCCCCTAGCTTGCTGCCCACTAACTCTCTGGGAGGACAAGCCCTTAGTAAAACTCTGACCACAAAATTATTATTGAAAAATAACATCTCTCCTGAAGAATGTGTTAAAACTGGAGACGAAATCCAAATAATTAAAGCCTGAAATAGAGAGATTGAAGTCCCACTTTAAGTGCAAGTCTCAACACAGCCTAAAGCTCTGGGTCCTCTATAATGAGAACTTTCTGAGGTTCATCCATCTATGTTGTAACCTTACTTTGATGCTCACCTGGCACCTGCAGTACAGCAGTGTCTCCATCATTCTCCTCTACAAATAACTATAGCGTTAATAGTTTCCTCCCCCACGCCTCCAAACCGCTCTTATTTACCATAGGAAAGAGAATAAAAAATGGTTTGTTAAAAGTAATCACAAAGGAATGAAAACTACAAAGGAACCTGGACTAAAGCAACCCAAAACGTCAGGCTTTAATTGGGAATGAAGGGGCATATAGCCTATCTGGCTGTCTGCACAGGGGTGAATTTCATGAAATGTCTGTAATAATACATGTGTTGGCAGGGCCGGCTCCAGACCCCAGCGCGTGCTTGGGGTGGCATTTTGCCGGCAGGGTGGCAGGTAGCTCCGGCGGACCTCCTGCAGTCATGCCTGCAGAGGGTTCGCTGGTCCTGCGGCTCCAGTGGACCTCCCGCACGCATGACCGTGGAAGGTCCGCCGGAGCCACCTGCCGCCCTCCCAGCGCACCCTCCGCAGGCACATCTGCAAGAGGTCCCCCGGAGCCGCGGGACCGGCAGCGCGCCCCCTGCGGCATGCCGCCGTGCTTGGGGCGGCCAAATTCCTAGAGCCGCCCCTGTGTGTTGGGCCAGTTTTAGTTACCATAAAACCTCATTTTAATGAAGCAACGTTACATGTGGGTAGCCAAGAGCAGTATCAAAGCTTGACGTTTCAGTGAATATTGAGCTAAATAGTGGCCATCAGGTTAAAAGTTGTTGATGTTCACTTACACAGAAGTCAGTTCCTGCAGAGATTGTGAAAGGGAGTGTGTGAGGGTGCATCCACATTTTCATATCTGAAAAATCCCATTAATTATATGGACATACACATTAGTTTAACTGTTTCCTTTGCTGCCTACAGGAAGAGACAATGGCGTATGTATGCAAAATTTAATTACATGGAATAATTTCATATTTTACTACTTTAACTTATCACTCTAATACAGGAGGCAGTAAAATGCATCATTTTGAAGTAAGTATCTACACGAGCACACACAAATGCATTAGTTCACATATTTGCATCACTGAACTAAAATATAATAAAGAAACATTTCAATCACCCACATCATGAAATTAATGCTTCCTGTGATCATATAAATCCATGGTCTCTGAAGAGGTGAATTTTAGAAGCAACTAACCTTTAAAATATTAAACAGTGTAAATCTGTGAGTTTGCCTCTGGCCATTTGGAGAAAAATTATGTAGTTTAAATATAACACTGTGTATTTGTTTGTAATGGAAAAGATTCATTTACATCTGAACCACGGAACCTAAAAGCAGCACATGGGCGAAATCTGGCCCACAGAACAGGGTTGCCCAGAGGATTCAGGGGGCCTGGGGTCTTCCCCCCGCCACCGAATTGCCACCGAAGACCCGGCACTTTGGCAGTGGGTCCCAAGGTGGAAGGACCTTCCGCCATCGAATTGCCGCTGAAGATCTGGAGCAGAAGAAACTCCAGGGCCCCGGACCCTGTGAGAGTTTTCCAGGGCCCCCAGAGCGAGTGAAGGACCCCGCTTCAGGGCCCCCAAAAAACTCTCGTGGGGGCCCCTGCGGGGCCTGGGGCAAATTGCCCCACTTGCCTTCCCCCCCCCCCCCCCCCCCCCCGGGGCAGCCCTGCCGCAGAATCCCAAAGTGTCACCTGCTTTCACGCTGCCCTCATAACTGGAGGATAAGGATAGCGTTTGATCTGCTGGGGAACTCTCACAATGCGGTACACCCATTCACCAGCCAAAGAAGATACAAGTGCAAACAGATATCAGGGTTTGGTGCCTTGAATTTTTTATTTTATAGATGATGTAAATGGACATTCAGTCTTCAGGTTCCTGACCAGTTGTTAATGTGAATTGCCCTATTGAACCATGATGCAAAGAAAGGTGTATTTAGAGATCAGAATGAGACCTAATGTGCAGGGCTGTGTCAGAGACAGGATTTTATTCTGTGTTTGGATATCACCTAGCACGATAGCATGCTGGTCCATGATTAGGGCTCCTAGTTGCTATGGTAACGCAAATAATAAAGTAATAAAATAAAATTTAAAAACAATAATAAATAAATAAATAACAGCAACACTGGACTAGATGGACAGGCCAAATTTCAGATCAGATTAAAATAGATTGAAATTTTTATTTAGGGTCAAGTTCCGCCACCTTTACTCATGCTGAGTCATTGATTTTAACAGGACGACTTGCAGACTAAGGTGCTACTCAAGGGATTCAGTGTGGCAGAATCAGGCCCTTAGACTTACACACATAAACATACCCTGGGCTCTGTGTATAAATCAGCAAGAGAATAAAGTGTCCCGAACCTCTCATAACCCCTCCTGCAGATACAGATCCTAATCTCATGAGGGCTTCAGTAAGACAAATGTGTGAGTAAACTGCTCCGATGGGTCATGCCCACAACACTTCCTTAAAATGGATGCTGTGTGCAGGGGTGGCAAGTTATATGAGCCCATGGTGCTTGTGCTCCAGGAATATTCAGAGCATAGGTGCCCGGCTTCAGCAATATTTGGTGCCGGGTCTCTCCCCTGGCCCTGCCTGCTGCCCCCACGTGCTTCCCCCAGAGCATCTCCTCACCCCGCCTGCTGCTCCCAGGCAATTGAAAAGGTCCTGGGGGCCTCCGCTGCCACTACCAGCAGTGCAGCGGGGCTAAAGTGGCTTCCTGCCCACCCTTGCGCTGCACGGCGCAGGCGCACCCTACCCGGAAGTGGCCGACACGTCCCTGCAGTCCATGGGGGCAGTGTGTGTGTGTGTCTCCACACACTGTCCCCGCCCCGAGCACCAACTCTGCCATTGGAATTGTGGCCAATGGGAGCTGCAGGGGCGGTGTCTGCGGGCAGCGGTGCACAGAGACCCCTGGTTCCCCCACCTAGGAGCCGCTGCCAGCGGGGTGTGCAGGTCGCTTTCGGGAGCTGCCCAAGGTAAGCGCTGCACCCCTCACCCCCTCCCTCATCCCAACCCCCTGCCCCAGCCCAGAGCCCGCACCCACACTCCCTCCTACAACCTGACCCCTCACCACCTCCTGCACCCAAACTCCCTCCCAGACCCTGACCCCTCACCCTTCCTGCACCCCAACCCCCTGCCCCAGCCCAGAGCCTGCACCCAGAACCCAAACTCCCTCCCAGATCCTGCTCCCAAACTCCCTCCCAGAGCCTTAGGCAGGTGTAGGAGAGAAGGGCAGGACTTGGACCCGTCCTGAGCACCACCAAAAATTATGCAAACCTGCCACCCCTGGCTGTGTGTCACATGTGCTGGTCCAGAAATGTAACATGTCTGACAGGGAGCACACTCCAGGGGATCAGGCAAGTTTAGGTGATGTGAATCACTTTCCTGGTTCAACCACTGTGTGACCTGAGACTTTGGGGCAAAGGTTGTCTCTTACTATGCATACATCAGTGCATAGAATAGATCTCAGCTGGAACCTCTAAATGCCACCACAAGAATAATGAGTCTGTTCTCATCAGCAATGTGACCCCGGTGGATTTCAGTATGGAATGTTGAGTAATGCTGAATTATGACCATACATGTTATATAGGTTGCTATGACAGAGCATCACATAGCATAATGAATTGCGAATGGTACAGCATAATAATCAGAGCCTCTAGAACTGCTGTAATTAAAAGTGTATGTTCCATTTTCAGTTAGATACACGAGGTATATCTATTGCAAGTATTATAGTACTCAGTTTGAAGTATAAAACAGCAAAGTTTAGAGATACCATGTAAACGGACACTGTTTAAAACAAAGAGTTTGCTTCAAATTGAAAATTACTCCTCCCATCCACTTCCTCTGTGCTTAGAAACAAGCAGCTTAGCTCAGTCTACAAATCATCAGTAAAAAAAGGCCATTCCTTGCAGTACCCTCCAAAGGCTCCTTCCACCGCTGCCTGGTAATCCATAATCAAAATGAATGACAGATCACACGGTGCGATTTCTGTTTGTAGATCTCTGAAGTCGAATCAATGAACACATCTTAACGCCCCTCATCTATACTACTTGAGCCCTAGATCTATTTATTTTCCACAAATATGTCTGAACACTCCAATTTAATAGATTGCTGGGCCTTCCTGTTCATTTCTTTGTTCATTAATCTTCATAAAGAAATATGGCAACGCCGTAGCTCCCCCTGCACTACCTGCTTCTCTGTGGGCTCCAGTGAATACGTGGAGAGACAGCTGTAAGTCTGGAATTTTTTTTACATTTCCTGCTCCCTATGGAAACGTAAAGCTTTGTATAGATTAATTTGTGATGCTGTGCACACACGAAAGGGCACTCTGAACTGATGTTCTAACAAGAGTTAAAACAATAGAGTAAGTTGCAGGCAACTTAGTGCTTCCTGGTACGGATGAGTCAGCTTAGGCCAGGGAATGAAATTTTACTTTTTCTGGGCAATGGTCACATTTCGCACTTTTTCTGAAATACTTCTGAAGGTGAAAATTATTTAAAGCACGTTCATGCAATAAAGCAAACATATTTTTCAAATAACAAGGGCAATTTTTTTTAAATGGCCACTCTGCCTGCAAAATCTGTGCACACCCACATTTGCACATGCAGAATGGGCACCTAAATGCTTTAGGAGCTACAGCCATAGATTTTAAGGCCAGAATGAACCACTAGATCATGTAGAGTGTCCTCATATATAATACAGGGAAAAACATCCAGGAGGAATCACTAATGAATGCAGACAGAGCACAGCGAATGCACACAGAACATTCACAGAAAGCTGCAAGGACAGGCCTTGAAGACCCAGTAGGTAGTGCTCCCATTTAGTGGCCTAAGCACATCACAGTGGGCCGTCCATTCATTCTGCAGTGGGATACCTTACAGGGGCAGTCAGTTATTTTTTGTCAAGATCCAAATTTCTTGGTCAAGCTATAGTCAAGGTCCAGAGCCGCAGGGAAAATAATACCCCCCTCCCCCAACAATAGTGATAATGATAAGTAAATAAAAAGATTTCAGGGTCTGTTCAAAAGAGTCTGGTGTTCTGGATTTGGCCCACAGTGTGCCTATTGACTGCACCTATTGACTACTTAAATCATGCTAGAGTAGTATCTTGCCCCATGAATGGTCCCACTGAAGACAACGTGACTATTTGTGGAGTAAGATACTCCTCACCTTGAGTAAAGAGTCCACTCCTCAGCTCGTGTCATACCATGTAATTGCATTGGCCTCAATCAAGCTATGCCAGTTGACACCAGTTGAGGAGCGGGCCCAGTAATTTTCTCTGTAGATATGTAGTTACCTATTCTGAGCCTGATCCTACACAACACAGTTGCATGTAGAAATACAAGATTCAAAGACAGTGAGTGCAGGCAATTGGATTCTGCATTAAAGCAAGTGCTATAGCGTAGCCCCCAGGTTCCTGTGGCTAGCATCAAGCCTGAGAGTGGGAATAGCTATGCACCTCATTAGCATGAAGATCACCACATTCAAATCTGTCTCTCTTCAGCATGCCCATTCTCCAGCCTCAAGTCCACCATACTTGTGAGTGTGGCAGCAGGTGCACAAGTATGAAACTCACTTCCGCTCATTGGGAATGATTATGCACAGTGTTGAGCCTTACTTGTACCTATGCATAACCTAGTCAGGAGCCCAGCAGTGCTGCCCACTGTGCAGAGTCTTGGAGGATCAAGGCTGAAATATGGGCTTTGCCTATTAGTCTTTTGCAGAAGTTCCCCTGTGTTAATCTATGCTTGATATGACAGGAATCTTCCACTTTATTTGCCCCCACCCAGCTCCAACCTGCATTTGCTTGACACTTTGCTCAGGAGATGCAAGGCTCGTTTGAATAAATTTAGTTAGCAAATGTCCATAAATAAGCATCCCCTCACTGAAACAACACATATGTGGTTGCCATGCAGCATCTCCATGCTAGAGATGGAAGGGAGGAAAACCACATTTTCTCCATAGAATGAATATTAACAATATTTGTCAGCTGAGTGACGCTGGCTGCATTTGGACGACCGACTAGTTGAGTGATTGTTCCTGCAGTGCTGCTGCCAGTAGCAGGGAGTCCACAAGGAGGGGTATGAGAGTTCTGCCTGGTTGCTGCATTTGAAATGCATCAGCTGGCCAGGCATTCCTGTCCATATCTTCACCCACATAGGTAGAATGAAAGGAAGAGCCACTCCTTCAGCATCCGCCGCCCTTCACCTCATTGCGGGAGAACCTCCATGTTTTTCCCCATCCCTAGGCTTCCCTGAGAGGAGGGAAAAGAATATCTAGCTCTGCCTATGCTCCGTGAGGAAGAGACCAAAAAGGGCCACAGCCCATGGGCAGTCCAGTGCTTCTACATCCTCACCATCATGCACTCACCTGGGTTTCCTGGGATGGTTAAGAAAATTTCCAGAAGCACTAGGCAGCTCATAGGATGGGTAGGTTTGGATTCAGCTCATCTGATTAAATCCAGGTATTATCCAGGTCCGAATGCATTATTTGGCCAGATCTCTCCATCATGCTGAGGATTTGACCCTACATATTTGCATTGATCTAATTTAAAAATATTGCAGATCATAGCACAATAAACAGACACTTTTAACAGCCTTAATTGCAGCAAAGACAGGATTAGAGAGAGAGGCTGGGTGGGTTGAATATAGGCCTAAAGAGTCTTCAGTGTTGTATAGTGAGTAGCATGCTACAGAGTTTTTGCAGAAGTACAGTACTCCAGCTAGTCGCGTTTCCTCTTCAAAAACAACTTCACTTTGTGCAAAGTGCCCTGTGATCTGTTGCATGGGCAAAAAAGTCTTTGATAAACAAAAACCATTAGTCCCGTGCCGTCCGTGTAGGTTTGTGCTGCTCTGATATCCAGTAGCCACATAGATAATTGTTACTGAGAAGCAGTGAGAATGAAATACACGGAGCTGTAGCCCCAAGAGACAGAGCTTCAGATCATATGGAAGGAGGATCTGAGTCCCTTTTTGTATAAGGGTTTGATCTAGCTAATGTTTGATACATTTTCCTGCAGACTTGAAAGCATTGGCCTGTCTCAAAGGTGACCTTGACATTTGTCGGTAACCTTTAATTTCATCCGTACTCCTGGAGACAGTAACTGAAGCAGCAGGAGCAGAATTTCCTCTTCCCAATAACCTGCTGCCTCATTCTGCATTACCTCTGTGACGAAGTGGGGGGAGGGGGTTCTTGGGTTTTTCTGTGTTTTCCAGTGTTTTGCATGCACAGGGGGTGGGACTCAGTGTCCCCGGGTGTTACTGGTTTAACGAGGTGAGGGGACAGGGAGTTTGTTGTTACAGAGGACCGGAGAGGGACTCGGGACCCCGGCCGATGGCCTGGAGGATGGAGACCCCAGCCACTCGTGATCTGGTGACCCGGAGACCCGGCTCAGGAGACACAGCCGGCTCTGGCCAGTGGGAGGACAATGGGCTGCAGAAAGAGGACCCCGGTGACCTGACCAGCCGGTTCCAGCCAGAGGAGAGCTGAGAGGAGAGGAGACCCAGGCCTTCCTGTTTACGACCCTGTTTACCTGGAGAGAAGACAATGGACAGGGGCTTGGGACCGGGGATATCGGCGGCCCAGCTGGGCAGCAGCGGGGCTCAGGGCTGGAGAGGGGAAGCAGGCAGAGCCCACCTGGATGCAGGGGAGACTGGGATATGCTGTGCTGAGAGAGGCCAGGCCTGAGGCCCTGAGAGTTTCCTGTGCTGTGTTCAACTCTCAATAAACCCTCCTGTTTTATGCTGGCTGAGAGTCACTCCGGTCTAGAGAGCAGGGTTGCATCAACCCCTTTGGGGGTGAGGAGGCCCGGGGGGTCCAGAGTGCATGGACTCCCTGAGGGGGCCCAGGGCGAGAGACAGGTGTGCTAAGGCTCAGAGAGGTGCGGCTCCAGGAGGTGGAGGGGCCTGACCCCTGAGAGTGGACCCCCAAGAAGGGCTGTCGCACTGAAAGGGGCACCCACCACGGACCGCATGGGGCCAAGAGTGGGCACGATCTGTGAGTCCATGACAAGCTCCATATCCCAGATCAGCCGTTTAAGTTAGAGGTGGATTTACACTGCAAAAATTAGCCTCAAGATTTTACACTCTCCCCTCCAAACCCTCTGTTTTCAGATCTTGGATTTAGGACTGGGCAATTGAGGGATAAAGGCCAACTGCAAATTTCAGATCTGGATCTAGATTTGGGTTATAAATACCCCTGGCCCTCAAGACTCAGGAGTGTTAAAATAAAAGGTGTGGGGCCCAAGCCCCTCTTTGCGAAACAGCCCTCTGATGCTTCATTACTGAAATGTCTCAGACTATGTGGACACAGCAACCAACGGGGTGTCATTTTCAGTTTGTGTAGACAGACCTGTGCTGGAGTTAATCTAGCCAGCTCGCTAGAAATAGCAGTGAAGACAGAGCAGCACAGTTTCAGTGCAGGCTGTACAAACCCAACTGGCTAGCATAAGCACACAGACCATGTTGCTAGCCAGCACTAAAGCCCATGTTGCCTCGTCTTCACTGCTATTATTAGTGAGCTGGCTAGATTAGAGCTAGTGCAAGTCTGTCTACATGAGCTGCAAATTACACCCCCAGATGCAGTGTAAACATAGCCACAGACAAGCAGGATATGCCCATCCATGGAATGAGAGGAAGGGATAGGGCTGAGATGGTGAAAACCTGCTTGGATTGTGCCTGACAACCCATTCTCTAATATCAGGCCTACACAGTGGCCACGCTCAACTTATATTCGCACTGCAGTGGTTCCCTTAGTTAATGAAAATGCTTTTTTAATTCTTCCCAGCTGCTATATGCTGTTATCGATCTCCACACCTGGAACCGCCTTTCATAACAGCCAGGGGTGCAGATCAACTGTTAGTCATGTCATGTGACAGTGGGCCAATGAACTTTGTGAGAATTAGAAAACAGAATCAACTTCAGTCTGCTTTCTCTTTTTTCCCTCCTTCATTGTTCAGCTTCCCACACCTCCTCCAACCTCCTCCCAGTTTGACATCTTCATCCAGATTTAAAGAAACAGTACATATATCTTCATCATATATGTCCCTTCAAAAAACAAAAACAAAAAAACCTACATGGTAACTTGCAAATGATTTTCCAGTCTGGGTGATTCTAAATAAGTACAAACCAGGAATAGCCAAATAATATATTAGGACCTGGATGATACCTGGGACACAGTAATACCAGGGTACAAAATATATCGGAAGGACAGAACAGGTCATACTGATGGGGAAATGGCACTATATGTGAAAGAAAGTGTAGAGTCAAATGAAGTAAAAATCTTAAATGAACCAAACTGCACCATAGAATCTCTATGGATAGAAATTCCATGCTTGAATAATATGAATATAACAGTACGGATATACTGCCAACCACCTGAGCAGGATGGTGATGGTGACTGTGAAATGCTCAGGGAGATTAGAGAGGCTATAAAAATAAAAAACTCAATAATAATGGGAGATTTCAACTATCCCCACATTGACTGGGTACATGTCACCTCAGAATGGGATGCAGAGATAAAGTTTCTAGCTAGTCCTGGAACTCACAAGAGGAGAAGCAATTCTCAATTTACTCCTAAGTGGAGAACAGGATCTGGTCAAAGAGGTGAATATAGCTGAACCGCTTGGTAATAGTGACCATAACATAATAAAATTTAACATCCTTTTGGGGCAGGGGAGCACCAAAGAAGCTCACCATGGTAGCATTTAATTTCAGAAAGGATAACTAAACAAAAACGAGGGCATTAGTTATACAGAAATTAAAAGGTACAGTGCCAAAAGTGAAATCCCTGCAAGCTGCATGGAAACTTTTTAAAGATATCATAATAGAGGCTCCAGTTAAATGTATATCCCAAATTAAAAAGCATACTAAGAGGACCAAAAAAGTGCCACCATAGCTAAATAACAAACTAAAAGAAGCAGTCATAGGCAAAAAGGCATCCTTTAAAAAGTGGAAGTTAAATCCTAATGAGGAAAAGAGAAAGGAGCATAAACTCTGGAAAGTGAAGTATAAAAATATAATTAGGAAGGCCAAAAAAGAATTTGAAGAACAGCTAGCCAAAGACTCAAAAAGTAACAGCAAAATATTTTTAAGTCCATCAGAAGCAGGAAGCCTGCTGAACAACCAGTGGGGTCACTGGACGATCGAGATGCTAAAGGAGCACTCAAGGAAGATAAGGCCATTGCAGAGAAACTAAATGAATTCTTTGCATTGGTCTTCACAGCTGAGGATGTGAGCGAGATTCCCAAACTTGAGCCATTCTTTTTAGGTGACAAATCTGACGAACTGTTCCAGATTGAGGGGTCATTAGAGGAGGTTTTGGAACAAATTGATAAATTAAACAGTAATAAGCCAGATGGTATTCAGCCAAGAGTTCTGAAGAAACTCAAATGTGAAACTGCAGAACTACTAACTGTGGTATGTAACCTATCATTTAAATCGGCTTTTGTACCAAATGACTGGAGGATAGCTAATGTGACGCCAATTTTTAAAAAAGGCTCCAGAGGCGATCCTGGCAATTACAGGCCAGTAAGCCTAACTTCAGTATGAGGCAAATTGGTTGAAACTATAGTAAAGAACAGAATGATCAGACACAGATGAACACAATTTGTTGGGGAAGAGTCAACATGGTTTTTGTAAAGGGAAATTGTGCCTCACCAATCTACTAGAATTCTTTGAGGAGGTCAACAAGCATGTGGACAAGGCTGAGCCAGTTGAAATAGTGTGCTTGGACTTTCAGAAAGCCTTGGACAAGGTCCCTTACCAAAAGCTCTTAAGCAAAGTAAGCCATCATGGGATAAGAGGGAAGGTCCTCTCATTGATCAATAACTGGTTAAAAGATAGGAAACAAAGGGTAGGAACAAATGGCCAATTTTCAGAATGGAGAGAGGTAAATAGTGGTGTCCCCAGGGGTCTGTACTAGGATCAGTCCTATTCAACATATTTATAAATGATCTGGAAAAACGGGTAAACAGCGAGGTGGCAAAGTTTGTACAAGATACAAAACTACTCGAGATAGTTAAGTCCAAAGCAAACTGAGAAGAATTACAAAGAGATCTCACAAAACTGGGCGACTGGGCAACAAATGGCAGATGAAATTCAATACTGATAAATGCAAAGTAATGCACATTGGAAAACATAATCCAAACTATACATATAAAATGATGGGGTCTAAATTAGCTGTTACCACTCAAGAAAGAGGTCTTGGAGTCATTGTGGATAGTTCTCTGAAAACATCCACTCAATGTGCAGCGGCAGTCCAAAAAGCTAACAATGTTGGGACTTATTAGGAAAGGGATAGATAATAAAACAGGAAATATCATGTTGCCTCTCTATAAATCCATGGTACGCCCACATCTTGAATACTGCATGCAGATATGGTTGCCCGATCTCAAAAAGGATATATTGGAATTGGAAAAAGTACAGAAAAGGGCAACACAAGTGATTTGGGGTATGGAATGGCTTCCATATGAGGAGAGATTAAAAAGACTGACTGTTCCGCTTAGAAAAGACTCAGGGGGTATAGGACAGAGGTTTATAAAAGCATGAATGGTGTGGAAAAAGTGAATAGGGAAGTGTTGTATACCCCTAGATATAACACAAGAGCCAGGGTTCACACAATGAAATTAATAGGCAGCAGGTTTAAAGCAAACATAAGGAAGTACATCTTCACATAATGCACAGCTAATCTATGGAACTCATTAGCAGGGGATGCTGTGAAAGCCAAAAGTATAACTGGGTTCAAAAAAGAATTAGATAAAGTTTCTGGAGGATAGGTCCATCAATGCCTATTAGCCAAGATGGTCAAGGATGCAAACCCATATTCTGGATTTCCCTAAACCTCTGACTGCCAGAAGCAGGGACTGGACAACACGGGATGGATCACTTGATAACTATCCTGTTCTGTTCATACCCTCTGAAGTATCTGGCACTGGCCACTGTTGGAACACAGGATACTGAGCAAGATGATCTATTGGTTTGATCCAGTATGGCCATTCTTATCTTCTTATGACCTCCCTGGAAACATCCCCCCTCACTGACAATTCTGCATTTACAATTACATTTTGAGACCTATCAGTTAGTCAGTTTTTAATCCAATTAATGTATGCCATGTTGATTTTATATTATTCTAATTTTTTAATCAAACTGTCTCGCGTTCCCAAGTCAAAAGCCTTATAGAAGTCTAAGAATATTACGTCAATGCTATAACCTTTATCAACCAAACTTGTAATCTCATAAAAAAAGAAATTAAGTTAGTCTGATAGGATCTATTCTCCATAAACCCATGTTGATTTGCATTAATTACATTACCCTTCTTTAGTTCTTTATTAATTGAGTCCTGTGTCAGCTGCTCCATTATCTTGCTTGGGATCAATGTCAGGCAGACAGGTCTATAATTGGAGAGACAAGGTGGGTGAGGTAACATCTTGTATTGGACCAACTTCTGCTGGTGAGTGAGACAAGCTTTTGAGCTTACACAGAGCTTTTCTGTGTATGCTGAAAAGCTTGTCTTGCTCATGACTGGTTCAAAAAAAGACATTACATCACCCACCTTGTCTCTCTAATATCTTGGGACCAACACAGCTACAACATTGCATACAGGCCATAATTATGTTGGTCATTTGGTTTACCCTTTTTAAACACTGGCACAACATTAGCTTTCTTCTAGTCTTCTGGAACTTCCGCAGTGGTCCGAGGCATATTGAACATTAATATTATTATGTCCCTTACCTAAACTGCATAAGAACCTATGTCATTTCTCTCTAAATTTCCACATCCTTATTGGTTATAATTTGAATATTTTATCCCAAGCCAAATTCGTATGTTATACAAGAACTGAGCTCTAAACATGAGAACCAAATAAGTAGGTTCAGATATCACAGCCACATTAAACAATTTTATTAGGGCTGGCCGAACAGTTTTTGTTAGAACTTTGATACAAAATTGTGTTTTTGTCTAAAGGAAATTTTTCACAGACGTTTGCTTTCTTTGGAAAAGGTTGACTTTTTGTTGAGAAACTAAACACTCCTAAACCAAAAACTGCAAATTATCTGTTGATTCATTTTTTAAAGGATTTTTTTTTAAATTCATTAAAAATTTTAGTGGAAAAATATTTTCTAATCAGCTCTAAATTTTACGCACACTGGGCCTGATCATCAGGTAATGTAAATCAGCATAGCCCCATGCAAATCAATTGGCTGATGTTGATTTACTCCTTCTGAGAATGTGGCTCAGATTCTTTAAGGTAACCTCACTTTAAATTACTACAGACCATTTTCAAACCTCTGGTAAATGATGATTGTGACACTCCCCAGGGTACAATCTGGACTCGAACAGCTGTGTCCCCTCAATTCTCAACCTGGGGTGCTTTTTACACTGCTTTGCTGTGAGAGCAGCTACTCCTGGCCTCTCTAGCATGCAAAATCACTCCCAGCTGAATGATATCAGTGTTTCTAGCCACCCACTTCTGAATTATATTGCAGAATGACATCAGCAAATTCGCAGTCCCAGATTTGTTCCCAGAAATGTGCCTTTTGTACTGCCCAGCTCTTTCTGTCTGTGCAGTACAAGCTCATGGAAAGTCAGTCATTTTATTAATAGTAAATGATATGCACAAATGCTGTTATCCCAAATGGAGGTTCCCAAATACTTCAATCCAAACACACACTGGTTTAGATAAAACAATAAAACAAGTTTATTAAGTATAGAAAGATAGATTTTAAGTGATTACAAGTAATGAGGCATAAAAGTCAGAATTGGTTGAAAAGAAATAAAAGGTAAAACACAAACTAATACCTAACTTAACAAGCTAAATTTATTCAAAGCAAAGGGTTTTCTCACCACATGCTTTTACTGCCTGAACTCCTTCAGTCAGGATCCCTCCTCCACTTCAGTGTTTCTTCGGGTGTCATTGATGCCATGAGCAGAAAGGGAGAAGTGTTTTGGGGTTTCCCTTCTTATTTCTTATAGTTCTCTTTTCCCTTTGAAGCTCATCTCCAGCTGGGGTTCACGTAACAGTAAGTCTGTCAAGATGTATATTTCTGACTTACACTGCTCTTTCCTGCTGAAGAATGACCGCTTAAGCCAATAATCGTCCATTTGATTATGTCGACACTTGGCTGAGGTGCTGGCTAACCTTTTGTCTCTGAGGAACTGGTTTGGGATGCTTTTCTAAACTTGGAGCATGTGCCAGCAATGTCATACAGTAGAATCTTATAACTTTACATATAATGTTGCCTACACACATTTTACCAGGACAATAATTTTCAGCAGAGTATGAGTTTTCAAATGATACCTCACAAGGCATACTTTGTACAAAACGTACCATGGTCTTGTAAAATTGGTGAACATAGAAGCACAGTCAGTCACAGTGATTTTTTCCATTAATCACTAACAGAACTGACCATTTAATGTTAACAATTAGGGGAGAAGAGCAGCAGATGTGTGAAGGTAGATGAATCAGGCCACTGCTGAATCAGGAATCTCTTTTTTAGCCCTAACTCACAGATACTATGAAGAGCAATTTTCCCCCCAGCCTTTAGAATTGAACAGATTGCTCCAAATAATACTTGGGGTGAAGGGTGGAAGAGGAACAGTTCCCCCACAAGGGAGTTTAGCCCAAATCTTCATATAAAAGGCAAAATCCTGTCTCCATTGAAGTCAATGGCAAAACTCCCATTAACTTCAATGGAACTAGGATTGCATTATTCAGTTGTATTTAATGACTTTTTACAATGGACACTAGCTAAATCCATTAGACTAGACACTGAACAGATTTTTCAAGTGCCACATCAATCCTTCCAGTGTTGAATAATTTAGAAAAACAAGGGGAATGTGCTCTGTTACCCCGGTTCAGGCTCCTCGGGTAGGCTCTCCATATCTTTACTAGAGTATGATCTTTGTTCCTTCTTGTAAATAGATTGTGCACACATTGCTGCTTGTCTGCTTGGCCTAGATGTCACTGCTTTGCAGTTTCTCAAACCAGCACATGCCCATGGACCATCTGCTACCCTAACACACCATTACTGGAGCAAGATAAAATTCTGCATTTACAGCTGAGGGTTTGTCTACATGGGGATGCTCAGGAAAGTTAGTCCAAATTTGTAAAGTGATTTAGTTAAACCACATTATACCCTGGTATGAATGCTTTTATTCAGAGCTAAAGTGGCCTTAATTTGGATTAAAAATAAATAAACTAAACTGGATTAAGGGTACTTTAATTCTGAATAAAAGTGTTCTGTGTAGATTTAATGCTGTTGAACCAATACACTTTAAATTCACACATTTAGTTAATTCAAATTAATTTTCCTGAGTGTCCTTATGTTGACAAATGCTTAGATAATGGATCTGAATTAGTGGGTCACATCACTCTGATTTTAAAACCAGAAGGGACCAATATGATCATCTAGTTTGATCTATATAACACTGGCCTTAGAATTCCATCCAGTGATTCCTGCACTGAAGGGAAATATGCTTCCCTTCGATATAAGTGAAGACTATGTATGTCCAAGCATCAGTGCAGAGATGCCCACATACTACCTTCAGCTGTTCAGAGGAACCTAACCACTTCTCGCCTAATGCAGCTTGGCAATGGTGTAATACTGAACATGAAGGGGGGAAATCTTTCCTGACCACTGTGGAGACAGCCATTTATAGGTTACATCATTGCCATCAAGGACTTAATAGTGTCTTTTTAAAACACAGTTTGCCATTCTACAGATGTGGCAAGCCTATAGAAGGATCTTCTCATGTCTTCAGGCCAGCTAAGTTACCAACTGTGCATTGAGTCTATGTCCCCTGTTTCCACAGTATCTGAACACCTCATACTCTTTAATGTATCACAAAACCCCTGTGACCTAGGGAAATGCTATTATCTTCATTTTATAGATGGGAACTAAAGCCCAGACACTCAGATTTTTAAAGGTATTTAGGCATTGCTGCATTCAGCATTGCAATGGCTGATGTAGCCTCTGGGATTTAGACTCCTAAGTACTTAAACCCTTTTTGAAAATCATAGATCATAGAATTGTAGGACGGGAAGGGACCTCGAGAGATCATCCAGTCCAGTCCCCTGCAATGATAGTATCCTAATTCAGTTAGGCATTGTGACACAATGCAACAGTGCCTAAATATCTTTAAAGATGTGACTTATCTAAGAGCCAAAATACCATTGACAGTAGATAGGATTTAGCTGCTTGAGTGGCTAAGCCACTTCTAAGCTCCTAAATCAGTTAGGAATTGCAATGCTGAGTTCAGGAACAGCTAAATTCCTTTACAAATCTGGGCCTAAGAGACTTGCCAAATGGCACACAAGAAATCTGTAGCAGAGAAGGGAATTGTATACAGGTTTCCCAAGCCCAGGCTAGTGCCATAGCCACCAGCTTGCTTTCCGCAAATTCCTGGAAATTAGATAGACCCAGTCTTGCAGCTATGACTCAAGTTAGCAGCCCTTAATCACATGATTAGCCCTCCCATATCAGAGTGATGGATACAGTGTAAAGAGATGTAACCTGGCAACTCGTATGCACAGGCAGAGTCTATGGAAATACCCTGAAATCTGTATACAAACCCACAAAAGATAAGGGCATAGCACAAAGTGTTACTTGAACACTCTTTAAAATCAGTTCATCAAAGCCTTTCACACTTTCAGTATGACAGGGGTTTGTTTGGTTTGCGCTCCTGACGAATACAGTTTTGTGAAAGACGAGATGTAGAAAGATAATAAAAAACCATGAATAAAGCACATCTTGTAAAAATGATCATGATATTATATGAAAGATGCACAGTATTTTTACAAATGCGCTTTTAATTCCATCCCTCAGCCAAAGATCACTCATTTTTCTGTCAACGTTACTGATTTTAATCTATTTTGAAACCACTAGAAGAAAAAGAAGAAGAAAAAAATCAGAAAGTAACCAGATACCTCTTCAAGTGTCCTCAGAGGTAAGGTTACAATCTTTCTCTCATGAGTGTGATGCTGTGGCCGAAAGGGTTAACACAGTTCTGGGATGCATAAACAGTAAGAATAGAGAGGTTATTTTCTTTCTATGTTTGGCACTGGTGCAAACACTTCTGGAGTCCTGTGTCCAATTCTGGTGCCTATAATTCAAGAAGGATGTTGGAAAAAACTGGAGAGGTTTCAGATCAGAGGCATGAGAATGATTAAAGAGTTAGAAAACCTGCCTCATAGTGATAGTCTCAAGGAGCTCAATCTACTTAGTTTAACAAAGAGACGGTTAAGGGGTGACTTAACTCTACACAGGGAGCAAAATATTTAATAATGGGCTCTTCAGTCTAGCACAGAAAGGTATAACACGGCTGCAAGCTGAAGCTAGACAAATTCCAGCTGGAAAGATGGTGTACATTTTTGACAGTAAGTAATTAACCACTGGAACATTTTAGCAAGGGTCACGGCAGATTCTCCATCACTGACAATCTTAAAATCAAGACTGGATGTTTTTCTACAAGATTTGCTTTAGGAATTATTTAGGAAAGTTCTGTGGCCTGCGCTAAACGCGAGGTCAGACTAGACGATCACAATGGTCCCTTCTGGCTTTGGAATCTATGAGTCTATGAAAAGTAATGTATGGTATAGCCCCTATCCTCTGACATCAATTATACATCAGTGTGACTCTATTGACTTCAGTGGAGCTATTCCTGATTAACACCAGGGTAAGTAAAAGGAGAATCAAGTCTCTTCATGGTGTAAAATTTTCAAAGGTTCCTTTCAAAGTTGCTTAGGCACTTGAGTCTCATTGTCAAAAGTGACATAGGTCCTTAAAAACGTAAGTCTCGTTGAAGTCAATGGGATTTAGGCTCCTAAGTGCCTAAAGCACTTTTGAAAATGGGACTTAGGCACTTCTGAAATTTTTTTCCTTTGTTTTTTTGTTATTCTTTTGATAGGGAGAATGAGGAAAAAAGCTGGGGGCCCATGTTCTGGCTACTCCAAGATCTGACAGGGAGCACAACAGGGCACGAGTGAGCAGTCAGTGGGCATGGTCTATATGCCTGTGCCTGTGCATTCTGTGACCTAGCCGTGGCCTTTGCAAACAGGATAAGGATTAGGAGACTGGTTGTCTTTCACAGCAGATCCAGCCCCAGCCACCAACTGATTACTCCTAATTCCAACAGGTACAGAATGGGTAAGGGGCTGGTTTGCAGACACATACTCATGACAAATGGGCTCAGTAGTTGAGTGGGAGGATTCCAATGAGAATGTAAGGCTCGCTGAACATGCTGTTAGCAATTTAGTAGGTAGCCCTGTTCCCTCTGGTGACTCAGCCCCTTAATGTTATACAGATCAGTGCTGCTGGAGGTGTCACCTTCCAGAGCAAGCATTAACTCATGGCCCTGACCATGATCCTGTTCTCTCTCACACACACGTTATAAGGGTGCTAAACGCAGTATCTTTGCAAGATCCCAGGTTCATTCTACCTATGGTCACTATGTTTCCCTGGTAGTTTCAGTGGGCTAGGTTACTGCTCACTTCCTATCCTGACCTGCTGGATACCTCTGCTCTGCAGCTAAGCAGCTGCCATGCTTCATCCCATATATGGAAGAAAAGATGCCAATGAGCGATTCTGCTTGTGGTAGGGCCATGGTCTAAGTAGCTGAAGAGACAGTTCAGAAGTGGCTCGGTTTTAAACACCCCACCCCAATCTTTCCTTGAGTTTTCCATTCTGGCCAAAACAAAACAATACAAATGGGTAGGTCCCTGATCACGTGCCTTCCTTGCAGCACAATACTCCTTAAATGCCAAAAGCAATAAAGAGTCAAAGCAACAACACAACAAAACCAGAGCAGCCTTCCAGTTTCCCCATACTTCCCTATCATGGTCTCTATTTAGCAAGCCCCATACTCTCCCTAATTGGAGTCACCTGAGTTTTCTTTAAGGTGCTGAGTTTAATTAGATTCAGCTGCACCTAATTAGTTCCAAGCTGGGAATGCCTCCCAGAGGTGACTCCAAAGCCTTGCTGGGAGTTCAACCACCCAAAGAAACAGTTCTAGCTGTTGTCAGGAAGGCTGGAGGGCAATTGAAAAGACCCCTACACCCTGTCAAAGCATTTCATAAATGGAAGATGTTTAAATGGGGTGGGCAAGGGATCAGGGTTTACAGTCTTCCCAAGTATCTCAAAGATCTAGAGCCTGATGTATTGGTGTAAATCAGGAATAAGTCTAAGTCTGTAATGGGTTATACTGGCCCTTTGAGAGTAGAGGGGGGCAGGAGACCGACTCCCAGGGAGTTGGAATGAACAAAGGGGCAGGAAATGGCTTGGTAGTGGAAGAGAGGAAGTGGTCCTGGGAAATTAGGAGTTGGATAGGGGAAAACCCAAGGGCATCATTCCTTTAAGGGACAGGGATCAGAGCCCCTAGAGCAGGAGTCCCCTACGCGATGCCCGCAGGCGCCATGGTGCCAGCGGGGGCATCTAAATGCACCCGCGTCCTGGCTGGTGGTCGAGCATCCACTGAAATTCAGCGGCATTTCGGCGGCGATGCCTCTGGATGACTCCGCTTGCCGCCGACAAGCGACATCATCCAGAGGCGTCGCCGTTGAAATGCCGCTGAATTTCGGCAGCATTTCGGCGGATGCTCGACCGCCGCCACGGTCTTTCATCTGGCGCCTGCCAGACGAAAAGGTTGGGGACCACTGCCCTAGAGTACAGTGGGGCAGAGTTCCCTCCTCTTCTAGCCAGCTGTGAGGCGCTCTCTGGAAGAGGGCAGCATATAGACTGTCCTCACCCTCAGAACAGGGAAGACACTGGCCAGAGAAAGAAGCCAGAGCCAAAAGGCTAAACTCCATGGAGAGACAGCTATGAGATGTGACACTGGGAAAAGCAGGCTGTGGCAGGAGAAGATCTCTGGGGAGCTGGCAGACGAGCCAGAGGTAAGTGTGAACCTTTAGACTGCAATGATGGACTTCATTGGTGGGACTGCTTGGAATGGTTACAGAGGGATGATAGGTCTGTGGTGAGACCATAAGGGGCCCTGAAGAGGGAGAACAGAAGGAGGCCACTCGAAGGGAAATCTGGCCACAAGGGACTGCTCAGGAAGCAGCAGCCCTGTTACAGAGTCAATGGGAGTTGGTGTAAAATCAGTGGGAGGGGAAAATTAGGCCTCTAGGCCTAATATGCAGAAGCACATTACCTTGGATCTTGGCAAATCCATCATTTCTCTTGCACTCACATGCCTAGCAGAGAGTTTGCTGGTAAACGCATGCTGGCCTGAAGAAAAGCTCCATGGGGCTCGAAAGTTTGTCTCTCTCACCAACAGAAGTTGGTCCAATAAAACATATTACTTCACCCTCCGTGCACACAGACTGGGATTTGTGAGGTTAAAATTGAGTCCCATTTGCTGGAGGTATCTATTTTCTCTAAATCAGGCACACTATCTGGTTGATACTCAGTACTTGACCAGATGTCGAATTCAAGTTGATTAGCTTAGCAGCCATATCTAGGCGAGCGAGAAGTAGCCTGGCTGAGTAAGTGGCGATCATAAAATTAATGACCTGTTGGTGCCAGCTCTGCTGCCTTAAAACTGCGTTAGCAATTACCCTACTGAAATATTAAAGAAAACAGTTACCATTCTAACGCAAGATACCATTATAAGATGATTCAGAGGATGAAAGCATAACTAATTTTAGACCGAATTTTGCAGGAGATGTGTTGTTAGGACTGCAGACAATATTTAAAGGCATGTGTGGGCAGTTACAAAGTACTTCCAGAAATCTGAACACAGACATTTGCTGATTATAAAATTGGTAAGTCTTTGAAGAGCAGAAGTAACATGTTAGCCAGGTCCTTTACTCCAATGACATGTCTACACTGTCACTCTTAGCTGCTATTAGGATTCCAGATACAAAGCACTTTAATCCATCGCTAACACCCAACATAATATGAATTCTGGGTCTTGGAGCAGCTGTAGTGAAGTGGTGCCCTGCTAGAACTGCTGTTGTAGGGGGCTGTTTTCAGTTAGTGCCGTTTGATCTCTCTATAGCTATAGAGATACATACTAGAGAGAGTTATAATATCTATAAAATGACTGTTTCCCCACTCCAAGCACACAGGTTTTTTTTAAGGGTATAAAATTCTGTTGTTACAGATGATGTTGATGGCTTTTCCTATAACGAATCATTTTTGTTTACAAAGCTAATAAAAGGCAAAAATAATCATGTTAATTAAGGCAAAGGAGATGACAGTGGAGATCACTTGCATTCATTAGCAGGGGACAGAATGAGCTATTAGGACCAGTTCTGCATAGGGACTGACATGTAGCTGCATCATTCTAGGAGGAGCCCTAGAGGGAATTGTGGCTCAGGGTATGTCCACACTGCAAGTAAAAACCCGCAGCTGGCCTGTGCCGGCTGACTCCGGCTTGTGTAGCTCAGGCTAAGGGGCTGTTTAACTGCAGTGTAGACATTCAGGCTTGGGCTGCAGCCTGAGCCCTGGGAACTTCCTGCGACACAGGGTCCTAAAACCTCAGCTCCAGCCCATGCCCAACCGTCTACGCTACAATTGACTAGCTCCTTAGCCCAAGCCTTGTCAGCTGGCATGGGCCAGCCATGGTTGCCTAATTTCAGTATAGACCAGGGATCGGCAATCTTTGGCATGTGGTCCATCAGGGAAATCCGCTGGAGGGCTGGGACTGTTTGTTTACCTGCAGTGTCTGCAGGTTTGGCCAATTGCAGCTCCCACTGGCCGGGGTTCACAATTCCAGGCCAATGGGGGCTGTGGGAAGCAGCAGCCAGCACATCCCTCGGCCCGCACCACTTCCTTCAGCCTCCATTGGCCTGGAACGGTGAACTGTGGCCAGTGGGAGCTGTGATCGGCCGAACCTGTGGATGCTGCAGGTAAACAAACCGTCTCAGCCCACCAGTGGATTTCCCTGATGGGCTGCATGCCAAAGGTTGCCGATCCCTGGTATAAACATACCTCAGAGTCACCACCCCTACATTGCTTCCCCCTCTTGGATGTAAGTTGCAACACTTGACTTCCCCAGCTCTGGGAAGTTCTGCTCGCCCAGGAGCAGGAGGGCAGATCAGGCATCCATACAGCTCCTGCCTCCCTCCACACCTGAGCTGGGATGCAGATAGATCCAGTGTGACTGCATAGGATCAGGACATAATTTTGCCATGTATTATAATTAACACAAAGCCATAGATGTAGAGCTAGACAACATTTTTCAACCAAAGCTCATTTTTAGTGAAAAATGCAGAGTTGGCGACAGTGAAACATTTAACAAATCTGTGCCAGTTTCACTGAATTGTTTATCAAAAAAACAAAAGGCAAATTAACCCCCCCGCATAACATTTTGTTTCAACATTCTTGAAACAAAATGTTTCTATTCGAAACTTTTTGTTTTCAAAATGTCTTTTAATTTTAAAAATGCCCAAAATGAAACATTTCCCTTCAGGTCAAACAAAATGTTTGTTTAACCCCAAAGATTATTTTTTTTAAATTTTTTAATACAACAAAAAATTCTAAAAGTTTTGTTTTTAATTTGACATAAACAAATTGGGGTTTTTTTTCAGAATTTCCAGCAGACCAAAAAAAAAATCTGTTATTGGTACAGCTCTACACAGATGTGCATGATACTTATCTGATCAATGATGCAGCTATTTAGAAGTGATAAAGTACACACCGTTTCTGTTTTTTTCAGTGTTTGTTTTAATTTTGATTTTGGGAGTTTATTTTTAGACAAATTCTATGCCTTATTGATTAAATATTTCTCACATTGTATGCAGTCGCTCTCTCTGCCCTGAGCTCCTGGAGGTTGAGATCTTATCTAATGTGACCACTGCTAACCTCCCTTTGCAAACAAACATTCAACACGACAATGCTTGTTAATTTCAGAGATTTTCGAGTGGCAAAACTAAACTTTTCCTACTAAGTATGTCAGCTGTTGTAAAATACAAATAAGGTTTCAACTCCTTCCGGAAGTGGCCATGATTTCCACTTTTTAACCATATATATGAAAATGGTGTTTATAAACAAACAAAAATTCACCTGCAGTTCAGGAAAGGCCTGGTCCAAAGCCCATTGAAGCCAATTGAAAGGCTCCCATTGGCCTCAGAAGGCTATGGATCAGGCCCCTATTGCATAGAGCATTCTTATTGGTCAACTACTTTTGGTAATATGTCTCTTAGGTTATTTTCCACTGTAATCAACTGACTCTCTGCATGCTGAGTGATGCTGAACACAATTACTGACAATGTGAAGACAAGATGGCCTGATATGAAATATTAGAAAAGACCTTTTGATTGTTCTGCAGATTCATAGGTTAAAATTTTCATTATTCATCCCAAAGTTGGATACTTTAGTCTTATTCAAGGCTTATCTTAATTTACCTAAATGTCTTTGGAATCTAGAAATCCATTTGGATATCTCCAGAAAAGAGGCTTCTGTGAGATTTTTTTTTTAAAAAAAAAAGACTTCCTTTGTTTTTAGGCCATGACGGCGATACAATGAGAATAACTTTTCTAATGGTATTTCCAATTATTACTTACAGCTTCCCCTAACACCACTAAATCTAATATAATTTCCTTCTAAGGCATCTATTAGTATAATAGCTACACCTTCCACACAACAAAATACTAACCCAGGAACCTATCCTTGCAACAAAGTCCGATGCCAACTCTGTCCACATATCTATTCAAGTGACACCATCATAGGACCTAATCACATCAGCCATGCCATCAGGGGCTCTTTCACCTGTACATCTACCAATGTGATATATGCCATCATGTGCCAGCAATGCCCTTCTGCCATGGACACTGGCCAAACCGGACAGTCTTTATGCAAAAGAATAAATGGACACAAATCTGACATCTGGCATCATAACATTCAAAAACCAGTAGGAGAACACTTCAGCCTCTCTGGTCACTCAGTAACAGACTTAAAGGTCACAATTTTGCAACAGAAAAGCTTCAAAAACAGACTCCAACGAGAAACTGCTGAACTTGAATTAATATGCAAACTAGATACCATTAACTTTGGCTTGAATAAAGACTGGGAGTGGCTGGGTCATTACACAAATTGAATCTATTTCCCCATGTTAAGTATCCTCACACCTTTTTGTCAACTTGATTATCGCTACAAAAGTTTTTTTTCCTCCTGCTGATAATAGCTCATCTTAATTAATTAGTCTCTTAGAGGTGGTATGGCAACTTCCACCTTTTCATGTTCTCTGTATGTATATATATCTTCTTACTATATGTTCCATTCTATGCATCTGATGAAGTGGGCTGTAGCCCACGAAAGCTTATGCTCAAATAAATTTGTTAGTCTCTAAGGTGCCACAAGTACTCCTGTTCTTTTTGCGGATGCAGACTAACACAGCTGCTACTCTGAATCATGCTTGTGGAAAGGCCTTTCAAGGGAACTGTGAACATTTTGTGCTCCAGGGTTCAAGAGTGCAAATCAGGGGCCATGCTGTGACTTCAGATTCTCACTTGCAGTTCCTGTTGGCCCTTATCTAATTCCACAACATAGCCCTAAGGTGCAGCTACCATCCTGAGCTCCACTGGCTCAGAGGTCCCTTTGAAACTTCTGAGCCAGTGCAGGTCCTCTGAACAAGTCTGCCGGATGGAATAAAGATTAAGATGTACAGTGTGGGGGAATGGCAGCATACTGCAGTATTTTGGAACAGGTGTTTGGATATTGCGCTAAACCAATGGTTTCTCCAGCTACAGGAAATTTGCAATTGCCATGACAACAACAACTACTTTCATGTGGCCTGAACAGATATCTCGGTGACTCATAGACTAATCTGGAAGCTTAACATAGCTGCCTTTGAAGCAAGACTTTTAGCATTTTTAAAATAGGGCTTCTGCTTCAACCAACTGAGAAATGCAATTATGAATGCCTTGTTTACATTTTCTGTATTATTTATTTGTTCTCTCTATATTTAGCAGAATAGGTTTAAAAAAATCAAATCAAATCTCTCCTTCTGGTATTCTCTTTCAACAGTCACCTACATTGCTGTTTAATTCTGGTCAGAAGAAATTTTAAGAGGCACATTTCTCAGTGGCATTGTCTAAGATTCAAAGCAAGCAATCCTCCGTTAGTTGGCTGTTTGCCTCGGCAACTTCTCTGATCCAGATTGCATTTATTAATATTCATTGCTGTGGTTTTCAAGCCTCTGCTTGGGAAAAAAAAGTGTTAGAGAGAGGTTGAAAGTGTTGAGAGAGACAAAAGCTACATAACGAGGGGCAAAACTGCTCTAAACTACTAGCCAAATGTTCTCTATAATAGCAAAGAACGGACATAGTTGTATTTCCCATACAATACCTTCAGCACTTCACAGGCTCAAGTACTATCATTTCATTTCAGTTGCAGCAAGTGGTTAGTAGAAACTCTAAGCAGGACAAAGCTTTTGCTTTGTCTGGTAGTGTAAATTTTGACAAATGGGGAAGAGGCTCCGAGATGGACCACTAAAGTCTGCCTTCTTATCAGAGTTTCCACTGCCAAGCACATTCAGAGAAGACTTCAGTGTTACATGTACGGAAGGTATTTTTTTTCTCCATGTTCTGTCATTCACATGATTGATCTTACTGAAATGTCTTCCCTTTCCCTCAACTCACTGTCACCATCATCTTTGGATCCAGGTGCATGTGTACCTTGATAGGCCAGGTTTCCAGAAGACCATAGATCAAATCAAGATTGGATGTATTTCTAGAAGACATTTGTTGCTCAAGCTGAAGTTAATAGGCATGAGGCAGGAATTGTTAGTAAAGTTCTTTAGCATGGGTTATGCAGGAGGTCAGGTGATCATAATGGTGTCTTCTGGTCTTAAAATCTAGGAATAGATATTGGAGGTGGGTTTTATAGTCACGTAATCTTGTTACTAACATAAGATTATTCCCTCTTCCAATACAAGATTACTCCTCTCCAATGCTTCTGTCCATTAAAGGCCAGGCAGCATACCCAGAAGTACCCTAGGACACATGCTCTACCAAAAAGGAACCAAGGTGATACTTACAACAAATTTTTGGTCAGCAAGTTAGTTTTGTTCTCTGTTTCCCTATGAACCTTGGCACCAATGGCGAGATTTTCAAAAGACCTCCACTCCTAGTTAGGCACCTCAATAAAATGGGATGATTTTCAAAAGTTGAGAGCACCCAAAAACTCCCACAGAGAAGAACAGGAGCAACTGAAAACTGAGCTCTTTTAAAAATCTGGCCATCAATGGCAAGGTAACAAAATATGTTACAAGGATGAGTCACAGCAGGCTGGATACATCTTATAATGTACTTCACACTAAAAAAGTCCACAGGCAAATCCTTTGCAGAGGACTCTTTTGCTATGAACATGAATATTCCCATTAGAGGTGCAATGAATAATCTTAAAAACCCAAATCTGATTGCATTCCGAGTCTGGAGCAATCTTTAAGAGGAGCCTGGGGCAGAAGTCCAGGCCTACAGGTCTGTGTGAGAGAGGGAGAAAAGAGAGTTTACATAGACTTTTAACTCATTTCAAAACCAAAACAGCCTCAAATAGCTGGGGGGAAAAGTTATACTCTAACCTATCTCAGTCGTTGAGCCCTAACATACTTAGATAAGGGGCACCATCCAGAAACACAGGCCTTTATCATCACAATGGTATTTAATATGATATATGAAATATTTTCTTTGCCCTGGAAAGCTTCCTTTCAGTTTCCAGCCTGATTAGCAAACAAAGAGGTTCCAGTAAGTAGCAGCTTTAAGCATCTGACCCAAAGCTCTGAACTTTGAAGATTTGCACATCATCAATAAGAAGCCTGGCAGATTTTGGTCTTGTCTACGCAAGACCTTGATTTTTAGACTTTTGCACCATCGCTACCAGGTTGTAACTCCATTGGTTGTAGCAATGGTGGGAATTTCAATGTACACTAAGCACCAGCAGCCACTGGGATTTTAGCCACTGTGTTTGTTGCCTAACGCCTGCTCTGAGCAAGGGTTAGATGACATGGTTAAAAAGCCAAGCAACCAGTTTGTACTATCTGTGTAGCTACCTATGGTACCTGTAAGCCCCCCCTCCCCATTATTGTAGTCCTGAGTGCCTCACTATCTTTAATAAAAGAACAGGAGTACTTGTGGCACCTTAAAGACTAACAAATTTATTTTACCATGAGCTTTCGTGAGCTACAGCTCACTTCTTCGGATGCATAGAATGGAACACACAGACAGGGGATATCTATACATACAGAGAACATGAAAAGGTGGAAGTATGCATACCAACAGGAAGAGTCTAATCAATTGAGATGAGCTTTCATCAGCAGGAGGAAAAAAAACTTTTTGAAGTGATAATTAAGATGGCCCATAGAAGGTGTGAGGAGAACTTAACATAGGGAAATAGATTCAATTGGTGTAATGACCCAACCCTTCCCAGTCTTTGTTTAGGCCAGAGTTAATTGTATCTAATTTGCATATTAATTCGAGTTCAGCAGTTTCTCTTTGGAGTCTGTTTTTGAAGTTTTTTTGTTGCAAAATTGCCACTTCAAGTCTGTCACTGAGTGGTTAGAGAGGTTGAAGTGTTCTCCCACTGGTTTTTGAATGTTATGATTCCTGATGTCAGATTTGTGTCCATTTATTCTTTTGCGTAGAGACTGTCCGGTTTGGCCAATGTACATGGCAGAGGGGCATTGCTGGCACATGATGGCATATATCACGTTGGTAGATGTGCAGGTGTATGAGCCCCTGATGGCGTGTCTGATGTGATTAGGTCCTATGATGGTGTCACTTGAATGGATATGTGGACAGAGCTGGCATCGGGCTTTGTTGCAAGGATAGGTTCCTGGGTTAGTGTTTATGTTGAATGGTGTGCGGTTGCTGGTGAGTATTTGCTTCAGATTGGGAGGCTGTCTATAAGCGAGGACTGGCCTGTCTCCCAAGATCTGTGAGAGTGAGGGATCATCTTTAAGGATAGGTTGTAAATCTTTGATGATGCGCTGGAGAGGTTTTAGTTGGGGGCTGTAGGTGATGGCTAGTGGTGTTCTGTTATTTTCTTTTTTAGGCCTGTCCTGTAGTAGGTGGCTTCTGGGTACTCATGGAAAAGAAGCCCTCGAGGAATTCCACCGTGATTTTAACAATTTCCATCCCACCATCAACCTCAGCCTAGACCAATCTACACAAGCGGTCCATTTCCTAGACACTACTGTGCTAATAAACGATGGTCACATAAATACCACCCTATACCGGAAACCCACTGACCGCTATACTTACTTACATGCCTCCAGCTTCCATCCCGGACACACCACACGATCCATTGTCTACAGCCAAGCTCTAAGATACAACCGTATTTGCTCCAATCCCTCAGAGAGAGATAAACACCTACAAGATCTCTATCAAGCATTCTTAAACCTACAATACCCACCTGCTGAAGTGAAAAAACAGATTGACAGAGCCAGAAGAGTACCCAGAAGCCACCTACTACAGGACAGGCCTAAAAAGGAAAATAACAGAACGCCACTAGCCATCACCTACAGCCCCCAACTAAAACCTCTCCAGCGCATCATCAAAGATTTACAACCTATCCTTAAAGATGATCCCTCACTCTCACAGATCTTGGGAGACAGGCCAGTCCTCGCTTATAGACAGCCTCCCAATCTGAAGCAAATACTCACCAGCAACCACACACCATTCAACATAAACACTAACCCAGGAACCTATCCTTGCAACAAAGCCCGATGCCAGCTCTGTGCACATATCCATTCAAGTGACACCATCATAGGACCTAATCACATCAGACACGCCATCAGGGGCTCGTACACCTGCACATCTACCAACGTGATATATGCCATCATGTGCCAGCAATGCCCCTCTGCCATGTACATTGGCCAAACCGGACAGTCTCTACGCAAAAGAATAAATGGACACAAATCTGATATCAGGAATCATAACATTCAAAAACCAGTGGGAGAACACTTCAACCTCTCTAACCACTCAGTGACAGACTTGAAGGTGGCAATTTTGCAACAAAAAAACTTCAAAAACAGACTCCAAAGAGAAACTGCTGAACTTGAATTAATATGCAAACTAGATACTATTAACTGTGGCCTAAACAAAGACTGGGAATGGTTGGGTCATTACACCAATTGAATCTATTTCCCTATGTTAAGTTCTCCTCACACCTTCTATGGGCCATCTTAATTATCACTTCAAAAAGTTTTTTTTTCCTCCTGCTGACGATAGCTCATCTCAATTGATTAGACTCTTCCTGTTGGTATGCATACTTCCACCTTTTCATGTTCTCTGTATGTATAAATATCCCCTGTCTGTGTGTTCCATTCTATGCATCCGAAGAAGTGAGCTGTAGCTCACGAAAGCTCATGCTAAAATAAATTTGTTAGTTTTTAAGGTGCCACAAGTACTCCTGTTCTTTTTGCGGATACAGATTAACACGGCTGCTACTCTGAAACCTGTCACTATCTTTAATGTACTTATTCTCAAAAAAACCCGTCTGAGATAGGGCAGTGCTATGATCTCCATTTTACAGGGAGGGAAATCTGGCAAAGAGAGGCTAAGTGACTTGCCCAAAATTACACAGAAAGTCTGTGGCAGAGCAAGGACTTAAAGCCAGGTGTCCGAAATATAAGGTTAGCACCTTAACCACTAGAAAAACCCCTCTTCTCTATTAGCAGAGTCATTGTTGCTACTACAGGCAGACTACGGTGATGGTAGCAACAGTGGAAAATGTTAAGAAAAATAATGCTATGTAAACACAATTCTGAGAACTTCAGGCGCCAAATCAAATAAAACCAGTTTACTCACCTAGGCGGGTTTCCCCTCTTCTCTCTCAGCTCTAAATTTCACGAGCCACATGATTATTCCCTTCATGTCAATGTATTGCAATAATCAAGAGAGTGACATGAAGGAAACTGACAAGTGAGGAAAAAATCTGGAACCATTTGATTAAAAACAATCAATAACACAGTCAGACAGAACCTAGTAGGTGGGAAGCATAGATGGCTTAGGGTGGAATAATGAAAAAGACCAGATAAACAAAAGCAGAATAGTCATCCTTCTCCTCTCACATGGCTGGAGGCAGATAGAATAATCAGGACATGATTGTGGTTTCAAAGTAAATGCAATAACTCTGCCGAATATTGCAATCCATAGCTCGCTGACCCCTGACTCTGTAATGATAACCATGCTCCTCTCCTGTGTATAGTAATCTTCTGCCCCTGATTCAGTGGGATTCAAAGAGGCAATACAGTGAAACTGAACCCTTTAGCCCAGCTCAGAAAAACTAATAAAGAGGTTTTTTGTTTTTTTTTTACAGGAGTAAATGCATTCTGCCTCACGTTAACTTGCTGACACCTTTTGTTAAGGGATAGGAAGGTCAGGGTATCCTAAATCCTTTCACAAGATTTGTTTCTGCAAGTCATCTTGAAAATACTGGGGCTACATTGCATTACTGGGTCACAGACCCTAACTGGTTAGGTGCAAAAATGCACATGCCAAGGATATTGAGCAATCACACCCGTTATTTAACATACATGAGGCTGATTCTTAAATCTAAGTTCGTATCTAGCTATCAGAGTAGCCACCTCCCTAATTCACTGGCTCTGAAATGTCTATACAGGAACATGTAGTTAATATCTTAGGCCTTGTCAACACTAAAAAGTAGCTTTTAACTATACTGACCCGAGGAAGAGCTCTGTGGACCTCAAAAGCTTGTGTCTCTCACCAAGAGAAGTTTGTCCAATGAAAGATATTACCTCCCCCTCCTGTCATCTTAACTATACAGGTATAGTTAAGTGATACAGCTCCCCAGGTGCGGATGCAGTTATATCAGTTAAAAGATGCTTTATACTGGAATAGCTATTCCCAGTATAAGGGGAAAAAGCTACAAAGGTACATGGCACATTTATACTGATATAACCATGTCTGCACGGGGGTTTGTACTGATACCTATATTGGCAAAAAAATCACACCCTTAAGTGACATAGTTATACTGGCACAACTTTCAAGTGGCGTGGGCTATATCTATTGCAGGGGTAGGCAACCTATGGCACGCGTGCCGAAGACGGCACGCGAGCTGATTTTCAGTGGCACTCATGCTGCCTGGGTCCTGGCCATCAGTCTGGGGGCTCTGCATTTTAATTTAATTTTAAATGAAGCTTCGTAAACATTTTAAAAACCTTATTTACTTTATATACAACAATAGTTTAGTTATATATTATAGTCTTACAGAAAGAGACCTTCCAAAAATGTTAAAATGTATCACTGGCATGTGAAACCTTAAATTAGAGTGAATAAATGAAGACTCGGTGCACCACTTCTGAAAGGTTGCCGACCCTTGTTCTATTGGAAGGCTGCTTTAAGACATTGGCTTAGTTCTGCTTTAACCATTTGATTGAGGGGTTTAACGGATTCAGCAAGGTAACAACCACATGCCTAACTTTAAGCACATGAATAGTTCTTCAAACTTATTAGGCATGTGCCTAAGTACCTTGCTGAATTGGGGCCTAAATGAGAATGTGAAGTAAACCTGACTGCTTGCAGGTTTTTCTAGACCCTAAGGCCTAGTCTACACTAGAAAGGGTTTGCCAGTATAGCTATACTGGCAAACCCTCCTAATGGAGACATGGCTTATGCAGGGCCAGCTCTAGCCACCAGCATTCCAAGCATGTACTTGGGGCGGCACTTCTCAAGGGGCAGCATTGCGACCCTTTGGGAGCGTCTCTTTTCAAGGGGCTACATTCCGGCTTTTTTTTTTTTTTTTTGCTTCAGCGGCAAAAAACCTGGAGCTTATGCCAGCAGAAAAATGTTTTTTCTGGTAAAGCTTATACTGATTACCTGAGCAAAATAAACTATATCAGGAAAAGCACTTTTATGCCGGTATGACTGCGGTTACACTAGGGCTTTTGCCAGTACAGAAATGGTGTAAAACAAAAACCACGCCCCTAACCCACATTACTAGACCAGCAAAAGTTTCTACAGTGTAGACCCGGCCTAATTCCTTGATCACGCTGCGCTAGAAATAGACACACACACAATGCCCAACATCACATTGCCATGTGAGAAATTTCTACAGGCAGCAAAGCAGCAATCCATCAACTGGTCAGGTCCTGTCCACATCAGTCCCACAAATCAAATCTTCCCACATCCACACCAGGGACAAGCTATAGATCCGCCAATATCCTCTGAGTCCATTCTATCCAAAAGATGTGCTATAACCCTGCACCATCTGCTAAAAATTACATGTGCCTTCATCACATAGGGCGTATGACTCAGAGACAGTTTATTAATTGGCTTTACTATTTTCCCAAGAGTCACTAAAGTTTCCCCACTGTTTCTACTGTAAGCCAGATGAATTTTAACTGAATTCAGCCACACACATATTCCTCCAGCTGCCCGCAACAAAAGAGAAGCTAACTCAACTTTTATGGATCCCCAACACAGCCACATACCAGAGATACATACCTCTGGCACGGTATGAAATGTATAGGAACCCTTTTAATGCAGGATGCATCGCAGCAAACCCTTGATTTGACTAACTGTTTGATATTTTCATGTAGCCATTACAGCTAACTGGATTCCTAAGTCACATTCCCTTCGTATCTGTAGCTTTAAAAGAGGAGCATTCACATTGCAGCTAAACTGTTAGTAAAAATTTCTCTAGAGGAAAATCTTTGATGAAGGGAATCAGGAATGCTTCACAAACCAAGGAAAGAAGAGTGAACTAAGTACCCCCAAATTCAGGTGTTGATGATGGACGAGACAAGGATAGAGAGGCAGTTACGTTTTCTGTTCTGTGTTTGTACCATGCCTAGTCCATGAGTAAGGATCTTAGGCACTATAGTAATACAAATAAAGGATTATAATAGTGTGGTACTATATAGGGGTCTAACTAGGAGTAATAGGATAAAATTGAGAAGATATAGGCTGAATGTTAAGGAAAGCTTTCTGACCATGAGCATTATTAGGCCAGAGTTACCCAAATGTTGGAAAGTTGAGCTTTTGCTTAAGAAAATGATATCAATCCAGTCCTCCACCACTGCAGCCTCATCATGTATTGTTAAAAGCCTACTCAGATTATACAGTTTCATGGAATCATAGAATATCAGGGTTAGAAGGGACCTCAGGAGATCATCCAGTCCAACCCCCTGCTCAAAGAAGGAACAATCCCCAGGCAGATTTTTGCCCCAAATCCCTAAATGGCCCCCTCAAGGATTGAGCTCACAACCCTGGGTTTACCAGGCCAATTCTCAAACCACTGAGCTTTCCCTCCTCCCTGGAAGAGCTATATACACAAAGGCGCCACAAGTACTCCTCATTCTTTTTGCTGCTTCAGCCTAACATAGCTACCACTCTCAAACCTATATGGAGTCTCAGAATCATAGAATATCAGGGTTGGTAGGGACCTCAGGAGGTCATCCAGTCCAACCTCCTGTGATACTTCATCATGTGATACTTCTCCTTTCTTACATGCTTGGATGAGCTGCGATGTAGTTAACAAAATGTTGACATTTAAAATATCATCACTGGCATCTCAGTTGGCATCCATTGAAATGAACGAGGCAGTCCATACAATAGATCTATTGTCTCAGGCTCTCTGCAAATTCAGGCAGATATTAGTGTATTGGCTAAACTTTGGTCACATTTTGAAGGTTTTTGCCATAACTATTGCAGCTAGAGACATACTTAAAGAACAAAGAGAAAGCTGAGACCCTGTTGAATAATGAAGAGATCTATCCATGTTCCCTATCTTCCACCCCTCTGTAAGTCCTTCATCCTTTCCAGGGGGAGGCACATCCCACACATTGGGAAACATCACATCAGGCTGTGGAAGTGGAATATCTCCCAGAGAAAGTAATGGGATCCCCAACTCTCAGTTCATTTAGTATTAGATGATAGACTAGACTATAAAAGTTATCATAGAGAACAAACCCACCTTGATATGGGTGTGGACTTCATAATCTAACATGTCTTTTCCATCTTGCTAACTTCTCTTGTATGACAGACTCCGCAGAACAGCGATATGGAATACAGAAAAGTTGAAGTCCACACCCGACCCGTATCAAGCTTGCGTGCCAATAAGACCCCTTTGTATATTTTAATGAAAGTATTAACATAACACATTTTCTAATCAAGGTTGCCTTGCATTCCAGGTATTCCATTCTGGAGTGCACTCTGTGATTTCTTGTACTCTGGTGCCTCCATAAATACTGCAGCTCATAATCGCCACATATGGATCTACACAATAAAAATTAAGACGCTTTATGTGAAGCTTTGAAAGCTTTTCCTAGGGGGAATTTTATTCCTATTTAGACTGGCAGAACTAGAATTAAAACTAGCAAAGCTCAAGTAGAATGAGAGATGGAGGCAAGTGAAGAGGAGAAGAAAAAGCACATTTTAGTTGAAAACAATAGAAATTTAATAATCAACATTTCATTTGGAATTTTTTGAAACTAAAGGTTTCAATTTTTTTGGTTTGAAACAACTTTCTGGTTGCAAATTTTCCTTTAATTGTATTTTTTTAAAATTAAAAAACATTGAAAAATGGATGAAGTCAAAATATGTCATTCAGCCCTAAATGAATTTTTTTTAAAGTTCACTTGGCTGGCATTTGTGAAAACTTTCATTTTTGGTCTTACCCAAGACAATTTTTTTGTTTTGCTTATCAAAACAGCCAAAGAACCAAAAAACCAGCTATCTGCATAACTCTATGTATAACCACCTGTGTACTGCACCTTTAAAATATTGAGGAATTTCCTGCTTGCTGCAAGTGCAGCTGTAGGGAAGCTGCTATTTCTTGTTTAACATAAGAATGGCCATACTGGGTCAGACCAAAGGTCCATCTAGCCCAGTATCCTGTCTGTTGACAGTGGCCAATGCCAGGTGCCCCAGAGGGAGTGAACCTAACAGGTAATCAAGTGATCTTTCTCCTGACATCCATCTCCACCCTCTGACAAACAGAGGCTAGGGACACCATTCCTTACCAATCCTGGCTAATAACCATTAATGGACTTAACTAGATAAATTCATGGAGGTTCTCTTTTAAACCCTGTTATAGTCCTAGCCTTCACAACCTCCTCAGGCAAGGAGTTCCACAGGTTGGCTGTGTGAAGAAGAACTTCCTTTTATTTGTTTTAAACCTGCTGCCCATTAATTTCATTTGGTGGCCCCTAGTTCTTATATTATGGGAACAAGTAAATAACTTTTCCTTATTCACTTTCTCCACACCACTCATGATTTTATATACCTCTATCATATCCTGCCTTAGTCTCCTCTTTTCCAAGCTGAAAAGTCCTAGCCTCTTTAATCTCTCCTCATATAGGACCCATTCTAAACCGCTAATCATTTTAGTTGCCTTTCTCTGAACCTTTTCTAATGCCAGTTTCATTTCACAGGCACAGCATTGCAGAGTAAACCATTCTCTCCAGTGAGACTTTATATTTGTTCTTTCTTTCTTTGTTGTTTTCCTTAAACTGAAATAAGAATAACCTGGATTAAGAAGCATAGGGTAAATTGGAAACTGTGTTAAAATTACCAGCTATCTCTGTAAATTAGAAGGGCATTCCTAGTCCCATTTGCATGCTAGTGGGGGAAGCAGAGAAGTGTGCAATCTAAGGACATATCTTCACTAGAAATGCTACAGCAACACAGCTGCAGCTACTGCTGCAGTGCTGTATTGTAAACACTACAGCAATGGAAAGGGTTTTTCTGTCGCTGCAGGAAATCTGCATCTCTTGGAGACGGTACCTAGGTCACGGAAGAATTCTTCCATCAACCTAGTGGTGTCTATGCCGGAGCTTAGGTTGGCTTAATTACATCAAACGGGGCATGACATTTTTCACAGCCCTAAGCGATGTAGTTAAGCTCTCCTAACTTTGTAGTGTCGACTAGCCTTAGGTCTTGAGCATCACTCTGGAGCACGGTGAGTTAAGATGTGCCTCGCTGCTGTAGGGGGCAGTCTGCTCTCTCTTCCTCTGCAATTGGCTGCTTTTTGTTTTTTTAAATAAATATTTTATTTTAGCTACGGAAGTGTTAAAATGCCTCAAGAGCGTGGCTCGCTTGCTGTAGCAGCTATTTTTGTATTTCTTTCTATATTAATGGAAGACACAAGTTGGACTACTTCTGAGGGATTACATTTTCCTGAAGTTGAATCATAAAAGTACTGCCGTCTTCCAGGCATTTTTTCCAACTCTTCATACGCAGACGCTTGGAGTATCATCTCACGCTGATCCAGCTCTTTTACAAATCTGACTTCTGCTGTAGACTGATGTTCATATTCTTCCCAGAGTTCATAGTTTTCTTTTCTCAGGTCTTCTGATAGCAGCTGGGTCAAATGTTTCATAGCCGCCTCCTCTCGCTGACGTTTCTCCTCTTTGGAGATGTTATCTGCAGGTGCTATATCTCCAACAGTGCATTCAGCCGTATCATGAACCAGAGCTAGTCGTACCCATCTGTCTTTATGAAGTTGTTAATCTTCAGTAACCAAAGCCACGACTGCCATCCTGTACATGTGATCCTATATACTCTCTGGTGTCTCTGCATTCCCGTCCACCCAGCCTGTTTGTGGTACTTTCTTGAGTTACCCCACCAGCCTCCCGGCAGCAGGCTCCCGGTGGCGGCGCTCAGCGGGCCCACGGCCATGGGGCTGCCGGCGGAGTGGGCCAAGAAAGAAGCAGCGGGGGTGTGCTAGATTTCTGGATTCCAAGAAATAAAGCAGTGTTATGGTTGGTTTGTTTCTAACTCTCTCTCTCTCTCTCTGTGTGCTGGGACTATAAAGTGCATGTCTTGCTCTTAACATTTTGGAAAAAAACAACACTCCAGGAGAATATAATTAATGAATATTGGTCAATAACTTGGCAGCACCTACAGGGCTCAGTCATGATCAGGTGCCCACAATACTGGCTCCTGTCCGAACAGAGGACCAGCCCCTGCCCGGGAGAGCTCACAATCCAACGGACTATCCTGTTATTAAGACAGACAGTGATGGCTAATGATCACAAGAAGTCATTCGCTTCCTGAGTGCTGCGTTATTTATTCAGTTTATTTATTTATTTATTTTAAACCTCTTGCTATTTTCAAAGGCTGAGATTTGTTTATTATTGAAGAGCTACATGTTCTAATGTATCCATTGACACCGATGGGAAAAAAGCGAATGCCGCATGCAATCCACAGGGCATCATTCAAAAGCTGAGCACGGTGAAGTTATGTTAACAGCCAATTTAGGAGCAAGGAAAGTGTCAGAGAGACAATTGTGATATTCAGCCAGCTGGTTTTCCCTATAGGCAGACAGCATCTGTTTTGCTCAGTCCACACCTTCTTCCTCCAAAGCACTCCCACCTCCAAGACCTGAGATCCTAGCTCCGTGTGTCTGTGCTGGTGTCTACTCTCTCCCCATATCCTCTTTCCATGCCCATTTCAAGTCTCCATCCCCTCTGCATTTCTCTCCCTACCCAGCAGTCTCCCACTCTCCTCATCCACTCCTGCCTTCCACTCCCAACACGCTTCTGGCTCAGCCCTGCTGCTAAAACACCACTGCCTGGAGCTTGCAGCATGTTAGTTCATGGGCTAGATTCTGAGCTGCTGTACACTGACTTCAGAATGATTCCTTACCTTAGAAAGGGAAGCAAAAGCTCGCTACAGGCCCAAGAAGATTAGAGCTCTCCTGTGCCACAAAGCCTACAAACCACTTGACAAAGGCTAGGCAGCTGGTGTGCTGAGACCACAGCCTGTTCTGATGACCAATGTTGTCTCATTGTTTCCTTGTATTCCCCCATCTGTCAGTATCCATCTGTTGTCCCTTTTCTTGTCTTTGATTGCATGTTCTTTTGTGAAGGTGCTGGTTTTGCTGTTCTGTGTTTGTACAACACTTAGCACTATGGGATCCTTGTCCATGACTAGGGCTACAGTAATACAAAAATACAGAATATTGTACATGTATAGGTTCTCTTTCATCCAAAGATGTCAAAGCACTGTAAAAATGTTATAAAACCAAGCAGGACCCTCCAAAGAGAAATGGTATGGATAGTGTTAACTTAAAAAAAATCATATTGGTCTGAAAAATATTTATTACAAAGGGTGCATCTACACTGAAAACAGGATGTGTGATTGTGGCATATTTAGACATACACAAGCTAGTTCGAGTAACAATAGCAGCTGCAGCAGTTTGGGTGTCTTCACTGACTAGCCCCACCCAGACCCTGGCTATATACTTAAGCAGCTGCTGCCCATCCAGCCATGGCTTCACTGCTATTGTTACTCAAGCTAGCTTTGATCTAGATAGATAGATCAAAACTAGCTCGGCTATGTCTACGCTTGCTGCAACCACACCTCCCTATTCAGTGTAAACATACCCTTACTGTTGGTACATGTAACATCTAGCATGACTGTAACAGAGAGATTAAAGAAAAACAATTTTCTCTGTTTACTTTCTATACTTGACAGCACTCATAGCTAAGCAGTGCCACAGTTTCCCACGTACTGACACTAGGGCTGGCCAGAAAACAAGATTTCCATTTCATGAAAAATTTCAAAGTTTCGGAATTTGTTTTTGTTCCTTAGCAGGACAAAACTGAGACCTTTCAAAAAATGTTGCAAAAAATAGTGGTGATCTTTTCATACAGCGACAGGGAAGAGAAAAAACATCTAAAAGAAACATAGGGAAATGTGATTTTAAAACTAAAAAATTAGGAGGACTCGAGTACAGGCGATACCTGAAACTTTTAATTCTTTATTTTAAAACTGACAACATTTCAAGCTGAGGGAGGTGTCTTTTTAAAGCAAAATAGATTAGTCAATAATTTGGTTAAAAAAAAAAACAATAGATGGGTTTTATTTTCAGGAAAAATGAAAATAGATTAGAGATGTTTCCAGTACCTCTCACAGTTTTATCTGAAGGCTCATGATATTTGATGCTTTCACTAAGGCCCAAGCTCCAGTTATGAAATTACCAGAGACTCTCCACTTTCAATGAAATAAATACGTAAATGAAACCACAAAATAAAAACCACAAAATAAAAAATACATGCTTCTTTATAGCTCTGGAGACAAGCGTGAAAATGTGACTTGAGTGGAATGTAAAGGCTGAAAAACCAGAAGGCAAAGAAAAAAAAAGAAAAAGCACCCAAATTTTAGTCTTTATAAAATAGTCTCATGATTTCTAATCCAATCTCATTATTTTTGGCATTTCACTCATGATTGTTTAATACTTGGAGCTGGCAATACTGAGAGCTGCAAGTTCAAATCTGGATGCTTAGATCTATTCAAGGATGCTTAGATCGATCTGGGCTTTTGATTTAGCCCATTATTAATAAGGGACTAAATTGGGATTTCATTTACACCACTGCAATTCTGCAGTAAATCTATTGAAGTCAGTGAAGTTACTGTAGAGTTACCCCAGAATGTGACTCAGGGTCAGGTCACAATGTTCAGAGCTGTTCAGATCAAGGATTTTGGTTCAGGCCAATCTCTATAATGAGGAAAGAGAGAGAGAGAGAGAGAGAGGCCTCGTCTATTCTGGTGGGAGAGTGTAGGGCGTATGTAGCTACATGCCGCAGGCTGCGTCCGCTCAGTGCTGCGGGGCTACATGTGGCAGTGAAAGGCTTTAGTTGGGGAGGCAATAGGGAAAGGCTCTGGCAGCTTTTGGCTGGAGAGCTGCCAGAACCTGTCCCCACTGCCAGTCTTTTGCTGTGATGGGGAAAGGCTCCAGCAATGGGGAGGCAGCAGGACACTTCAGGGCTAAAAACAGAAAGGTGGACATGGGAAACATGACTTGGGCTTGTAGAGAACTGTGTAGGTTCTGGCGTATCTTTACTCTACTTGCCTAGGCAGTGCCACACCCTCTACTCTACTATTTATATCCATGCTAGGCGAGAATGCAGCATATGTACTATGCATGCCACTGTAAGTGTAGACATAGCCACAGTCCAGGCAGGTGAGAAGGAGGAAGTAATGAAAAGTAGACAAGAGAACTCTGGGGTTGGGACACATCCTGATTTGCATCCGCGTGTATAGTAGTATGTGCAAGAGATAGTCAGGGGCATGCAAAGGTGAGTCTCGGTTCTCCATGCTGAGTGGTCATTGAAAGCCTTCATGAATTAGATGAATGTTAAGGGGGGAATTAAGTGAAGAGGTGATCCAAGTGTAAAGGACGGCAGCATGGGAGGACGCAGTGTGTGCAATTAGGCAGGAGTTTGTGTGGAGCCAGGAAGGGAGTGAGATGAAATGAAAGCAGAAGTGTTGACAAGAGAAGAATGGTGGAGGACTGTGAATGTGAGGCGAAAAACAATGCCTGGAGAAACTTACACATGATGCTTGGCTGAAGCAGAGCTAGTAATAGACCCTGTCCTCTGCTGTAGCCACCAGACAGTGCTGTGTTTTAGATATTGTTAAAGCAGGTGTCACCAGGTGTTGCTGTTACATAGTCTTTCAAGTTCAGTCTTGGGAAAATGTGTGTTGTTAGTTTAGGGTTATATGCGGTTCTGTGTAGATGCAGTGGTCTTTGGAAAGGGAATCATGTGACCTGCAGGAGAGTTTGCTTACTGCCTTGGTCTCTGATTACAGTCAATTCTGGAGGCAGAGTTATGCTTTCCGACCTGGGCAGTGGTGCTGGGCTGAGATTCCTGGAAAAAAGGGGTTGCCTGCTTGCTCTTCGAGCACCTCTTTTCCAGGACTGGGATATGTGCATAAATAAGGCAAGTTACACTTAGAATATACTCAGATTCTCCATTACTGATTTCTTCTCCCCCGACAAGTCAATCTGCAAGGCACTACCTATACATGCACTACCACTCAGCCAAGGTGCAAACCGGATGCCAGAATAGGACACTGGTATCAAAAGAGCTGGCAACAAATATAAAATATTGAGCCTCAACCTGCTTCCGTTGATGCCAATGACAAAATTCCCTTGATGATTAAACAGTGACAAAAGAAAGACACATACCACTGTTCTTCTACAGTGTTTGGACTTTCTGTGGGTAAACTCACTGTTTGTTAGGGACCTGCTATGGGTTTCAATCTGATTATCATCTGTGCAGTTCTTCCAGTACAGAAAGCTTGTCTTTCATTTTACAGTTGGGTCTTCTGACTTCCCAAAACTTAAACATTTCTGCTGCTGGAATGTTCATATTTTCAAATGGGAGATCTAAATTTCCACATAAAAGCAAACACCTCTCCCTCTTTATAATCCCAGTTATAAGGCATGGGTCCTAATTAGTGCAGAAAATGTGTTTATTTCTGGGAGTAACATTTTAATTTTTCTAACGAGCATTTCTGGCTAAAATTGTGATTTTACAGGAGTGAACAGCTCTCTTTGTAATTGATAAAATGTCATGCAGCTTCTTCTCTATTTACATCCTTGTACTGTAACATTTTGGCTTGGTTTATTGCAAATTATCTTTTAATACTTCTACCTTCCGAGTGCTAGGAAAGATAGTTACACTTCTGGTAGGGAACAAGTGAAGAGGAGAATTCTCACATGGGTATTTAGAATCCCACTGTATAAACTATTATAGCATTTAATGTCTGCAAAAATCAAGTGGCAAATCAGCAGTGAATATCAATTATACATCTGCTGCATTTCAGAGGCAGATGGTACTTTAATTATATATCTAAAATGTTATGGACAATTTTCACCACCCCAGCTTCATTGAAATGGCGGCTTTAGCACCTAAAAATATCAATGCAAGGTACATATTTGATGACGCATCACTACTAAGAAGTCACCCTTTTTTGAACAGGAATATTCCACCAATAAGCCAATAATAACCCCAAAGTCAAACAACCCACATACCCACAGTCCTGTTACCCTCATCCACATGAGAAATTTTTACTGATTGAAACCATAGGACTACAGTGTGAAGAAAGGTTGGACTGAGTTTTGTGTGTTGTAGTTTCCAAAAACTATATTAGGCACTAAGACAAGGGCCAACGTTTGCTCTTGATTATACTAGTTTAAATCAGAATGAACATTACTGGGGAAAATGAAGTTACTCTGAATCTACACTCGTAGCCAAAACCAGAATTTATCCCCAAGTGAATTAGGATCCAAACATGTTCCCATTGAAGTATATGGCAAAAATTCCACTGAAATCAACAGACCCAGCACTGCAACCATCAATCAAAGAGTAGTCAATTGATATGGGACTACTTGTGTAAGTAAATACTGCTCGGCTCGATTAAAGGCCACAGGAATGGGGCCAATGATGGTAAGATGACTCCCTCACTGTTGCTAATAAATAAATTCTCAAAATTCTGTACATATACATTCTACCCACAAATAATAGAATTTGAGCACCACTTGGAAAATATCCACCTGATTGCCCTCTTAGTAAGAGGTTAGTCATTAAATAAAACAGAAAGTATGTATTTTACATATATGGACTTTGGCAATAAAATTATTATTACCCATCAATGAGTCAATAATTAAAACACATCTAGGACTCGATTGTATTCTTCAATTCCATTATATAACAACCGCCCTGTTTTCAGTCAGTCAGTATGACCCAATATGCATGCACACTTCTGCACATGTCCAAACTAGGTCTCAAAAGTGTCCTGTGTGCACACTTCGGGTGTGCAGTTTGGCAGTGCTTAACTACACAGGCATCATTTTTGACAAATCTGAGGCTAGACATGAAAAATGTCATGTGCCAAGTGTGTGTGTGCACAGTTGTGCGCACGCACAGGAGTAGAAAGTTCAAAACTGCAACTTGTGTTTGAAAGTGGCTTCTTCAAACTTAACCACAGGACCTCTGTTAACAATGCTGTAATGAGTGGCAACCCAAAGCTGGAGTGTTTGGAAGTGGATCCAAACCCAAACTTCCCCCATGTTCAGAGATGTCAGGATCTGGGACTTGGTTTTGGGCCATCTCTAATTAACGTTCTTTTGCTGATCTTCCCTACAGCTTTGATTCACGACATGCTAAATAATGAGTGGTCCCTAATGGAATTTAAATACTGCATCCAAAGGCAAGAAGCTTCTTATTCTAACCGAGAACTATTTCCCAGGAAAAAGCTGAATGTAGATCCATCTAGGCTGACAACAGAGCTATTAAAAATGTGTTCATGCTATAAGAAGCACAGGCCTTCCAAACCAGAGACAATTAATGAAATTACATGCATGTCCTATCATAAGGCATGGGAAAGCAAACAGAACGCATCAGCTACTGGATATACAAAGAAAATGAGAAATAAACATGAGAGACCTTTACCTTCACTGAATCAGTGAGCATACAAGTGTTTGCAAAGTATGATTTGATACGGATGCAGGAAGTGATATTGGCTCCATTCAATATGAAATCAACTTATGCGGTTTGATTAAGCTGCCTTTTTTAATCAGCACCTGACTCCAAAAAAATAACTTAAGAGGGGAAAAAAATCTTCGCACTAATAAGTTGTGCATCAGACTTCAGCGCAATCACTGCTTGTGTTCTCTGTTGCTTTCCGCATCCTGGTCCCTATTTTGGCTGTTTCGGGATCACTGAATCCACTAGTGCCCCTGCGCAGTCCCATTGCAAGAGCAGGGCCTTGGAATAAGACAACTCTCTGCCCTGAAGAACTCAGGGCTAGGTTTTTTAAGGTATTTAGGTGCCTAACTTCCATGGGGCTATGCTCTTTTGAGCAGGAAGCCATCTTATTCTGTGGGAGTTGCTTAGCACACTTTCGGACACTCGATGAACACAACCAAACAAGATACATCATCATTATTGTGCTGTGTTTAATTTAATAAATATGTAAAACCTTGGCCACCAGTGAACATGACTGTAGAAAGAAAGACGCTACTGTAATACAAGTTATCCTTACTCGATAGTTCTTATTGTAATTATTTTCCATTTTTTTAAAAAATTATTCTTAGTAATTACAGTGACTCTCAGGTTTCTTTTCAAGATATTATTCATCATCCTTCTTTCAGTGAGTTTAGGTTTGATGAGAACCAGCTGGACAACCCTGGGTACTGTTTTATCCTCACAACAGGTGGAGCATGAGAAACACTAGCATACGCTCCCCCAAAACATTAACGTGCCTCAGCTTTTAGCTGGAGGGAAAATGTTTAGTGATTGTAGGATGATAGTTGGAACTGGAGAAAAGGTCAGGTTTCATGAGGGATCCTGTTTATTGTGACACCAAGGTCTCAGGAATTCAAGCTGAGGCCAGGCTGCTCTCTCTCTCTCTCTCTCTCTCTCTCACACACACACACACACACACACACACACACCCCATTTTCAGCATGTAAGACTGGCCACTCCGAATGCTTAATAAAGACTTCTTTCCTACAAAACTGTCTGCCGGATTCCGTGTTTATTGCTAATGAAACAGGCATGAGAAGTTCAGTGTCCAGGGGCCACTCATTCATAGGCCTACTGCTGAAACCGCTAACAAGAGCACACCTTGTGGTAGTTGTTTTAAAAATTTAAATTATTCATCTGATGCCACTGCCCATTGTAGATCGAGGCAAATGTTCTTTGGGTCTCATCTCATTCCAATTCTTAGTGGATAAGTGTCCACAACCCAAAAACAACAGGCCAAGTTCTGCTCAGATTGATATCTGTATAAATGCTGAGTAAATCCATTAAAGTCATTATAAATCCAGAGTAATTGAGGGCACAATTTGTCCTGTATCGCTAATGAGAGAAGAGAGTGGGGAAAAAGGTTTTAATACAGCTAATTTTCATGCTTCCCTATTATAGTAGCCTGTGGCATAGTAGTAATAATGAGCTTGACTAGCCATGTCCCTGGCTACTAATGACCTCAGGTTAATGGCCCACGGTATAATTTTAGGTTATCAACTATCCTGGCCAGTAATTAATTACCCGGAAATACACTGTCCTTTGACCATTAAGGTTCAATTATGTTATTATTCAGAATGAAAAATATTTCAACCACGTTTATTGCAAAGCTGTGTCTCTGGCTTTACTTTAATACATTAGTTGCAAAAATCAAACATATATTAGCCTGAATATACGTTATACAACATTTCTGCATTAACTTTACCCAAGTTACTGGTAACTAAACCAGAGAGTCTTCAAGTCTTAGGATCACAGGCTGCTCACAGATGGCAAATATGCTCAAAATGGATTTGATGTCTATATTACTGGAGCATCCCATAAAGGAGTTACTTTTTAGATATTTAAAGGTTTGAAACGGGTTGGACGTGTTGGGAGGGGAGCAAAGGAGAACTCATTGTAGGGAACAATCCTTCACTGGCAGAGAGAAAGAGTAGTTAATTTCGGTAGATCTAGCTGAGCACTAGATAAGGCAATTAGGAATTGTACAGTTGACCTTAATGGATTTTGTTCTTTGCCTTTCCTACATTTGGCCGCTTTGTACTGTCCTGGCCATTGCAATTCTTTGGGCTGGTCTACACTGGTGGGGGGAGGTCGATGGAAGATACGCAACTTCAGCTACAAGAATAGCGTAGCTGAAGTTGACGTATCTTATTTCGACTTATCTCCTGTCCTCACGGCGCGGGATCGACGGCCGCAGCTCCCCCGTTGACTCCGCTTCCACCTCTTGCCCTGGTGGAGTTCCAGAGTCGACGGGGAGCGCAGTGGGGATCAATTTATCGCGTCTAGACGAGACGCGATAAATTGATCCCCAATAGATCGCTATCCGCCGATCCGGCGGGTAGTGTGGACGTACCCTTTGTCTTCAGTTATCAAAGGAAGGCTTTTGAAAACTGGTGGGTTTTGTAACACACTCTGAAAAGAATAAAGCTTGGGCTCAATCTTATCTTCTCTGGTTGGTTGTTGGCATCATTCAAGGAAGCTTTGTCCCCAGCTCTTCTAGGGCCTTAAAGATTAGGACCAGGGACTGGAACTGGCACTGGAAATGATCTACAATCCTTTCACCATTGCCTTTTATTTCTTTGAACTATAGCCAAATTGCCATTTCTCATAACCTCATCAGCTTCTTGGGCTTCATTGCTGAATGTCCTTCCTTAATACCTTACACTTCAATCATCTTTCAGTAATGTTTAAGGAACATTAGTTGGGTGCATTCATATCTGAGCCTCTTGGAGCATGAGATGCCCATCCATATTTAGAGTGACCAGATGTCCCGATTTTATAGGGACAGGCTCGATTTTTGGGTCTTTTTTTATATAGACGCCTATTACCGCCCACCCCATCCTGATTTTTCTCATTTGCTGTCTGGTCACCCTATCCATATTGCTCAGGACAAGTGCATGCTATTATTTAACAGTTGGTTTGCCCCAAAAGGCCATGCTGATACCACAAGTAGTGCAGGAAGCATCTGCTCAGTTCCAAGTGACAAGGGAATGGTATGAACACCTTATTTTATCTATTCTGAAAGCACAAATCATGGACTGGTTTTTAAATTCATTCTTCTTTCTAAAAAAACCCTCCAAATAACTTTGATTCTATGCTTCTTAATGACACTTTAAAGCATATTCTGTGCCATATACTGAGATCTGTTTATTCACATTTGTCTGTTTCAAGGGTCACTACAATCTTGTTGGAGCAAGAAGTTTCAACCTGCTAAACTTTTCTTCTGGGAAATATACAGTATACAGCTTAGACAGTCTGTTAACATGCTATGGGATAGTAAAAAAAATCTTTTAAAAAGAGAAAAGTTTAAACTTTTATTTATTTCTTTTTTGGTATTATTGTATCGTCTTATTCTTTGAAGCTTCTTTGAAGCCGAGGCAGACATTTTTGTTGCTGGTTAACTTCCTTAAAATGCAGCACAGGTGGATTGATTTAAATCAATGTGATTTAAATCACCCCATGAACAGACTCAATTTAATTCATCGATTGTAATCAACTTGTCCATTTGTACTTCAGCTATTTTTCCATTGGTTGATATAACTATTACAACATGTTGATTTACAACCAAACAGAGCCTTTTATATCAGATTTAGTACATCTTTTTTTCTACCCTGGAGGATGCAAATATAATTATATACATTTATTTAATCCATTATATAGCTTAATATTTTCAGATTCTAATTAATTGTACATTTTAGTAAGTTAGAAAATGGTGAATGGTATATTGCTTATTTACTAGATAATTAATGTTCTGCTCACAATTTATGTCAAGCTGCTTTAGGATCATTAGGAGGGTAACTGGAATTTAATTAAACATACAAAACAGAATATAAAATGTATTTTTATTCAACAAAACAAGTCCTTAATACAATACATGATCTATGTGCCACATTTATAAAGCTTGACCTCAAAAGTTAGATTTTTCCCCCTTAATTTTTTCTTTATATAGAAAAGCAGCCTTTAACTCAAAGATTTTGATGGAGACTCATGGATTCAGCATTGTTATTTTTTATATAAGTGTTTTAAGAGATTAGAATAAGTTTAGGCCTTAACACATTTTGTAATAAATTAATTGGTTTTATTTTTAAAAAGAAAAACACTGTCATTTACATCATAAAATCAAAATAATCTGATTTAAATTTTAAAAATCTGTTTTATTTTTTCAAAAAAAACCCACATTTTTGTTCACCCTGAAGTCTATATAAGTGGCTGAAATATAGTTGCCAGATTACAGAGACTTGCACATTCATGGTATTTATTGAGAAGTAACCATACAGAAATCTTGCAACTCCCTATACTGAGACTGGTTGATATCATTAGCCATGTGGAATAAAAGCTTTTCATTGTATTGAGAAATAAGTGTAGAGTGACTATGGGTATGTCTTCATTACCTGCCAGATTGGTGGGTAGCGGTCGATCCAGCAGGGATCAATTTAGTCTAGACACGATAAATTGACCCCCGAGCACTCTTCTGTCGACTCCTGTACTCCAGCACCATGAGAGGCACAAGCAGACTCACCGGGGGAGCGGCAGCAGTCGACTCACTGCGGTGAAGACACCACGGTAAGTCGATCTAAGTACGTCAACTTCAGCTATGTTATTCACGTAGCTGAAATTGCATAACTTAGATCAATCCTCTCCCCAGTGTAGACCAGGGTCATGGAAATAAAAGCTTGTCTGCACTTACCGGAGGATCAACGCTTTGGCGATCAATGCATCGGCAGTTGATTTAGTGATCTAGTGAAGACCCGCTAAATCGACCTGCCGCTCTCCCGTCAACTCCTGTACTCCACCTGATTGAAAAGAGTAAGGGGAGTTGATGGGAGAGTGTCTCCCGTTGACATCATGTAGTGTGGACCTCACGGTAAGTAGAGTTAAGCTACGTCGATTTGAGTTACGCTATTTACGTAACTCAAATTGTGTAGCTTAGATCGACTTTTCCCTTTAGCGTAGACAAGGCCTAAGACTTGCATAGCCAGAGTTCAGGGAATTGAATAACTACAGTAAAGACTAGACAGTTACACATATGAAACTAAAATATTTTGGATGAAACAATATAATTACAGAATAATCTATTATTAATTTTGGCTTGGGGATAAATCAACACTGTCAAATGAACAAATCAATTTTTGTTTAAAAAATATACTCTGAGAACTTTCATTGTCAATACACCAAGTGATCCGTCCATGATGCTAATTGACCACTTGTCTCTTAATTGTATAGAACCTCACATTAATCATATTGAAAGCCTACTCAAATGCCCAGAAACATCCAAATTCTGTAATCTCATACAAAATCGATGACTATGTCTTGGACAAAAAAATAAATAATAATTAAAAAAAAATCTTCCCAGTCATTCTGAATGAGTGGTTAAAAAATGTTCCTGAACTGAAAAACCACCACCCTATCCTTAGTAAACAACATCAAATTAAAATTCTGTTTTGTGCCTGGATTTGAGCGTGGTAATAAAGGGGAAAAGTCAGACATGGAAACATTGCCATCTGCTCATTCACACTTTAAAAAACACGTGTGCAAAGAAGAAAGAAAAGGAAATCAATCACATGTGCTGTAACAGAATTACAACAGTAATAATTTCATCATTCTCCAGCTAAAATAGCACAGGTATCACATAACAGATCCCATCACAAAGAGGCTAATAGCAATCCAAGGACTCAACCTGACTGAGTTGAATTAAGTGGCTTCTGTATTTGTAATATTAACATCCTGGCCTCTTTCTCTCACCAATTTACAGTGAGAATGGAGCTTCAATATCATTGTAGTGATGTTTCAGAATTACACAAAAATAAATGAGGGCCAGAGTCCAGGTCTGGAGGGGTAAGTAGGAGCTAGCGTTACAGAGTTTAAGGCCGGAAGGGACTACCAGATCATCTAGTCAGGCCTCCTGTTTATCACAGGCCACCAACACCACCTAGCACCCGCACACTAAACCCAACAACCAAAATTAGACCAAAGTGTTATATAAAAATGCTGGGCATTGGCCACTCCCACCACCTCCCTGAGCAGATATTTGGCTCCTCCACCCCCATCCTCCAACACAACAACCAGCAGAGCTGGCCTGTAGGGAGGGTGATCTTGGAACTGTGCAGCTACACATCAGCTCGTGCTCAAGGTTTGTGGTAAAACCACAAATTAGTCTATTTAGCAAAAGTACATGCAAGAAGAGGGGTCCTGTTGTATGACTGGGGCTCTTAGGTGCTAGGATTATAATAAGGGCTATGTGATCGCCTGGTCTGGTGACTTCATTTCATCCTTTCAGATTTGAATTTGAAATAGTAGCCTGAGAGGGTGAAAGGGCAGCTGCTGGCCTGATTCTAGGCAATCTTGCACTACCCATTTCTAAGCAATGGAGTGTTCTGCTTACAAACTGATGGCACAGTGTGGTCCTCCAACAAGTGCTGAAAACCCCCTGAAGTCAAATGAGGGCTGCAGAGGTGCTTCTCCATGAAGCCCTGCGTAGAAACAGCTGCGTGCTTTTCACTTGCTGGAAAGGAATGAGGCAGCTAAGATCCACATCCCAGGGGCCGAGGTCACTTAATTAGTAGGTAGAGGTCAGAGCCACAAGGTTAAAATGTCACATGCTTGTTACATATCCTGAGCAAGGGTAGTAAACAGTGAGACAATTTCAACCTGAGAAGTGACATTTACAGTTAGATAGTGAATGAGCTCACCCTTCTTTTGTAACACTGCTTCTCCCAAAGGCATTAATATGATCCTCCAAACCAAGCTCTCTTGCCATAGATGTAACGGGCACAGCCTGAATAGCATAGAACACATTTCCTTCTGTTCCGGGATCTAAATTTGGGCTCTGTGTATTCCAGCGTCTGCATGCCCAAAACTTGCATTGCACATGGAAGCTGGGTAGGCTGCTAACTACCCAGTTGATGGATGAAAATTTAGCTGTCCATCCATACCCGATGTTTCTGGAGAGTCAAAGCTGTTATCGAAACCAATACCCCCTAAAGCCAGCAAAAGCAGGCATTGTGTTTTATACGTTTGGTAGCAATAATAAGCCCTACTACTCCTACAGAAGGGCCTTTCAGCACGAAGGCCTGGCCTTGAGCTTTGAGCCTTTGACCTCCAACAGAAGTAAGATCAGGGCCAAACATTCTGAAGTGTTTGAGAGACTCTGAAGAGTTAAGTCTAACTTCTGAGAGGGACGTATTACGATTCCCTTTTTAAAAAGGGGGAAGTCGAGGCACAGAGAAACAGGCTCTGGGATTTTCAGTGGAACCTATGGGGGTTGGAACTGAGCACCCACTGATTTAGTGCAATTCAGGCCCCTAACCTGCATTCAGCTCCTTTGAAATATCCTATCCTAAGTAGGAAATTCACAAAGCAAGACACAGGAGTGCAACCCGGGTATCCTGAATCCCACCTTGAGCCTCAGCATCCTCCGCTTATAACTGGATATTATAGATAGGTGTGGTCAGTGTTATTTTTATTTCATATTGTTAGTGATGCCAACTAATTTCATATAGGAAGAAAATAAAGAAGTTACACTGTGCTGAACTGGAGGTGGGATCCAGAAGAACCACGCCTGTCCATCAAAACCTGTAAGGAGATTGGCACTAAAGGAGGTATCCAGGCAGATAGGGATGCAACATTAGCTAGATCGGAGGCAGTGAAGACAATGCGAGGGGAAAACTCAGACGTGAACGGAAGTAGGGTCCACCATGCCCTTGCTGAGGAGAAAGAGAAGCTTCACCGTGAGGTACAGGGAAAGGAGAGCCAATGGCTTCACTGGAACCAATGAGTGACATGACACGAGGAGATCATTTTGTGCAGCAGCATTTAGGCATAACTGCTGAGGACAGCTGTGGCTGATGCCTTCCCATTCTCAAACTCTGCAGTCAATTAGTGCATATTAAAAGGCGTTTTAACCTACGGTACTCTAAAAGGTCACATCCCTGATAACGAATTGTATGAAATGCTGTGATGCCCTCTCAACAGAAACCAGGTAACATAACTTACTATGCCATTAAACCCCCCATGATCAATACATGTCTGCAGCTTTAAAACATTGCAGCAGACTGATCAGATGAACATAAAGTGTGTACTGTTATTGCATCAGTGCTAAAGATCCTAACATAGAAAATGCAATGGCTTGTCTGGGATGAGGATACACTTGCTATTACACTCTTATTATGCTCACTCCTCCTGAAGCACAGCGGCTGATGCAACCTTGATGCTAGTGATCAGGTGATCCCACAGATAAAATTGCTTATGCTCTGTAGCAGGCTACTTCCTCAGTTCCAGCTGAAGTGACGCTGCTTGTCTGTTGCAATCTGTGCAGTATGTTAGCGCCTGGTAGCATGAATTCTGCAAGGCAAGGCACTGCCCAGACTCAAGTCATTTCTAATATGAAGGGTCACTGCCAAGAAATTGGGATTCACATTTAAACTTTTCAGTTCGTTCCCATTTATATTAAATGTAACATCTCTACAGCAGGAAAAACCCAATTTGGATTTGTGTAAAAAAGCCCCGTCATTGGGCCTAGTCCCTGACTTCTGTTTACAGGGGAAAGTTGCACCAGTTGAACTTGAATCTGTTTTTAAACCAATTTATTTAAGCTAGTTCTAGCCTGTGTGGACATGATTATTTTGATGTCAGAGCAGACAAAAAGACAGTCCCTATGGGGAAAGTGCCGTCTTTTTGTTCTGTGTTTGTACAGGCCCTGGCGCAATGGGGGTCTATCACTGGGGCTGCCAGGCACTAGTGCAATACAAATAAGTAAATAAAAATAATAATAAACTGAAATAAGACTGTCCACACACAGGGGTTTGCACTGATTTAACTAGATCACAGCATTAGATAAACCCTGTGCAGACCAGGCCTGCCTGCCTATCTTTTCTTAATCGGAGAGCTCCTTGGGGCATACTCAGCTGGTACATATGGGAAGTGCCTAGCATGCCGTGGGCACTCCCACAAATGATAGTTTGCCGTTACAATTGTCAGTGGCATTTGGGAAAGCAGTATGGCCCAGTGTTTGGGTCATCTACGTTCCCATATCTGCCACTGTTTTACTGTACGTAAGAGCTTGGGCATGCCCATTAACTGCCTTGATTTCCCTATCTGCAAAATAGGGATAACATCACCACCCCATGTAAATGCCTGGAGATCTCCAGGTGGAAGAACCATGTAAAGGCTAAGTAGTAATAGTCTTATAGCATGCACAGAAAAGTAACCCATCCCCAACACCACTGCCATTGTGTCCTGAAAAAACGGATGATGGAACCCTTGAGGCACACATTACTGATGGAAAAGTGTGGTACTGAAAATGTTTAGAAAAGGTTCCCTTGATGTGGATAGCCCACCACAGCATGAAAAGCTATTTCCTGAAGGTGAAGGGTTTAATCCTTTAATCCCTGTAGTGTAGGGGAATTCGGAGAAAAGGTTCCATTACAGCACGATGAATGATGTAGGTATTTGTTACTGACCCAAGGGCAGGTTGCTAAAGCATGCATTTTAAACAGAGGCAGAGGGGGGGATTCTAATTGGTGGCTACATCTCGTCATACAGCAGAAAACAAAACAAAACAAAAACAGCAGAGGCAAAGAGGCAGTGGGATTTTTTTAGCTACAAATCTTCATCCTGTTCAAAACCAGGGAGACGCCAGAATAACACCCCTTTGCACAGAAGCCCCAGAGACACATTTAAACCTAGAAGGTTGGGACATTTGTTACTGAGTTTCAATGCATATTGCCCTGTCCCAGCAATGCATCAATCCTCTAAACAGATTGCCAGAAGAGTTAGAAACCAGGACTTTCAGATCCATGGTACACAACCCTACCACTCGAGCTAAAGGAGTAGCTTCAATAGCTGGTAGCAGTATTGGGCAGTTATGCACTAGTGAAGTAGCCACTAAAGGGATCTACAACACAAACTTTGCTGATATGTTACATTCAGGTGCATGAGAATTGAGATAACAGAAGCTGCAGAGATTAGATGCACAGTAAACTGCAGAAAACAGTACTGCAAGTTAGAATAGAGGATACATACACATGTGGGCATGCCTTGTTGTGCACAGAGCCATAGAAACTCAGATTTTTGAGGGCACATTTTTCAGGCAGCTTTGCACAGTGACAGAATTTCACCCAACATACAGAATTGGCTAAAAGAAATAAAACAAGGTGGGGGGTAAATTGGAAGCATAAAAATAGAGGCTGAGAATTAAGACAGAAGTAAAACAAAATAAATAAATGCCTCCTCCTCCTATTTGCACTGACTGCTTTAGAAACTGGGGAGCTTTTTGTATACCTGTGAAAGGTCAGAGGCAGGGAAATGGAAGAGACCATTTAAAAAGCCTGGGAGGTTTGGGAGAAAGAAAGGGCAGCCTGTATAGGTCATTAGTCTCCAACAAATATAAAAACAAACCATCAGTATAGTTAATAGCGTATTTAGAGTTTCAAGCAACAGACATAAAATTTGCCCTTTTCAGCTTGACCTTGGTTAACAACTCAAGACACTACAGACCTACAGCATCCCCTTGATAAACTCATCATGTCTGCAAATGTTATGTTCCAGGAGACCATTGCCTTTCTCAGTCAGAAAGCAAAGATCAATATATATATATATATTGCACTTGCTCTTTGCTTGTAAAAAGCCTCCAGTAGAAATGTTATGGAGACATTTGGACACAAGCAAATCCAGCAGAGATCTTACACTAAAATTCCTTCTTATGCTGCAGCATAGAAAATGGCAACACAAATTATTTATAGAGAGAGAGAGAGATTGAAACAAAAATAAAGCTTAACGTCTATCTCTGATGCCACCAAAGGTTTATTTTAATTGCAGCAAGAAATCATTATTTTCCGGGACTCAGCCTCCACGTTTTATGCTAAATAATCCTCTCTGAAATATTATAAAGCTGCAGAACTTTGAAAAGTAGGTCAGTAGCGCAACATGTAGTAAATGTCTCATATAAACACTAGCCATTTCTCTCTACAGGTCGCAGTCAATATCACGTCCAGCATACTCATTAGCTAGTCAAGTGACTATTCACTGGTTTACCAAATGATGATAATAGTATCATCTCTAAGCATCCATTCATTGTTAACGACATACGTATGTGGACTGATGGGGGAAAAGACTCCTTGGCATTTAGCTGTCTTGCAATTAGCAAGGATAAAAGGAGAGAAAGCAGAAGGAAGAAAAGAGAGATTTTAGATTCTCATATGATGAACTATGTGGAAGTCTCTACAGGCTGGGATAAACCAGGATGCAAATATGCCTGTATATTAAAGGCATTTCAAAATATGAACATTATTAGTGGTGAATATGCTTAAAACCACCATCAGAGGAACGTTTCTATGTATGCTCCAAATGAACTCATTTTCAAAGTTCTCCAGGACCTGTTAAAGAAAAGCATGTAGTCAACATGGTCTCTCAATGATTTTCTGCTCAGGATCCATGCACTCTCCCCACTAGCCTCTCAATAAGCTCCACATTTCAGCAAGCACTTACCATCAACAAGCTAAGAGCAGATTCTGGAGCACGCTGAACAGCCATAACCTTCTCTTCCTACATACAAATCCTCCCTCGGATTTGGTCAGCCTTCGGCCCTGTATCACAGCAAAGCATCCAGCAGCACCTACAGCAAACTACAAAAATAGAAATCCAGAATCAGGGTCAGATAGCATTTTCCTAGAGGTGGAGGAGGAAAAAAAACCACACACAACCCCTCCTCAATCCAGGAAAAAAGCTGTAGCTAGGCCAAATTTTACACTAGAGGGAGGAGAAAAATGGAATGGAGAGCCTGCTGGAGGAATGAGATATCGGAAGCTGCAGGATATTTAAAGGTTAGATGTACATAGCTACAGTAAACTGCAGGAACACGAGACTCACATCAAACACCTACGTGAGAGGTTAGAATACAGGATATAATCCTCCCCCTCCCCCACACACCCACCATACTGAATAGGATTAATTGATTTAATTGTCATTATCTTTATTGTGGATACAGCAAGCAATAACCCAGACTCTTTGCTCCTTCCCCCCTGCAGTACTGAGGCAGAAACAATGCTAATAAATATCACAACATACCGCTTCCAAAATGGTCAATTTTCTTCTCTCTTCTCATAAAAACCTGCTCCTCTCTTTGGAAAGCAGACGTCTGCATAATACAGACATGAGCAATGAACGAGAGGAGCAGAACCAGGAAGCGCCAGGCATTCACTTGAGAGCAACAATTACCTTTATCATATTCGAATGAGAACGGGGTTATGCACTTTTCACCTTGCCCAAAAAAATAAAATCTATTTCTCCTCCTCTCCAAAAGGACTCAGCTCCCTGTGGAGCTAACACACTTACTAGAGACATGTAATTACACAGCCTGCTCTGTTAGCGCTCTGATCACATTGGCTGTACCACATGCAAACAGCAGAGCCAGGAATCTTCTCTCCCCCCCCCTCCCATAAGGCTACATGTTATGATCCCCTGTGGAGCGTCTACAGCTCAGGCAGATGTAGAAGGCTAATTGTGTGGACGGTAGACTGTTAAGACACAAGACAAATTAGCCTGAGAAGAAGCCACTTGTTTAAATATCGGATGTAAGTGAAAGAGATTGGTTTTCTCAGAGCTTTAGAAAATAAAGCATCCTATTGTGAAGGCCACCAGTTTAGTCTTTTTTCTTTAAAGTATCAGCATATCAAGGTAATTCTCAGAACTTCCTCTATGGATAACTCTATCTAAGGCATTTGTAAGGCACCCAAGTCCATCGTACCTGAGCTGCTCTTTAATGTTTTTATCCTCACAACCCCCCTCAAGGTATCATTCCCACTTTTTTTAAAGCAGGTGGGAAACTGAGGCACAGAATGGTCACACAGAAAGCCTATGGATGGAGCAGGGAATTGAAGTAAAATCTTCCCACCCCAAGGATCTCACCCTAACCACCAGGCTACCATCTCTCTCCCCATGGGGCTATTGTCCCTCCCCTTCCAGCATGGGATGTTACAAGTTGTTACACCCCCTGGACCCCACCAAAAACAAGCAAACAAAACCCTCTTCTCTGAGGAGAAGCAGGAGGTTGACAGTACTCCAAGGAAGACAGAGACAAATTCCTTAAATAACTCGAGACAGGGAAACTGGGAGGGGAGGGGGAAGATGAAAGCAACCTTTTAAAAAAATGTCTAAGGGCATCAAAATATGAAATATGTAACAAAAGATTTTAAACAGCAACAGCAAATACCCACAGGCTACAGCTGTTCAAGTTTTCCCTGTACTAACCCACATGCGGAACTGTACAGCTCTGCATTTGTGTGATTACAAGGATAACACAGCCGCGTAAACAGCCAGCTCTGCAACTCTAGGGCCTGCCTGACAAATGTGAGATACTTTCACAGTTCCCAGGCAAGTACTTTTAGGCTTGGGGGGCTGTTTGGTTTTTGGAGCCACTCGTTATAATTTTCCAGCGATGGGTGGGACCAATGTAAAGTCAACAGTCCTGCAATGGCAAGATAATAAATTGATCCCAGAGGTCTCTTCAGTCTCCAGCTTCTATGAAGAGTACAGCTGCAGGGTGAACTCCTAACCAAAGACTGGTTTGTGGCAGCCGTAACCAAAACATTGCTGTGTGAAATCAATATAGAAGAAGGCCAGAAGTCTGAGATCTATCAGTTGCAGGGTATTGATCACATGGAGTGAGTCAACTGTGTCTGGATATATGATTTAGAGTGTTGAGTTAAATTTGCAAACTTAGCTATGCAATTCCCACTCTGTACGTTTTATCTGGATATGTTGCCAGTTAGGATTAGGGAAACAAATACACCTCATTGACTCTTGCTCAGCTTGGAGAAATCAGCAAATTACCACACGAACTAAAGCTCATTTCAAAGGTTAGAGAGACAAGGTGGGTGATGTAATATCTTTGACTAGACCCATAAAAGATATTACCTCACCCACCTTGTCTCTCTAATATGCTGAGATTGACACAGCTACAACACTGCATCTCAAAGGTTGTTATCTGGAAAACTGTTGACTGACATGCAAGGAGGAGGAAATGAGAATTTTTCCTTGTGCTGCAAATTTTAAAAGACTCATTTGGAAATGTATCTATAAAAGAGAACATTGGCTAATATCCATGTATGTTTAGGGACAAAAGAAGAACCATTAAAGCAGATAAAACTGATCAAACATAGCTGGTTAAAAAAAATTTAAATTTCAATATTTTGCTTATTTTTCAAGATTCAAATTTCTGATTTTTTTTTTAAAAGTAGGAGAAATTTTCAATAAAATTTTCACATATTTTTTGCCCTGGATTTTGATCAGCTGTACAAGAAATGTGTTTTGTCTTATGATTTACAAGTAGTTATATCATAAAAAGAAATAATCACTTTGGTTGACTCTGGACTAATGGACAAGTTAATCTTCAAAAAATAACTGAGGAACTCTTGAAAATCAGTCTATAAGAAAAGGAAGTATCTCTGATGACAGACACACATGTGCGCGCTGGATCATGTGACTGAGACAATGGGTGAGCAGAAACAGACATCTCTGGTCTCTGTGAGAACAAGGACTTTTCTACAAAGAGGTAAAATCCTTGCAATGTTTGAACTTCAGACAAGTTAAGTTTTCTGTAGGAAGCAACTGGGGTATTTTTTGTGTGTGCCCCTCTGTCTTACTTGGTCATTTTCTCTGTATTTCTGTGAAGATGCCAATAAACCATGTTGTTTGTAACAGCCTGATCTGGGTCGCTGAACTGTTATAGCTGGAGCAGTTATCAACAGGCACTTCAGTAACTGAGCTCTGGTCTCAGGGGAGGCAGATCCTGGAGTAAGCAATGGCTTGGCTCATAGGTACTGACTTTTATTTTTCCCTGTGGGTGCTCCACCCCTGCTCTGCCCCAAGGCCTTGCCCCGCTCTGCCCCTTCCCTGAGGCCCCACCTTTGCCCCCACCTCTTCCTGCTCCTGCTCTGCCTCCTCCCCCGAGGCCTCCCTGCTCTCCTGCCAGCCACCAAGCAGCTGATCAGCAGCACCACCAAACAGCTGTGGCTGGTGGGTGCTGAGCACCCACTTTTTTTTTTTCTGTGGGTGCTTGAGCTCTGGAGCACCCGCGGCATTGGCGCTTATGGCTTCGGTACAAAGTCATAGACGTGGAAGAGACCGTGGTCTTCCCCGCACAAATAAATTCCAGAGAAGGGCTGATGAGACCCATTGTGGGCATAGCTGGAAAGTATAACCAGATACATACAGCAATGCTCCAGATATAGACTCTACCACTAGAGCTGGTTGGCATTTTTTGATTAAACAAACATTTTTTGTTGGAAAATGCCTATTCACTGAAACTGAAACTATTTAGGATCAGGATGGACTTTCTGGTTACACAAAGAAAGAGAGAGAGATCCCAGGATAGCCAATTGCCCACTAGATCAGTGGTTCTCAAACTTTTGTACTGGTGACTCCTTTCATACTGCAAGCCTCTGAGTGCGCAGGGCGGCTCCAGGCACCAGCTAAAGAAGGAGGTGCTTGGGGCAGCCAATACCAAGGGGCATCCCTCTGGCCACTATTGGGGTGGCACATCCAGGTCTTTGGCAGTAATTCGGTGGCGGGTCCCTCACTCCCTCTTGGAGCAAAGGACCCGCCTCTGAATTGCCACTGAAGAGTGGAGCAGCGCAATTGCACTGCTGCAGCTTTTTATTTATTTATTTATTTTGCCGCTTGGGGTGGCAGAAAACCTGGAGCCAGCCCTGTGAGTGTGACCTCCCTTATAAATTAAAACACTTTTAATATATACCTCTACCTTGATATAACGCTGTCCTTGGGAGCCAAAAAATCTTACCGCGTTATATCAAACTTGCTCTGATCCACCGGAGTGCACAGCCCCGCCCCCCCGGAGCACTGCTTTACCATGTGATATCCAAATTCATGTTATATCGGGTCATGTTATATCAGGGTAGAGGTGTATTTAACACCATTATGAATGCTGGAGGCAAAGTGGGGTTTGGGGTGGAGGCTGACAGTTCACAACCCCCCATGTAATATCCTTGCGACCCCCGAGGGGTCACAACCTCCTGTTTGAGAACTTCTGCACTAGATAAACTACATACATGGGAAATGGGAGACCCAGCTTCAGACTCAGCCAGAGCAGGGGCTTAAACCTGCATCTCCCATCTCATAGGTGAGTGCCCTAACCACCAGGCTATTGGCTTTCTAGGGTGGCTTGTGTGTCCTCGCCCTACTTTTTTTAAAAAGTCTTGCTTTCTTCCCAGGGGGAACAGGAAAACTCAGACATTTTAATGGGATGAGGAAATAGTTTTGCATCCAGTTATATTCACCATCCCCAAGTCCCTGGTAATATGTTGTGGGGCTGAGGGGAAAATGTTTTCCTAGCTGGAAACTAGGCAAACAATTTAACTCTCAACTTGAGCACAAACCAGGCTCTGTTTAGAAGGATTTGTACCCATGCAGTTATTGCTGCTGAATACTGAGCACTTCTGAAAACCTGATCCTTATTTAGGTACCTAACTGCTATTTGATATATGGAAAATCTTACCCCTAATGGTCAGAATTCTAGTCCTCTAGGATGTTAACAAGAACTGAAAACAAAAGAGAATATAACAATTACCCTCCTCCCATACGTGAATTTCATATCTGACTTTGTCAAAGGAAACCTTCTCAGGAGGACACAAGCCATGCTGCCAGAAAGTCATAGATGTTAAGGCCAGAAAGGACCATGATGGTCATCTAGTCTGACTTCTTGTATAACACGGCCTAGTGAACCTCACCCAGTAATTCCTGCATCAAGCCCACCTCTTCTATTTGAGCTACAACATATCTTTTAGGAAGGCATCCGGTTTTGATTTAAAGTCCAACTCCTACCCAAGATCCTAATAAAAATCACAAGGGCAAATCTAGAATTTCACAAGAAAAACTGAGATGCTGCCAACATAATGTAGTAAGAGAAGAATTAGTGGAGATAAATTGAATGTGTTCAAATGAAATTAGAGGTAACGAATCTTTAAAAGCATGAAAAGTAAAGAACAATACAAAATTACCACAATACCACTTCTCTCACCTGTAGTACAGCCACCACTTTATGGGTCTAGGACTTCTGACATGGTGGTGATGGAGTGTGGTGGGGAAATATTCTACTAAGGGCTTGTCTATATGATGGGGTAATGCACCCTATGGGGGTCTGATTTCTAAAGCACACTAACATGTTGCAAAATTAATTGGTCCTTGTAAACCTTGTTGGTGTGCTCTAAAAATTCCCTTGAAGGATTTAACTTTGTACAGTTTGAAACAGCACTACATTAAAGAGCACTAAAGAAACATTAATGCACACCAGCAAGGTCTACATGTACCAATTACTGTGCAACACACTAGTGTGCTTTAGAAATCACACCCCCAAAGGATGCATTACCCCACTGTAGGGTTGACAACTTTCTAATAGCACAAAACCAAACACCCCTGCTCCATCTCCTTCCCCTAGGCCCCACCCCACCCTGCCCCTTCACCAAGGCCCCACCCCCACTCTCTCCATCCCCCCTCACTCCATCACTCACTCTCCCCCACCCTCACTCACTTTCACCTCTCAGAACTGGATTACTGGGCCACAAAATGACAGATGAAATTCAATGTTGATAAATGCAAAGTAATGCACATTGGAAAACATAATCCCAACTATACATATAAAATGATGGGCTTTAAATTAGCTGTTACCACTTAAGAAAGAGATCTTGGAGTCATTGTGGATAGTTCTCTGAAAATATCCACCCAATGTGCAGCGGGAGTCAAAAAAGCAAACAGAATGTTGGGAATCATAAAGAAAGGGATAGATAATAAGACAGAAAATATCATATTGCTCTTATATAAATCCATGGTATGCCCACATCTGGAATACTGCATGCAGATGTGGTCACCCCATCTCAAAAAAAATACATTGGAATTGGAAAAGGTTCGGAAAAAGTCAACAAAAATTATTAGGGGCATGGAACAGCTTCTGTATGAGGAGAGATTGGGACTTTTCAGCTTGGAAAAGAGATGACTAAGGGGGAACATGATTGAGGTCTATAAAATCATGACTGGTTTGGAGAAAGTAAATAAGGAAGTGTTATTTACTCCTCATCACACAAGAACTAGGGGGTCACCAAATGAAATTAATAGGCAGCAGGTTTAAAACAAACAAAGGGAAGTATTTCTTCACACAATGCACAGTCAACCTGTGGAACTCTTTGCCAGAGGATGTTGTGAAGGCCAAGGCTGTAAAAGAGTTTTTAAAAAGAACTAGATAAGTTCATGGAGGATAAGTCCATCAATGGCTATTAGCCAGGATGGGCAGGGATGGTGTCCCTAGCCTCTGTTTGCCAGAAGCTGGGAATGGGCGACTGGGCATGGATCACCTGATGATTACCTGTTCTGATCATTCCCTATGGGGCACCTGCCATTGGTCACTGTCGGAAGACAAGATACTGGGGTAGATGGACCTTTCGTATGGCTGCTCTTATGTTCTCAAAAGGCAGTATTCTCCAACCCTTACTTATGTTGAGCAGTACTTATGCACATGAGTAGTACTATTTACGATTGCATAAGTAAGTGGTACTCAAAGTGAGTAAGGATTATGGAATCAGGCTCTTAATTGGGACCTGATCTAACTCCCCATGAATCGATTATAATCTTACCATTTTTAGTTTAACATTGAGAGAAAGGCCCAACCCCAAGCCCAACATCCAAGTTTCTGTAAATCATTGAAGTGTTCAGCATCCAGATCTGAATGTTGACGTTTAAACTCTGCTCCAGTGTTAGTGATACAGACTAGAATGAAGCTCTGTTCAATAATGCTTGCAACCTGGTATGTGTTTTCTTCCTACCTATCTTCAAGTGATCAAGTTAAACTGGATGTTCATTCTCAAAAAACAAATCCTATGATTTGCAAATGCCAATACACATACCAGAAGTGCACTGCATTCATCCAGAGTACAGAAATCATTCCATGTGACAATCTGACAAATTGCAACAAAGCGATGCAGCTTGAATTTCTGTCATAACCAAGCTGCAGAGAAATACATTTAAGATCACATAAACTTGAACAGGCAAATCTGAGGACTTCTCAATTTACTCATAGAATATCCTCAAGCAGGGAAAGAGGCTGACTCTAGCAAATAATTTATCCTTTGTGAATTATTCATTCAGCTGTAATAAAGCAATAGAAAGAGATGTATCCCGTTATCTCTTCTCCTTCCTACAATCCCCTCCACAAACCCAATTGCTCAAAAATAATTAATCATGCCCTCTGAACAGATCCCACTAGACCCTGTTTCTTTCAAGAATCCTCTCAGAAGCTCCTGGCAAATATGGTTATGGGTCAGAGGATTCTCCTGCCAAATTTAGAGAGCACTGGATGATCCTGGGGCCAGCAGGCTGTCAACAAAAGAGGCCAACATTGGAGCCCTGAGGGAGAAGGGAAGTCTGTGGTTATTCCATCATTCTCTCCTGCTAGCTGGCCTGGAACACCGGAGGCAGCTGAAGAAGCAACCATTTGTTGTCCCAAGTGAGAATTGTAACAGGGAAAAATAAAATTAGAAAATCAGCCAATCTCAATATAGGGCCAATTTTAGACACTGACAACCACATTTAAGGAGTGCTGTGAAGAACAAGCCAATGGCTTGGCCCTAATTCAAAGCAGGGTACTTGCTATGAGTGTATTTTTTCTCCCTTGCTCACTTTCAATAATACCTTATCTGGTGATTACAGGGCCGGTGCAAGGATGTTTCGCGTCCTAGGCGAAACTTCCACCTTGCCCCCCACCCTGCAGCAGCTCCCCTCCTCCGCCCTGAGGCGCCCCCCCCACCTGCGGCAGCTTGCCCCCCTTGCAGCAGCTCCCCACCCTCCACCCTCCGCCCTGAGGCACCCCCCCGCCCCAGCTCACCCCTGCTATGAGCATGAGCACCCTGAGCACACCATCGCTGCTTCACTTCTCCCGCCTCCCTTGCTTGCGGCGCCTAAGCTGATTGGTGCCGCAAGCCTGGGAGGCGGGAGAAGTGAAGCAGCCATGGCGTGCTCGGGGAGCAGGCGGGGTAGGGGTGAGCTGGGGCAGGGAGTTCCCCTGCGGGCCCCCCCTTACTTGCTGCAGGCGGCCCTCTCCTTGCTCCCCTGCCTCAGCTCCCTCCGCCTAAATGCCGGTGGCGACTGGGGCAGCCGAAGATTCAGCCGCCACGGTCGCTGCCGAAGAAAATGGCGCCCCCCAAATCCCAGTGCCCTAGGTGACTGCCTAGGTCGCCTAAATGGTTGCACCGGCCCTGCTGGTGAATGGTCCCTGTAACATTCTGTACCTTGGGGGGGTGCCCTGTAACCCCCATATTCATCATTGATTTACAATTGTGATATTTCATATAAAGCAGGCCGTGAGAGGTATTGGGGAAAGGTTATGATCCGCTGAAAGCCATTGTT